>NC_079510.1:32295884-32643916 GCF_030052815.1 Hevea brasiliensis | reverse complement strand
TGAATTAATTAATTAGAATTAAATCAATTATCAATATTTTTTATTTATTTAAAATTTTTTTAATAACTATTAATATATTAACTTTTTTTAAATAATATTTATCAGTTGTTAACTGAATTGAATCTATGAACCAATAAATTGATAAACAGTTTGATTGACTAAATAATTAAAGCAGATAATCAAAGGATTCAAGAGAACCTTGAGAGAGACCACTAAACCCATTGTGAATCTGTGATTCTTATCTAAAAATGAAGCAAAAGAATCAAAATTCAAAACCCATTTGATTTTGAAATCATTGACCAAATAGATGGGAGATTTACATCATATGATTGAGCATATGGACAAATCAGCTAAAATCTTTGCAGTGTGTTTTTGATAAGTGGCTGAAATGGCAGACTTCTATTGGTCACAACTCACATGGAAAGGATAGTTGGGGCCTAGGGGACCTTTCTCAACCCCCACACCAATAAATGAGTGGCAACTTTGTAAATTATGCATATCCAATTCCCATTAACCTTATTGGGTATCCTCAAAAAGCAATTCCCTTTGATAAAACCTTATCCTCAGTAGCTATTAAATTGGATAAATGGATCTATTCACATTTATTAACTAGATTTTAATTTTAGAATTCAAAAAATAAAAGAGGCAATTTTAAAATGATACAACCAATAAGATATTAAAGTTATTTTTAAAATTATAATATTTTAAATTTAAATTTTAATTATATTAACAAATAAAAAAATTGATATAAGTTATATGAAGGATGTATATGGCTTCTATCAGAATTCTCAAATTACTTTCAATTAAATTTAATAATAAATTTAAGAGAAAAATACACTTTAATCACTTATGATTTAAGTGTCTTATTAATAAAGGGTAAGAGATTCATTTTTTTTACATTTAAATTCCTGTATTATTATATTATTAGCATTGAAGGATAAAATTACTAATAACATATACTGAAGTGATAATCTTTTTTATACTCTTAAGCTAATAGGGCAAGTGGACCTCACATATTTGCTTGAATATAATCGCATTATTAGGAATAATGGGAGAAAATAAAATATATTGATATTTATCTCCTATTATGAGTAAATCAACAGATAGATTAATATATATAATTAAATAGATGAGTTTACTTGTCATGCCAGTTAAGAGTATAGTAAGACTTATCATGTTAGTATACACTGAAATCGTTTAGCAATTTTATCCTTAAATATTAACAAAATAATAGCACACATTTTTAAATTTTTAAAAAAATAAACCTCACCACAATTAAAAGGTAAATTTCCCTAAATTTAATACATTTATGAAAGATAATAAATAATATCATTTATTGTAATAAAAATGAATTTCACTTTAATTATTTATAAATATATCAAGGAGTAGAACCCAGTTTTTATATTAAAAGATTAAAAAAAAATCAAACAAAATAAATCAATGAGATTTAATTTAGAAATATATATATTTTTTGGTTAGTGCTACTCTTTTCTAAGAGTTTGGTGATTGATGTTGATGACTGCAGCTTCTTTGACCAAAAGTGGGCATTTCTTTAGAAAAATTCTCTCTATACATATGAGAAATGCATAAATCAAACAGAGAATAATCAACAATTCTCTTCTTAGGCTTTCTTTAATAATTTTTTTGCTGCAAATTTCTTCCAAACAAAATTCATATAGAACAAAGCTCAAATCCACCTCCTCCAAATAAACCTTTGGCCAAAGTTAAATTAAGCTCAAAATGAATTTTTCATGAGCTTTTCGTTTAAACTCAAATGATCTTGATTTTCAATTAAAACAAAATAATTTTTATAATTTTAATGAATAAAAATTGGAAGATTTAAAGATTGGGAAAATTGGGAGCTCAGATTTAAAGATTTTGTGTTGAGCAATTGGATTAATTTGGTTGGATTAGTTGAAATCTATTTTGCAATATATAATATTGATTTCTAAAGAATAGAAAAATTTTAGTGTTCTTAATTAGTTTTGTATTTTTATTTTTCATTTTAAATATAATTTTTTAATGTTGAAATGCTTTATATTTTATTATTTTAAAATATAAAAATATTTATTCTTATTTTTATGGAAAAAATAACTATACCTTAAAGTAGGATTTAATGGTGGTAAAATATTTAATTTAATTCTTGTAATTTAATTTAGTTTATTTTTAAATTTTTATTTAATTTAATTTAAAATTTTTAATTTAAATACAGTTTAGCTCAAAATTTTAAATTTATTGTTTAAAATTTTTATTTTTTATTTAAATAAAAAATTTAATTTTTTAAATTCTAAAATTAATTTTTTTAATTTAAACTTAAAAATTAAGGAATTCAATTTATTAATTTTTATATCTATTAATTAGATTGAATTTAAATTAAAATTTTAAATTAAATTAAATTAAATTAAAAATTAAAAAAAAAATTAAATTAAACTTTTTCAATAATATCGAAAATAATTCTTTAAGCTATTTAATGTTTGCTGCAAATTTCATATTATCCAAGTCAAAGCTTCCCCTACCCTCTTTATCTGATAGTCGCCTGTCCCTTTAGACTATTCTAAACCTTTAATGCGCAAACAAACTTTGATTTTTCTAATACATCAAGAGAATCTCTCTCTCTCTCTCTCTCTCTCTGTGTAATCCACCATGGTTTTGATTTGCTTGTAAAAGTAAAGAATTACTAAAGATTTAGATCTGGGTTTGGTTCAGCATGAAGGGTTGTTCAATTCATAATCGAAAGATTGCTACTTTACTCACGGTGTCAACTGGTATTATATGGGTTTCTTTAGTTTCTTCTGTAATTGGCGAAGATGATGTCAAATGCCTGCAAGGCGTTAGGACTTCCCTTAGTGATCCGCAAGGGAGGCTCAGCTCCTGGAACTTCGCCAACTCATCATCTGGATTCCTCTGCAACTTCATCGGTGTGTCTTGCTGGAATGATCAAGAAAATAGGATTATCAACCTGCAATTGCGGGACATGAACCTGTCTGGACAATTCCCTGAGTCGTTAAAGGACTGTAAGAGCCTGCAAAATTTGGATCTTTCATCTAATGCTCTATCTGGTACGATTCCTGCTCAGATCTGTACCTGGTTGCCTTATTTAGTTACTCTTGATCTATCCAATAATGATCTCTCAGGGTCTATACCACCTGATCTTGTGAAGTGTACTTATTTGAATAATTTGATACTTTCAAACAATCGTCTCTCTGGACCTATACCTTATGAATTCTCTAGTTTGGCTAGGCTAAAGAAGTTTTCTGTGGCAAATAATGATCTCAAGGGCGCAATTCCTTCCTTCTTTAGTGATTTTGATTCTGGGGATTTTTCTGGTAATGAACTTTGTGGGAAGCCTTTAGGATCCAAGTGTGGTGGGTTAAGCAAGAAGAATCTTGCGATTATAATTGCTGCTGGAATCTTTGGTGCTGCAGCATCTTTGTTGTTGGCTTTTGGGGTGTGGTGGTGGTATCATTTAGGGTATTCTAGGACTAAGAGAGGGTATGGCATTGGAAGAGGTGATGATACTAGTTGGGTTGACAGGTTGAGGGCTCATAAGCTTGTTCAGGTTTCATTGTTTCAAAAGCCCCTTGTTAAGGTTAAATTGGCTGATTTAATGGCAGCTACTAACAATTTTAGTCCTGAGAATATCATAATTTCTACCCGGACGGGTACTACATATAAGGCAGTTCTTCCTGATGGATCTGCACTCGCAATCAAGCGTCTTAGCACTTGTAAGCTTGGTGAGAAGCAGTTTCGCTTGGAGGTGAATCAGCTGGGACAGCTTAGACATCCAAATCTGACACCCCTTTTGGGTTTTTGTGTTGTGGAGGATGAGAAGCTTTTGGTTTATAAGCATATGTCTAATGGGACTTTGAATGCTTTACTTCATGGAAATGGTACCTTATTGGATTGGCCAACAAGATTCAGAATTGGCTTGGGTGCTGCTAGGGGTCTAGCATGGCTTCATCATGGGTGCCAGCCTTCAATCTTGCACCAAAACATATGCTCCAATGTGATTCTTGTTGATGAAGATTTTGATGCTAGGATCGTGGATTTTGGATTGGCAAGGCTCATGACTTTCTCGGATTCTAATGAGAGCAGTTATATTAATGGGGATTTAGGAGAATTCGGTTATGTGGCACCAGAGTACTCGAGCACAATGGTTGCTTCATTGAAAGGGGATGTGTATGGATTTGGGGTGGTGCTTCTAGAGCTTGTGACAGGGCAAAAACCTCTTGATATTAGTAATGCTGAAGAAGTATTCAAGGGTAACTTGGTGGATTGGTTGAATCACCTCTCAAGTTCAGGTAGAATCAAGGATGCAATTGATAAGACTCTTTGTGGAAAGGGACATGATGAGGAGATCTTGCAGTTCCTGAAAATTGCTTTGAATTGTGTGGCTGCTCGGCCCAAGGACAGATGGTCTATGTACCGAGTTTACCAATCATTAAAGGCCTGTGGCAATGACCTTGGTTTCTCAGAGCAAGATGATGAATTTCCGTTGATTTTTATCAAGCAAGACAATGAATGAACAAGTGTAACTCTGGAAGTAAGATGGGAGAAAAGAAGCCTGACAAAATGGTCGATACTTTTTTTCATATTAAATGCACGCATTTTCTATTAAGTTCTCAAATGCCCTGGATGTAAATGGCGTGACGTTCACTTCAGCTTCCTTTCCTCACTTGTCACATATATAATGCTGTATGATAAAATAAAACAATTCCTTAGCTCAGGTTTCTTGAATTTCAAGAAATATCCATTGTTTTGCCTTGTTGTAGCTGCCTGATATTTGTCATATATTCTGTCTGTAGCCTAGGAAATTTGGTTTGAAGGATAATGGATGAAACTTGTGATGCAATTGATCATCATTGTTGCTAGAGGGATCATTTATCTGGTCATTTATGGACTTGAAATTCTAATCTTTTTTAACATTCCCATATGACAGTATTTAGTGTCTCGATGTGGACATGTATACCCATCTGTCATGGCAATGCAATGAAGCTATTTTTCACATTTTCCATTCCCAACACTGAGGAATTTTACAAATATTATATGTGATTGTATTTCCTTTTTCTCATTCTTTTATTCTTTTCTTCTCTTTTTGGTACCATGGTGTCTCAAACTTATGATCTATGCATAAACATCCTTGACCCATCCCTCCTAATCATTTGATCCTTTGCCCAAGATAACATTTAGTAATGCAAGTATTTTGCTGCCAATTTGGTTAGCAAGTCTATAGAGAAAATAGACTGGGTCTAACTCCATCCTAAACGTTAGCTCAAGAGGAGGAGGTTTGCTCAAGTCGTATATATAGCTTAAACATCTTATCCGAAGTTAATGTGAGGCAACATACTCCTTACGCCTAAGCATGAAATTTGAAGCGTGAAATTTGCAAGCAAATACATATGCAGGTGGCCCAATATTAAAGCAGAGTAGGCTCTGATGCCATGTAGAGAAAATGGATCGAGTTTAATTCCACTCAAAAGAGAGCCCAAGGGGAGGGGGTTTGCTCAAATTTTATATATAACTCAAAACATCTTATCCCAAATAATGTAGGACAACAAGGTATGCATATATTCATTTGTTTAGCATCTACAGTGGATTTACATTGTGTTTGGATCAGGTGATTAGAAATTCATTTCATTTGCAAAATATTCCTTTAATTAAATTCATTTTAAGTGAATTCCTATGTTTGGTATCCTAATTATATATTAAATAGAGAATTCATTTGCAAAGTAAACTCATTTTAGTTAATTCAAAGTCTTAATTTTGAAACTTGTTAATTTAGTGTTCATTTGCAAACTGCACCAAATTTGGTAGGATTTGACCAAGAATGGACAATTACATAGAATTAATGACTTTGAATATATACATATAACATATGAAAATTAAATGAATGGAATATATCAGTTGGTTTATAAAAAATTTTAGTTGAATTCAATTTGATTAATTGATAATTTATTCTAAAATTTGTACTTACCTGTCATTTGCTCCTTTTAGGGCCTTATCTAGTTAGCTTCTAGTTCTATGTTATAGCCCCTAAAAAAATTATTATTAATTAATTTTGAATGTGTATACAATAAAATTTTAACCAATTAAACAGTTAATTTATTAATTTAAATAATTAAAATTTTAAATTTAATCTATTACTTTAATGATCAATTAAATTATTTTGAGTAAGGGATTTCGACATATTGCCCACCTTGGTGTGTTCGAGTATAAGTAAGAGTTCTAAAAGTAGTCCCACCACATTGGTGTTTGAATGTGGTGTAAAATAGGCAAGAATTATTGTATCTTAGAGCGCAGGTAAAGAAGCTAGTCTTGAAGGGTATGGTTCGCTTAGGTAATGGAAACATATATAAGATCTTTAATTGGAAAGTGAATGGATCTCGTGGATATTATGAAGAGGAGAGTTGACATAACTTGTCTTCAACAAACTAAGTGAATGAGGGAAAAGGCAATAAAGATTGATAACACATAACCTAAAACTTGATGATGGAACCTAAAAGATAAGAACCACAAAGCTTGTAAGGAAAAGTTGTTAATAAAAGGTGTATGAAATTTAGACGATGACATTGATACTACTTAGAGAGGGATGGCAAGTTGCATCAAGAAAGTGACAATGGATATACTAAGCATATCTAAAGGTATAGGACCACGCTAACAAGAGTCTTGGTGGTGGAGTGAGGATGTTCGAAAGGCTATTAAAAGGAAAAGAAAATGGTATACAAATTTACCAACAATAAAATATTGGGATGCCTTTGAGAAATACAAATTGACAAGGAGAGAAACCAAGAAAGCAGTTAAAGAAGCTTATGGCAAATCTCTAGCCAATTTGTATCAAAAGTTGGGGTAATAGGAGGGGGAGAAGAAGATGTACAAGCTAGCATCACTAAAGGAAAAGAGGGGTAAAGATTTAAATCAAGTTAAGCGCATTAAATATGATAATCAACAAGTTTTCTCAATAGATAAAGAGATGGAGATGCTACTTTGATTAGTTGTTCAATGCAAATTATAAGGATGACTTTACAAATCTTATTGCTCCTTTGACAAAGAAGAACCTTAATTGCACTCGTAGAATCAGGTTTGATGAAGTTAAAGAGGCTATGATTTACGACCCATATGGTATCCCTATAAAAATATGGAAGTTGCCTTGGGAATGTTAGAGTAGCTGGGCTAACTTTGCTATTTAATGGCATACTAAAATATGGATAGATGCCAAAAGAGTGGAGGTAGCACTGTAGTTCCTGTCTTTAAGAATAAAGGAGATACAAAAAGTTATACAAACTATTAGGGTATTAAACTGATGAGTCACACGATGAAGTTATAGGAAAGTGATTGAATGCAGACTTAGGGATATTATTGAGGTATTAGAAAACTAGTTTTGCTTTATACATAGTAGATCTACAATATAGCCTATTTTTCTGTTAAAAAGTTCACTAGAAATTTATATGGGGAGAAAAAAGGATCTCCACATTTTATTCACTGACTTAGAAAAGCATATGATAGAGTATCGAGGGAAGTTCTTTGATGGGTGCTAAAGAAGAAGCCAATATGAAATATATAATTTAATTAAGGACATCTCTTAGGGAGCTATTACAAGTCTAAGAATAGTGGGAGGGGATATGGACAAGTTCCCTATAATAGTGTGTTTACATCAAGGATCGACTTTGAGTCCGTACCTATTTGCTTTAATTATTGAATGAGCCCATTCAAGATGATGTTTGATAGTGCATGTTATTTACAATGGTTTTGTCTTAGTAGATGAAACTAGTGAATGAGTTTACACAAGTTAATTGTGGAGAATGAATTTTGAGAGTAATAGTTTTAGACTAAGTATAAACGAGATGAAATATATGCATTATGAGTTTAACTCTCATAGAATGAATGAATGACAGGTTTAATTGGATGGAGTTTTAATGCTAAAATACAACAAATTCAAGTATTTAGGTTCTATCATCTAGAAAAACAAAGTAATAGATAAAGATGCAACTTATTTTATCAAAACAAGTTAGATGAAATATAGGGGCACGACAAGTATGTTATGTGGTAGTAGGATCCCTAACAAAGTGAAGGTAAGTTTTACATAATGTGGTCATGCCAGCTATGTTATATGAGATTGACTATTGAGCATCTAAGGTACAACATATTCATAAGATGAGTATAATAAAAATGCGGATTTTAATTTACATGTTTGATACTACAATAATAGACAATATTACGAATGAATGACATCTGTTAGAAAGTATGTGTAGCAGTATACACTGGGATAAAATGAGAGAGAGTTGATTGGATGGTTTGGTCATGTTCAATGTAAAATGTCAAAAGTTTCAATATAAAAATGCGATAAGTTAGTAATATAAAGATTAAAAACGAAAAAGAGGGATCTAATATGATGTGGAGGAAAGTGGTATAAAAAAAATCTATAAAATTTTGAATATTAACATAGAATTAGTCTCAAATAGAAATGAATAACAAAAAAGAATATTAACATAGAATTAGAGATCAATAATAAATTGCCGAATGGAATAAATGATGAAAAAGATAAAAATCAACTTCTACAACACTAAGAAAATTCTACATATTTTTTTCTATTATTTTATTATTTTTTGGTTATTGGGGAGGGAAATTATAATTTACAAAATTCAAAACCCCCATAAATTTATAATTTATTAATTTATAAAGAAGAGTAAAATAGAATTTAAACTAAAATTTTCTTTGGCTCTCTTTGGTTTTGAATGGGATGCCCTCCTGTTCTAAACTTTTTAATATAAGAAAAGAAATGAAAAGTGATTGACAAGATACAAAATTTTGACATAGAAAGGTTGATTATCCTTTGCTTTGGAGTTGTAAAAATAAAAAATTTTCGCCCTTAAAACATGCGGCGATAGTTAGGGCATATAATTTTCAATAAAAGAACTGCACGAGACGAGAATCTGTCTCCCATCCCATGCAACAAAAAGAACCTCTAATTTTGAATCTCTCATTCCACTTTGGACCCAGTCTTTGATTCTCGAACCATTCAAAATCACACCAAAAAAGAGGCAAACAAAGTGACAAAAAGTAAAAGAAAAAGCATTGGACAGAGAGATGATAAGTTCCTTGCTTTTTTTGGAGAGATACTATCAACACAATTATTTTGTCTAACAAAAATATTCTTAAAAAAATTAATAAATTCCAATTCTTATCTTTTATTTATTTTATAAAAAATAATTTATATATAAAAAATATTTTTTATAAAAAATTATTTTTTTATAATATTAAATTAATAATATATATTTATATTATATATGTATATATATAGGTATTCTCACATTTTAATAAAATTATTAAAATTTAAAAAATATAAAATAGTTTTCTTTCTTAAAATTGGAAACCATTTTTCTTATAAATAATTTAATTTTTTAATTAATAAAATATTTTTTATTAACTTATTTTCTTGAATACCTTAAATATTAGAGAATGTAAAAAATATTTTTTAATAAAATATTTTTGTAAAACAAACGAAAGCCTTAATATTGTTTAATGACGCTATCCTAATCTTTAATAATCAAGGATTTGTTTTATAACAACATCAATGAGGATGACTCTAGTGTAACGATAAAATAATTACATTTCACGTTATAAAAACAATCTCTTTATAAAGTTAAGGGTAAGATTAGGGATGATAATGTGTTATGTATTTATAGATATCCGATCTGATCAAATTTTATTGGATAGATTTAAATAATATACAATCGGATTTAGTTGCATTCAAGTCAAGTTTAAGTTTTATATATTAGGAAATTATTATTTAAACATATTTATATAAAATAATTAATTAAATATAAAAAATATCATTTATAAATATTTTTTATATTATATTTAAAATAAATTGAATTTAAATATTTTATAAAATTATTTATTTTAAAATATAAATTATTATTAAAAATATATTTTTATATACATTAGTAATTAAAATATATAATATTAAATAATTCAAATATTAATGATCGGTATAGGATGATTTTAGATAATTTAAGATTAAATTTTTATTAAATTTAAGTGAAATTTGAATAATGAGAATAATAATTGAGTTTGAGTTTAGATAAGATGATTTGCATAATAAGGTCTCATCCTTGGGTAGGTAAGACCATGTACATCAATTGTCTTTGAATTACTATCTTGGTCACATTTTTTGTCACGAGTGAATATAAAAATCAAACCTAATTAATTTATTTCTAATAACAAATGATGATAGAATGAAACCACTTCAAAAGTGGAGACTAAAATTCAAATCTCATCAATATAAACACCCTTTTTCAATGCTAAAAAGATTCTTTTAATTTTGGAGAATTGGGCTTCAAAGCATCAATCATGCATGATCCTGCAATTATTGTTTACAATTTTCATTAGCATTGCACCATTCAAGGAAGGTGAAAAAAATTGTTTCGATTAAAGAGCAACTTTAGCTGATTGGCAAACACTTTAGTTGGGGAGCACAAAGCAACTTGAAAGGAGAAAGAAAAACCAATCCAACAAAAAAGACAATAGCTGAATAGTATAATTTTACAAGCCTCTATTAATCACCTGCAGATGCTAAAACCTTTCATGGGTCTCCATTTTCTCCTTGAAAACTAGAACCCTACGATCCTCTTATCCTTTACAAAATTTTTGTACTGATCCTTGCAAAATCAATGAATCCATGGTAGTTTGATGCATTGTAGATGATGCTTCTTAAGTATGAGAAATCAAGAGATGATATAACAAAAATTTATAGCAAAGTAATCACTCCACAAACTCCAAATGTAAAATCTAGTAATAGAATATCTGTGCACTCAAAGAGTACCCAATCAGCCTCTAGCCATGCCCATGACAAAAGTTTCTGCTAAGAATAGGCAACTGGTTGATATCTGATATCTTGCCTTCCGCATAGTTCACAGGCTTTCAGTGATTCAAAATCTACCTGGTGGTTGCCGAGACAGAGATGCTCTCCTAAACAAACATACAAAAGAAGATAGAAATATAAGAGAGACAGAGAGCGAGAGAGAGAGACAGAGAGAGAGAATATACGGATAAAAATCCTGAATGATGATGCAATGGTCCATTTCTTCCCCCACAGTCTTTCTTATTAGCTCCTCATAAAAATAAGAGAAAGATTAATACTTAAAGGAGCTTTTGTTAAAGAGCAATAATATCATCAGCTTCCATGCATTTCACATATGAGCTTATGATCTCTCTTTTACATGTCCGGAAATTGTATTAAATTAAAAGGATACATAAATTTGTTTCTCCTTTTCAACTATCACACAGCCCTCTAAACCCCCCATCATCACCCCTACAGCCATGATAAAATCAACTTTGGCTGATATGGAGATTAGTTGTATTTACAAATTATAATATAATTGTCATTAGCCAATTGTTACAATTTTAGGTTTAAATACAATTATAGTTTTAAATCTCTCAAATTGGCACTAATTAATAGTAAATAGTAAGCATAATTAGGTAAAGTATAATGCGGTACCTGTTGTGAATGGGATCAGGTCCATTGGGCACTCTTCGCTTGCTCACATAATTGAGATCGAAGTCCTTATGGCTATGATGCCTTCCTCTTCCCATCAATATCGAATGCTTGAAAATTTCAGTTGATACAACTGTAGTTCTTCTTGTAATTCTTGTAGCATGGTTAGCCAAAATTCCAACACATAAGAACCAAATAACCCCCAGAAACACAATAGCTCCAAATAGAGCCCTCAAATAAACCTTTCTGCTGCTCCCCATATTATTGTTCCCTCTTTGCACCAACTATTTTTCAACACAGAATAACTGCTCACCACTCAGAATGTAGACTAATATAGAAATCATGAGAACCATGTTGGTTTTGAGAGGATGAATGGAGCTCTTGACAGTAGACAGAAAAAAGAAAGGAAGAGGAAGCAAAGCAGGGCAAGAAAAGTATTTTACATCTTCTTAACTTGGCGGGTAAGAGGTGAGCATTTAAAAGACTGGAAGCAAAACTCTGTGTGCGTGTGTGTGAGAGAGAGAGAGAGAGAGCAATTAAAATAGATTGGTCACACTTGTTTCTTTATATATATATATATATGTTAGATGGGTCCAGGAAAGCTCCCCCTCTTTGCTTTGTTTTGTGCATTTTTTCATGCAGCAACCAAAAGGGACCTCACCAGCCCTCTTCTAACTCTTACGTTACCTTGGCTTATAAAAGATAAAGGGTCTTGTGCCTCTTCAGAACAATATGAGGATGAAAGTACCTATTAGGCTATTACTGTTCCGATCCAAGACTTGATTGCAAAGCAATTACTCCAAAATGGCTAGTGCGCCAACACTCTCTCTCTCAAGATGACATATCATTGTAAGTACAAATAAAGTGAACAAGTAAATTACCATATTCAGAAAAAAAAAAAAAAAAAGCAGCTTGTCAAAAGATGCATGTTCATGCATGTGACAATATGTGGCAGAGCCTTCATTTTCTTACTAAAGAAGTATCTCCATCCAACCCTTAAATTTTTATTACCTATAAAGCACTAATATAGTACTTAGTTCTAATCAATTATATTCAACTAAGAGAGAAGAAAAGAAGTAGAATGATCAGACAAAAATAGCAAATAAACAAACTTTAAACTATTCTTGCTTATACAGTCTTTGAATTTAAAACTGGACTGTAACATTTTTTTTTTTTTGGGTTCTTTATTATTGGCCAACCACAAAAAATAGACCCTTCGTCACAAAAGTACATGCTATGTATACTCTTCAGAAAAAGATGACATTATCTGAAGCACTTGAAAACCTTTAATGAGTAAGAAGATTCTTGTGGTAATTGAGTGTTAACCAAATTATCTGGGAACATAAAAAGAGAAGATTAATGTTACAAAAAATCTACTAAGCATATCATTGATAGTTCATGACTCTGTCTTGCATTCTTCAGGACACCATATGATTAACATAATGAAGTGAAATCATATAAAATTTCCAATAATTAATAACCATAAATGACTACTACACATTTCATAATTGGTAACAGAACCGTAATTATTGCAAGGACACATCCTGAGAATGAAATTTTGGCGGAGCTAACACTGCAAGCTCCTAGTGATGGTCCTGATGGACCAAAGCCATAAGGTTACAATAGTAAAGCTGTCTACCTGCCACAAAAAATTAAAAATATATGCCCAGAAAGTGGTCATCAACATTATTGAACCTATATTTGGTGTATAAATCTGAAGCAATGGCATCAGCAGGTTTATCCTCCTTGAGAATGTCTTGTCAACTTTGAGGAACCTGGTTTCCAAAAAGTCTCATTGTCACAGTATCCAGAGGGACAGCATCAAACACTATCATTTTAGAAGTATAAATGTTTTCTTTTTTTTTTTTTTATTTGCAAAGACGATCTTTAGTCCAGCATTCTGTTCAAAGAATTGTAGTTTAATGATTCTAGTGGGGCAACATTTTCAATCATGTGGAGAATGTAAGGTCCACTAAAGGTTGCAGCTCTTTCTTCACCAGCTGCTTTCATCTATTCTAATTGATTCTATCCCCACAATTTTCTATCTTTTTCCTTCAATGGGTTTAATTATGCGTTCCCAACTTAAACAGTGATCAATAGTTCTTCAGATTGTAAAGGAGGATATGAAGGGACAAAGAAAAAGAGAGCAAGAATCGGTTAACAATAAAAAGGGTTCCAATTCCAAAGTGTGTTTCATGATAGTACAGGAATCCAACGAAAAAAAAAAAAAAAAAATCTTATCCACAGCATTTAGCAAGAAGTCTTGACAAAGCAGTAATACTTAATATCTAAACATTTACAAGAACCATAAACCAAACCCAAAACAATGAGTTTCAAGCCTAATCTGGCTTGATCCAGTGTGCAAATTAGTTCGCCAGGTTCAGTCCCCACTAGCCTGCTTCTCCACCTAATGAATGAAAAAAAGAGTGTGCCAATAGTAACACAAACAACATTAACTTGCTTAAAAATGAGAAACAATAAGAAGAATGATAAAATCAAATATGTAAGAAACAATATGAAAGAAAAGAAAAGATAACTAAAGCAAAATAAATACTGTGCAAACAAACTCCAAAAATGCGAAACGTGAGTAAAAGACTCCTCAGACTGAAAGTTTAATCTCAGACTCAGTGATTGATCCTCGTAAATGATCAACTATTCCTATCTCCTATGAACTGCACAGCACAAGGTGGAAGCATCGTCCACCTCATCGAAAAAGCATTTCTAAGCTTTAAGCACAAATCTTAATGTTAATTGTGTATGTTGAAAATCGAGTGCCTAGGCAGTGGAATAACAAACCCGGTATTGAGCTGAAATTTGAGCTCTCCATCACCAAGATAGTTTGGGCACTTTTTTAATTGAGTTGAAATTTGAACTCTCCATCACCAAGATGGCTTAGGCCCCTCATCTACTCCACTTAAAAATTAGTTGAGTAATAGGCTGAAAAGCTTTTGTCTTACCAAGTTTCTCAAACAAATGTTGTGCAGGCCTACGACAAGATTTGCTCTTCTATATAAGATTTTCATTCAATATATTCTTATGGAATTAAATTCAATATTTAAAACACTAGCAGACTAAAATTCCAAATTCCAAACCAACAAACTAGTTAAAAGTTGAAACTTGAAAAACAAAATTCTCAAACAAAATGCAACTTTAAACTCCAACATGCAACAATAGTAAAATTAATTCTTCTTCTGTCTCTTTTCAGGTTGAAAGTTCTGTCTAGCAAAGCTGGAAATCTGAGTTTGTTGTAGCTTAGAATAATGAACCTGCAGTCTCTTAGAACTTGAATCACCTTTTGAACAATTAAGAGCAGACACTTGAGCACTAAAGAATGACATACTTTCATCTTCCCCCACAAAGTCGCTTGAGTTATCTAAATCAACATCCAGTGATTGCCATCTCATCTCCTCTAGTCTAACACTAGATTCATCTATATGTGTTTCCTTCGGATCAATGTCCTACTTCTTATGAGGTCCATTCTCGTAATTTTCAGTACATTGAGATTGCAATCAAAGTCTGGAATGAATGAAAACCAGTTTTTCAGCCTTTGCAGAATTCAGTCTATCTCTTTTAATACTATAAATGAAAGAGTAAGTGCTCCAATTTCTTTCTGTAGATGAGCTTGAAAGTGGTTGGTATAGTATCTTTTTAGCAACTTCAGCTAAATCTGGAGTTTGTGACTCATATGCAGCCCACCAATCAATTGCATCCATAGTCATAGCATCAACTTGTGCTGCTGCCATGGCATATGACCCTTTATGCAAATGCTTGCATAATGTCAAGGGGTAGGAAGTTTGGATAGTAAAATGTAAATTTCAGGGACTCAAGAGCATATTTTGTATTTATTTTTTATTTATATAATTTTAGGGTGTGATGGCTCAAGCATAGTGATGTCTTCTCCTGCTACACTCCATTGTGTTCCTATCGTTCTTTAGGGGAAAGTGACTAGTTAGCCAGTGTTGGGCCCAGGTAGTCACTGGTTGTTGAATCCTTGTCTATTTACTCCTTGTAGGTTTCCCCCCTAGCTACAAGTGATGTGAGGATTGCTTGTCTCCTTGTATTGATTATATTAATTGAATGAAAAAAGTAGTATATTCATCGAATATTCTTGTCCCATTATTTGATGTGTTGTTATACTTGTGATGCTTGTTTATAAGAAATGTTTGTGATATTTTCCCAACTGGCTTGCCAAAACCCCATACTAATATAATATTCATTTTAATCCACAAATTATTGTGAGATGCTGATTGGCTGACTTGTCTTGAAAGAGTTTAAACCAAGTGCTGCATGGTCTCAAGTAAGTGCTAATACCTTGGCTCGTGACAGTTGGTATCAAAACAGTAACTAATCTGTGAGCATTTGAAAGCATGATGAAGTCAGTAGCATGTATTGACACCCTAGAGAAAAGGGTTGAAGAGATCTTTGCTTAGATTGTTGAATGTCTGACTTATGAGAGGCTGACAACAGAGCTTGAGTTAGTCCACCTTGCTCTTGACCATCGGGATAAGCGCATTCAGGCACTAGAAAAGAAAATTGAATATTGCTGGTTGTGGTAACCAAGCTATCTAGTGGTGACGGTAAGCCAATAGAGCTTGAGGCCACCTAAAATCCAACACATGCAAGATTTACCCGGTGGGGTGATCTCGAAAGTAGAATGCTTGAATTTGAGGCAGTGGCCTCTTATATGGAAGATATGATAGAAAGTTTAAAATCTATCACCGATTCTCACAAATCTCTTATAGGGACTGTGGATGACATTAAACATGATGTCAAGGAGACAGTGAGTACGATCCAAAGTGAATTGCAAGAATTGAAAGGAAAAGTGAACTTACTAGTGAGAGCTATCGGCAATTCTCATGTGGGAGCCTACAAAGTAGGCAAGGCTAAAATTCTAGAGCTAAAAGCATTTGGTGGCATTCGTGATGCAAAGAGGTAGAAAATTTCTTGTTCGATATGAAATTATATTTCGATACTACTAAAAATTATTCTAATAAGGGCAGGTTGAAGATAGTGTCAATGTATTTGACCAATGATGCCAAACTATAATAGCGTACTAAAGTAGAAGAAACTATATCAGGGCAGTGCTCTATTGTTAGTTGGGATAACTTTAAAAAGGAACTGAAAACTCAGTTTTACCCTGAGAATGGGGCTTATAATGCTCGACGTAAACTGGCTGATCTATAACAAACTAGTTCAATTCATGAGTACGTAAGGGACCTTTCTGCACTAATGTTGGACATCAAGGATATGTCTAAGACAGAGAGGGTATTCAACTTTCTGAAAGGCTTAAAATCTTGGGCAAATAATGAGTTAATAAAACGAAATGTTAAAGAGCTTAGTGTAGCTCTGAGCACAGCAGAAAGCCTAAATGATTACTCCAACAGTGCTCCTGTCACGACTCGATTTCTAGGCCTGATCGGCATTAGGACTTGGGTCAGCATAAGGCCCCCAAAATTTGTATTAACCCTAACTATTTCTAATCTATTCATAAAGCCTAATTTCAAGAAAACAAACGGACAGAGTCTAGCCATAAATTGGACTATCCAACGGGAAGCATTAACTCACCTGACCTGTAAACAAATAATATTAATAATATGGAGAGTTCAGCTTACTCTCACAATCCTCAAATCACAAATATCAATACTTGGGAGCTCAGCTCCCTCCATCATTAATAATAAATATCTCATACATCCAAGTAATCTCACATAATTAATTTTACTCCAGAACTAAGTTATTAAAAATAAAAATATAACTATTAGTCTATGCGGACTTTTAGATTTAAATAAAAGACAATAAAAGTAAATCAAAATATTTTCTATTTAAACCTACAGGGAAAGAAAGCAGGTTAATCACAAATAAAGCCATATGTCACCTGAGAAAAAAAAAAAAGTTGAATAGAGATGAATGTTCAACTCAAAGATTAAGATATTAATTTTAAATATAATTTTTATAACTATCTAAATATAATGCATTCCAATGTATGAATTGCAACATGTTCATATAGTTCACACAATTCAACTAATATTTACACAAAAGATAATTTAGAGCATGCACGTACCCATATGTCACATCAATACATATATGAGTGTTGATTCCCTATACAGCTCTCTTAATCCAATGCCTACCAGTGAGGTCAACTCAAGCCGGACTTTCACTTAATAATCTAAGTGCAAGGGCTAACGAGATCAACTCAAAGCCATGCTTACCCCGACTTATCCATACTAAGGATCAGGTCCTAGCAAGTTAAGCTCCAACCAGGACTGCCCGTTTTACCCATACCCATATCCATATCCACACCATACTCATACCAACACACACACACACAGAGCTCCAAGTTATCTTAAGGCAACATCCATAAACAAATTCAATAACATATGCAGCAAAGGAGCATGCCTAACAGTTAACTAATCATATACATACAGATAAGTGAATGCATGAGTATGCCTTGAATATAATTTAATAATATTGAAAATACAAATAAAATTAATATCCAACTCACAGATTATCCAAGTGTTACTAGGGTGGCTAAAAAGAAGAGGAAGGTTGACTCGGATCACCTAAACAATTATAGTTTAAGAAATTTATCAATAACAAATTAAAATAAAGAACTATAGAGTTAAAGATATCCTAAATTTGTCGAAAATTTGGCAGAGTTTTTCCCGTGCCTAGGACCTACTCAACCTGCAAAACAACTCAACTAACACTTCTCAATCTAAAAGGTCTCACGTCTACAATACAACAACAATACAATGCCCTTCCTGGGTCTGTCAAACCAGTCAATTCTCATATAACTGTACAATTCAGCTATTTAGCTTAACACTAATATTTTGCATAAACTATCCAAATTAACCCCAAAAGTTCTATAATTATTCCCTGCAATCCTCAACAATGCCATCTACTATTGTAATTGAAATTATAATTTTCTAGCTATCCACAAATAATTTATGAATTTTATTTTTCTAAATTCAACATTAGGTAAAAAGGAGAATTTGGAGTTCGAGTTTATCTATACTAATTTTGACACTTGTCTGTGGCTTCTGAAAATAGTGAGAAGCATTATAATATTGATCCACTTTCGAAGTAGGTCCAGCAGCTCGCTTGCTCGGCTTAAAATTGCAATCCTAATCGCCAATGGAATTTCTTCGAAACGAAAATACCGACTCAAAGCCCACAACACCAGGAGTTAGAATATAATTTTTATTTAATTAAAAAGACTCAATAGAGACCCAAAAAATTACTTGCAATTTTGTGGGACTCATAAAAGTTTTAGTGTCAAAAAATTTCTAAATTGGTGTTATTACAAAGCTCTCAACGTGTTGGATTCGCTGATGGCCTTAGATTTTTGGTAAGATTTACGGTTTTGGAGAAATCTAGCTCAGAAGTCAAAAGGGCTAAAACTTTTCGGGCTCGATTCACACACCGCTTAATGAAAATTCATAAAATTGGTGTCCATGAAAAGCTTGTGAGATGTAGAACGAAAAGGAAATAAGACCTGGTCCAATTAGTGACCAAAATTGTCAAAAACGGCAAAGGAAGCCCAAGAGTCATGCACGTGTGGGGAGCTCTTTGGAGCGTGTTTTCTCACTGGTGAGGGGCTGCCAGCATCGGTGACGGGGAGAGAGCGAGGGGGGGGGGGGAGGTTGTGGCCGACGGTGGTGGGGATGGAGGAGAGAGAAAAGAGGGAGAGAAAGGAAGGAGGCTGGGATGCATAGGAGAGAAGGAAAGGAAGAAAAAGAGGGCTGATCTGATTCGGTCAGTCTGATCCAAATTGATTCGATTCAAAACACTTAAAATTTAATTTTTGCTCTACCCTAAGACCCAAAATGAGACGCAAAAATTCTAAAAAATTGTAAAAAACTCAAAAAAAAATTATGGAGTCCAAAAATATTTTCAGACTTACCACGTGGTCTTTGAATTAATTTTTAAAATCATTTAAATTAATTACCTTGAAAAATAGAAACTCGATTTTAAAAACCCAAAAAATTCAAATTAAAATACCACAATATTTAATACATTAAAATATTAAAATTTACATGTACAATAATTATTTAAAAATTCGAAACATTATAGCTCCTAAGAGGAAGTTTAATTCTCCACAAGGCTCAGACAATCGCCCTAACAAATGGGGTAAGACATCAAGTGGGGGAGCGGATCAGAATAACCTACCATAGGGGGGACAGAGAGGATGAATTGGAGTTTTGGGCCAAATACAAATAGGCCAACCAACTTGGGAAGAGAACCGAACAATGCAAGGCCTCAAGATTGTAACATCCCGAACCTCCGAGTTATGAATAGTACCATTTTTGGTCCGTGACTAATACTATTCAAAGACACATTGAGGACAAAAAATAAATAGAAAATTAATTGAGATAGACACAATAAAAATTTAAGTGACCTAAAAATATAAGGATTCACCAGGTATATTGTAAAAGAGGGATTATGACCCAATAAGGGGCATTTTAGTCAATTCACTTTAAGAGTTGATTTTTTTTTGACCAAAAGGTTAATTTAATTAAATAAAAATAAATTATTGAATTATGAAGAAATATTGAGGAAAATTTAGTGTAAATATAAAAAGAAAAGAAAGGAAATAAAATTGTAAGTTTTATAACATTTTTGACACAATTAAAATTTTTAATTGAAATAAACTAATTTTGGGAATAAATATATATAAAAGATAAGACAAATTAAAAATTCATTTCTTCCCTTTCTTTTCTATTTAGTTACCACCCACTCTCTCTCCTTCTCTTTTTCTTTCTTTCTTATTCTTCCTTCTTTCTCCATTGACACCCATTCTCAAAACTCAATTTCTTGCTTTTCCTTTATGGGTTTTCCATCTAATTGGTAGAGAACATCAAATTAATCTTTGATTTAGAGATTAAAAGCAAGGAGAAACAAGAAATTAGAAGAGGAACAAGATTTGGAAGAGATTAGAAGTGGGAAAAATCATCAAGTGAGGTAAGCTCTCTCTTTCATGCTTGATTTACCAAATATGCTTTAAATCAAGTTTGGGTGTGATGAAATAACATGAGAAATTGAAAGGAAACATGTATGGAAATCTAAACTATGGTTTTGGCCAACTTAGGGAAAATTAGGGTTTTTATGTATTTTAGTTAAATTGATGATAAATCTAAGTTAAATTGAAGTAGTATGCATGATTGAGAGTAGTAAGATTTTATAGTATTGCATAAATTGAATTATGGAAGATTAGGGTTCATAGGAAAATTTGGTTTTAGTGCTAGAGAGTGAAATTGGTGCGTGTAGTGTTAAATTATGATTATTTGAGGTTTATTTAGTTTGAATTGACATTGGGTTGATAAATGGAAGCAATGAAATGGTAGGATTAGGGAAAATTGCAAACTTTGGTGTTTGAAAATTGTGGGGTTTGTGCTAGGAAGTGCCATTGATGTGTCAATGCTAAATTATAGTCATTTTGGGTGAATTAAATGTGAATTGAGGTTGGTTAATTGAAGTAATTGAAGAAATGAAAATTTGAACTTAGGGCAGAATTTTATACACTGAATTCAGTGTGTTTGGAAGCCCATAACTTAAGCTACACAACTCCAATTGGTGTGAAACTAATTGGAAACGAAACTTAAGACATAGGGCTAGAATTTTTGTGAAGATACCCTGCCCCGAAAATGACCTTAAGCTATCCGAAATGAGCCTTGAACTTGGAGACAAAATTCTGGAACCTGCAGAATTTAACCATATGAACAATAAACTTTGCATGGCCATAACTCTCTCTAGAAAACTCCGATTTAGGCGATTCTTAAATCAATAGAAACCTAAGACATAGTAGAACATTTCATATGAGAACTTGAGGCCAAATTATGGACTTAACCCAATCAAATTATTGAACAAAATTGAATAATTGAATCTGTAGAAATCTGGAAATCTGCAAATTTATCATATGAATAGTAAATTTTCCATGGCCATAACTCTCTCTAGAAAATTCTGATTTAGGCGATTCTTGAACCGATGGAAACCTAAGACATAGTAGAACATTTCGTATGAAGAACATTAGACCAAATTATGAACTTAACTTGATCAAATTGCTGAACGAAGTTGGATCGATAAATCTGCCAGAATTGAATCTGCAGGATGAACAGTGATGTGAATAGTAACCAAGTTTTTGTCATAACTTGAGCTACACAACTCCGAATTAGGCGATTTAAAAAGGAAAATAAATTTAAGACCTAAATGAGCAATTTTCATGAAGAACACCTCACCAAATTATGATCGAAACTAGGTAAAAATTGGGTTCAAATATTGGGGCACCAAGCTGTCCCAAAACCAAAATATTCTAAAATTTTCAAAGCTAACTTGGGATGCATTAGATATGCATATAATGAGTTCTTGGCAGAAATTAAGATTGGTATTGAGTTATTCTATTTTTGTATTTTCAGTAGAAAAAGAAGTTGGAACGGACAAGGAGAAGTAGGTAACAAGAAAAGAGAATTATTGAAGGTTTGTGCACAACTAACCTTTTCTTCGTTTTTAAACTTGTAAATTTCTTGGAATGTGTTAAAATGAATGAGTTTGCTTTGAACAAGTTTACTTTGACTGAAATATGATTTTTCTCTTATATTTAAGAAATTTGGGTGTTGCCACCTTTATATGGATATTATGATGAATTTAAATGTGTTTATTGGTTTATAAATGTGATTATTGAGTGGAAAATTTTTAGAAACTGTTTTGAAACCACAGTTAGCATGAAAGTCCCTTTTGGAACTCCCCAGTAGTAACAGCTACTTGGGGTTGATAATTGATATTGATTATGTCTCCCATTAATAATGGTTAGTGGGGTAAGACTACATGAGTACTCATTAGCTAGCTAGCCCTTCCCTCATTAATAACGGTTAGTGAGGTTAAGATTGCTTTGTCGTGGTGTACAACATGGCACTGATCATGAAATTTTGTGTTATAGCCTAAACTGTGTATTGATGTTGGTAACACTAATGCTTTGTGAATTGTGATTTATGAAGTATGATGTCTCTTTTGAAATGTTATTCCAATAAATGGCTCTTATGGACTTAGAACTATTGTGAAGTTTTTCATGCTTCAGAAAAATGTGATTTATTATGCTTTGACAAATTGTGTTTTACCTTAAGTTTTAAAGTTATTAGTTGTGCACCACTGAGTGATATACTCAGCGATAGCTTCTTTATGCTATCGCAGGTAAGGGAAAGGAGAAGGCTGCCAAGTGAGAGACTTGGAAGCAGCATTTTGGTATTGATTGTGGGTATTTACGTTAGGTATACCCTTGTGATTCCTTTGGATGTATTTTGTACCTATATGTATTGATGTACGGACATTGAGCAGTTTATATTAAAAAGTACTGCATTACTAAAGTATTTTGAGTTTGTATTTAAAATCATTGCTTTGCTATCACATTTTGAAATTGTAACTATTTTGTATTTTACTTTGAGACTTATGAAGATGTAACTTTTGCAATATTTAGTCTATCATTATTTCCAATGAATGTTTACGTGGAATTTTAACTATTCTCATGCAGTTTTCCATAAAAGAATTGATAAAATAAAAAGCTATGGTTTTTTTAAAATCCTTTGTAGCATAACTAATGGGTTATCGGTATGTGAAATTCGATAATTCATTAGGTATGCTACGAGAACATGTCTTGCCTTGCAAGGGATAAGGTGTGATAGAGATAACCATGCCCAAGGATCAAGTAACATAGCTACAGCTAAGACTAGAACATTGAAGTGCTTCCTTTGTTTTGAGCCACATCGAGTCGTTGAATGCCCACATAAGGGTGCTTTAAATGCTTTAAGGGCTATGTGAGAAAAAAAGGGTCCTGAAGAGGAAGAACAGAGAATGGAAGAGAATGATCCATTGATGGTAAGCGCTCTCCATTTTCTTGGAGCCTTAAAGAAACAAAAGGCAAAAGCCACTGATGAAAGAGGATTAATATATGTTAATCTGTGCATTAATGGGAAGGCAACAAGGGCTCTTATAGACATGAGAGCTACTAATAATTTTGTGATAGATAATATGGCAACCGAATTCAAGTTAAACATACAATAAGATACAGGGAAGATTAAGGTTGTTAACTCCAAAGCATTGAACGCCATAGGCATTACTTGTGGAGCATCTTACCAGATGGGCCCTTAGAAAGGTGAGATCAATTTCATAGTAAGCCCTTTTAATGATTTTGATGTAGCAATTGGGATGGAGTTCCTAAAAAAGGCACGAGCTATTCCAGTTTTAGCTACAAATTGCCTTCTTTTGATAGGGGATAAACCGTGTGTAGTTCCCATAACTTTTAGCTCTATCAGCGAAAAAAAACTGATATCGACTCTTTAATTCAAAAAGGGATTAAAGCGTAAAGAGCTTACACATATAGTAGCCCCGATGGTTAAGGAAGTTGGGAAAATGTTTTAACATTCACCACAGATTCGGGACGTAATGCTGGAGTACAAGGATGTCATGTGTATTTGGCTACCTACAGTTTTACCACTATGTCACAGTATAGATCATGAGATTGAATTGTTAACCAGAACAAAACCTCCAATAAGAGCTCCTTATCGAATTGCCCCTCCAGAGTTGGCTAAATTAAGAAAGCAATTAGATAAATTGTTGGAAGCTGGGTTTATTCGACCAACAAAAGCTCCTTTTGGTGCCCCTATTCTTTTCCAGAAGAAACACAATGGTTGTTTGAGATTGTGTGTGGACTATCGAGCTCTTAACAAAGTAACAGTACAGAATAAGTACCCAATTCCCTTGATTGCAGACTTCTTCGACGAGTTGGGTTAAGCAAAATTCTTCACAAAACTTAATCTTCGATGGGGATATCATTAAGTGCACATAAAGGAGGGGGATGAACCCAAGACCACGTGTGTGACACGGTATGGTGCCTTTGAATTTCTTTTTATGCCTTTTGGACTAACCAATACTCCGGTTACTTTTTGTACTCTTGTGAATCAGGTATTCCATGATTACCTTGATAAATTTGTGGTGGTCTACCTTAATGACATTATGGTATATAGTTCTACACTAGAACAACACAAGAACCATCTCCTCTTTGTCTTTGAGAAGTTGAGGGAGAATAAACTCTTTTTGAAAAAGGAGAAATGTGCTTTCTCTTAAACTCGAATTAAGTTCTTAGGCTATGTGATTAAACAGGGTAGAATCTGCATGGACTAGGCCAAGGTGAAAGCAATCCAAGAATGGGTAGTACCTAAGAGCATAACTAAATTAAAATCCTTCTTAGGATTGATGAATTATTATAGAAGGTTTGTTCGGGGCTACTCTCAATGGATAGGCCCCCTTACAGAATTATTGAAAAGGGAAACAAGTGGCAATAGACTAATAAGTGTCAAGCAGCCTTTAATAATTTAAAACAAGCGATGGTAGCTGAGCTAGTACTAGCTCTCCCAGACATGATGAAACCATTTAAGGTACAAACTGATACCTCTATTCTACCACTAGGAGGAGTCTTGATGCAAGAAAATCACCCGATTGCTTTAAAAAGCCAAAAGATGAAAGAGGCAGAGATTTGATATATAGCTCAAGAGAAAGAGTTGCTAGCAATAGTACATTGCCTCCGCACCTGGAGACATTACTTATTGGGGTCAAAGTTCATAGTGAAGATTGATAATATAGTAGTCAATCACTTTTTATCCTAGTCAAAATTGACACCTAAACAAATAAGATGGCAAGAATGTCTAGCCAAATTTGACTTTGAATTTGAGTTCAAACTAGGGAGCTCAAATTGAGTTGTAGATGCTTTAAGTAGAAAGTTAGATGTGTCAACTCATCAACAGATAACACAATTTTCAAGTAGTAAGGCAACTTCCACCTTGCGAGAAAAAATTTGAGACAAATTGAAGAAGGACCCTCAGGCTATAGCTCTAATGAAATTAGCAGAAAAGAGAAAGACTAGACAGTTTTGACTAGAGGACAATTTCTTGATGACTCAAAGAAATAGAGTGAACATTCCAAAGGTGGGAAATTTAAGGAGACTACTACCTCAAGAGTCTCATGACAGGTTATAGGCGAGTCACCCAAGCTGGCAACGCACATTAGCATTGCTAAAACAGGGTTATTATTAGCCTTAATTGGAGGATAATGTCAAGGAATATATAAAACTTATTTAGTATGTTAGCAAGATAAGGTGAAATAACAAAAACCTATTGGTTTGTTACAACCACTACTAGTACCAAGTAGACCATAGGAAAGTGTCTCTCTATACTTTATTGCTGGTTTGCTAAGAGTGGGGGAATAAGACCACATCTTAGTGGTAATTGACAAATTTTCCAAATATGAGATCTTTGTGCCAATGTCTAAGTATTGTTCAGCAGAAGAAACTACTCATGCCTTTTTCAAACATGTTGTGAAGTATTAGGGTATCCCAAAGAGCATTGTAAGTGATCGCAATGGCTAGCTTGTGGGAACATTTTAGTCAGAGTTATTTTATCTCTTAGGCTTTAGATTAGATGTCTCAATGAGTTTTCATCCACAAACAAATGACTGAGTTGAGAGATTTAATGGACTGCTCGAAGAATACTTGTAGCACTTTATCAATGCTAGTTAGAAGAACTGGGCTTCCTTGCTTGACGTGGCACAATTTTGTTTTAATTCGTTAAAGAGATTTACTACTAATAAGAGTCTTTTTGAGATTGTTATAGGTCAACAGCCTTTGGCATCTCATACTCTAGATGGTCCTTATACTGGCAGAAATTTCAAAGCATACCACTTCACAAAGGAGTGGAGGCAGAACACAGAGATTGCAAGGGTTGGAGAAAGAATTGAGACACATGAAGAGATAGGCATATGAGAATCGAAGACCATAAAAGTTTACAGTTGGAGAACAAGTGATCAACTCTGATTCCGTTGCAATTGAGACAGGAGATTAGTTTCTCAAATACGAAGGGCCAATACCAATTATTGCTAGAGTTGGCCAACTTGCTTACAAAGTAGAGCCACCTGAATGGATGAAGATTTACCCAGTTTTTTATGTCAGTAGATTAAAGCCATATCATACAGATAAGACATATCCGAGTCGCAGCAAACCATCTAGACCAGCTTTCAATCGCATGTCAGTAGTAAACCAAGGAGCAGAAGAGATCCTGGCAAAGCGAGTTGTCAAAACCACTAAGCGTCAACCATATAAGGAGTACTTCATCAAATGGAAAGGTTTGACTATAGAAGAGACTAGTTGGGGGAAGGAAACAAACTTCCAACCACATAAGCAAAAGATTAATGAGTTCTTACAAGCTTAACCTCAACTGTAAATGTGCATTGCACTCTTCTTCCTTCACTAAGGTTTTTCTCACTGGGTTTTACTCGGTAAAGATTTTTTAATAAGATAGTATTTCATCGCATATTCTACAACATATGTACAAAGAGACGAAGGCAATGTTACAATATCAATCAATAAGGATGTCAACCATTGGAGTGGGAGAAAATGTCAAGGGGTAAAAAATTTGGATAGTAAAATGTAACTTTCAGGGACTAAAGGGGTATTTTGTATTTATTTTCTATTTATATAATTTTAGGGTGTGATGGCTCAAGTATAGTGATGTCTTTTCCTACCACACCCTATTGTGTTCCTATCACTCTTTAAGGGGGAGTGACTATTTGGCCAGTGCTGGGCTCAGTTAGTCACCTGTTATTGAGTCCCTGTCCCTTTACTCCTTGTAGGTTTCCCCCCTACCTACAAGTGATGTGAGGAATGTTTGTCTCCTTGTATTGATTATATTAATTGAATGAAAGAAGTAGTATGTTTATAGAATGTTTTTGTCCCATTGTTTGATGTGCTGCTATGCTTGTGATGCTTGTTTATATGAGATATTTGTGATATTTTTCTAACTGGCTTGCCAAAGCCTCATGCTAATATAATATCCATTTTGATCCACAGATTATTGTGAAATTCTCGTTGGCTGACTTATCTTGAAATAGTTCAAGCCAAGTGCCGCACGATCCCAAGTAAGTGCTAATACCTGGGCCCGTGACACATAACACCCATGATCGCTTCTATATCTTCATTTGGAGCTTTATTTGGTATACCTCTTGGTATTGGTGAAGTGAAATATCTATGATAGTAAAATCATGGTGTGAGTGTAAAACCAAGACAATGAATGGGAATATGCATTTTGGTCTATCTTTATAGAATAATTATTTCCATTTTAGGATAAGAATCTGCCCCTTCTTTAAAAAAAAAAAAAATCATATTAAGTAGAGTGCAAAAGAATACAACACTAGAGTTAGAATTTGAAAAAGAAAAAAGAAACTAAGAATGAATGAATGAATTTACTTGTTATTTTTCATGTTATCCTTTAATTCACCAAGCATATTATCCATTTTCTCATAAATGTCACCCATTTTGGGACCCTCACCATTGTTAGGAATCTAAGTCCCACATCAAGAGTAAACGAGAATAAAAGAGTAAATAAGAATAAAATGGTAAATATAAATTATTTAATTGCAATATTGAATTAGCTAGTTATTTTGATGTGTAAAGTAACTTAACCACTTTTATAAGCCTATGGTAAAAATGAACTAATACATTATTTAACACTTCCCCCAAATATTGATGTGGCCCAACAGCAAGTGCACGGGTCGTACAAGTAGTATAGAAAAAGATATCGTTCCCACGAGGAGTTGTGTTAATGATTGAATTTTTGATATAAAAAGTTGACTACATTGAACTATCTTTGAAATTAAAGTAACAAATTGATGGGTATTTGAGTATGAAATCTATATGTGCAAAATTAATAATCTATCCAAAAATGTATTAATTAAATTAAAATTGCATCAAATTGAAATAAGCAAGTTCAAATATGGCAATATTTAAAATGGCAAGTAATAAAATTCAATTAGAAATTGACAATGATAAAAAGGCGATTTCGGAGTTCGGGATTTCATATTCGAGCTATTTTGGGATTTTAAATTGGTTATCCAATCTTGCGGAACTTACGGGTTTTAAGGAGATTAATTCTTAAATCCTTTGAATACCCTTTCGAGTGAGACAAAGAGTGCCTTAATCAATCTAATCCTACTTTCGTGGAGTTAGAGTTAATTAAAACCCATTAAGTTCCTTAATTAATCTATAAATCCTCTTAATCCTTAGTCTATTTCTAGATCTAAGTTAATTAAGTCCAATTCCTTGATTATCTATCACAAGGCCTTCTCCTTTCGGCGCCTCAACCATGGATTAAGAACATCACTTAATGGGATCCTATACTAAGCATGCCATTAAGTACACAAGAAATGAATAAAACTCATTAAGACAATAAAATTTGGATTACCCAATCAAAATCCACAAAATATTTTAAATACTACATCCCTTACTCCAGAATCAAAATAAAACTACTCACTATCCATAATATTTACAAGATATTGTGAATTTAAATGGAAATAAAGCTTTAATCTAAGCTAAGAAACAAAAAGCTCAACACTAGAAATGTAGGAAATATGTAAGAAAAGAAAGAAATCTTCAAATCTGGTTGGAAATGGTGTGGAAAATGATTGTGTCTCTTCAGCTGCTCCTTTTTCTCTTCTTCCCTTCTTTTTCTGCTCTCCCTCTAAAATGGGAAATGAGGCTATTTATAACATTTTCTGACATGGAGCCCTAAAATGGTATGTTTTAGGAGGGATTTTCTGAGGGAATCTTCTGCCAGCACATTAATGAAATCTTTGTGGGACTGCATAAGTGGACTGCATAAGTCATGCAGTCCCTTATGCAAGTTTCGGCTGGTTTCTGGTTCACTTATGCAAAACTGCATGACCAGGTGCATAGGTTATGCACAATTCCGTGAGATTGCATAAGGGGGCGTGAATCTGCATAAGCCATGCACTCTCCTTATGCACAATTCGGCAGGTATTGGAACAGTGATTTTTCTCCTTATGCAGATCTGCATGGCTTATGCGGTAAGTTATGCGCAATTTGGCCAATGCATATTTCAACTTTGAAACTTATTTTTGGCATCTTTGGCTGTAGAGATCACTCCTCAATGGCAAAATTTCTTTTTAGTCCTTCCAAAACACCATTTTTCCTACAAAACAAAGTAAAAATTACAAATTAATCCAAAATTGACAATTATGAAAAACTAATTAATTAACTAATGAAATTAGCTAAAAATGATTAATAGTCAAATAAAATGGCTATGAAATTAAACCTAAATGATTATGCAAAATGTATGCATCAAATACCCCCAAACTCAAGCTTTTGCTTGTCCTCAAGCAAACTTTAAAATGTGATGCAAAATTCTTTAGGGGTGCCTTATCCAAAGAGTTATGAAAATCACCTATTAAAGTAACTTAACACACCTTTAGCCATACCAACAATCCATATACCCATCCTTCAAAATGCAAAGAATCTAATGCTTATCCAAGCTTTCACCGCTTAGCCATCAAGTCAATTATCATTCAAAATCCCCAAACCAACCAATCAAAAGAGAGAGTCATGCTCAAAAGGAATTCTAGGACAATCAATAGGCAAAGTGTCTCTCTATAGAATGATGGGATTAAATGAATGAATGGATAATTTTCCAATCCCATAGGCAAATTCCCTACTCCTATCTCCACTAATGTAGCAAGTACTATCAAGAGATCAAAGGTCTTTTTAGGGATGTAATGGGGCCATGGGGTTCAAAATGAGGCTAAGAAGAAAAATGGGTAAAAAGGATTCAAAGCATGAGAATATTTTCAATTTTGAAACATAAGGTACACTTCTTATTTTATTATTTTTTTTCTCTTTTTTTTATTTATATGGGGAGAGAAATACACAATGAGGATTGTCGAGTGCTAGCATAGTTTACAAAACTCATAAAAATAGAGGGACATTTTGATTCTTTAAACTTGTATCTTGCATTTTCTTTTGATGTTTGTCCCTAAAATTGCCACCCCAAACTCATTTCTTTTAATACTTTGGGTGGATTTCTTTCATTTTGGATGACAATGGTGAAAAGGACATATACTAGCACTTTTACAAGGTGACAAGCATTTCTTCTCCCTTTTATTGAACTTTTTTCTTCTCTTTTTTTATTTTTTTTTATTTTTTATTTTTTATGTACCTAATGTTATAAATAATTATTCTTATGAAAAGGGTTGGAGTGTTTGGTTCATTGGCTAGGTAACAAATAAGGATTTCAAGAAAAATTAGGGATAAAAAGGCTCAAAGGGGTTTGCAAGGGTCAATTTTGATTAGGAAAAGGGCCAAAGGTTTAAAATGAGAAGGTTTAAATCAAAGAATGCCTAATCATCTCTCTTTTCAAGTACAAGCTGGTATTTCGCCTTGAAAGGTTTAGAAAATTTGTTCTAGGATTGGTGAGACATCATTTGACTACCTTATATCCAATAACTCCCTCTAAACTCTTCCAATCTCTAAAGGACTAGTTGGGTGGCTTTTTGGCTAAGAAGATATAGGCAAGGGATAGACACTTCAAAACCTTGCACCTCTTAGGAAACTTTCTGTAACACCCTCCCAGTAGCAACTCCGTACATTCTACTGTTCCAGTGACCGGTGTCGGTCCGGACAGCTAGAACGTCCGGAAAAATATTTAAACTAAAGTCAGGAACCATAATTAACTCAAATATTAATAAGAAAAATGAAGGAAAAATTTTAGAAATAAAATACAACCAAGTCAAATGAGCCGGTGCCCAAACGATGGGTAACCAGAGGGAAGTTGCGGTTCTCGTAACGAGGAGCCCTAGACCTGGGGAAAAAATTATAAAATAATTTTTGGGACTCCAGAGAAGGGTCATTGAGGTTCCTATGGCATTAGAATGCCAAGAAAATACATAGAAAATTTTTTCAATCGGTACAGACAATTTTGACCCGTTAAGCCAAACGGAGGGCATTTTGGTCATTTCGCCTTCAGAGGTGATTTTTGGCTGACTTGTCCAGTTGAGTAAATAATTATTATAACATAAAATATGAATAAATATTACTAAAAATTAAATTGAAAATGAGTAGAAAAGAAAAGAAAAGAAAATGCAATAAAATGCCAAATATGACATATTGTGATGTCATTTAAAAAGCTTCCTCCAATCACAATTAAACAATCCTTTAATTAACTAATAAAAGAGACCAAAGGAGACCAAAAATTTTGGTCATCTTCTTCTTCTTCTTCAGCCAAAACGTGACCTCCCCTTTTCCATAACCCTCCATGAAAGTTTCCTTTAATTTCTTCTATTTCCCATGAAATTCCACTACTAAACCCTAAGTCACCTTCACTAAAACTTGTCCCTACATCACAAGGCAACTCTAGGCAGCCATAAAGAGGAGAAATTCGAGAGTTTTCACAAGCTCAATAAGTTGAGCAAAGAGGTTAGTGCTTAATTATGCATGTATATCTCTTGTTCCATGTTAAGGACTTAAAAATGAGTATGAAATTGTGGATTAAATGAATGAAACTTATGGGTATGTATGCCATAGATTTTGGCTGCCCTAAGGAAGGAATAGGATTGAGTGTTTGTGATGGACTTGGAGTGAACTAGAAACCATGTTTAAAGTGTATAAATATAAGGATAATGAACTAGTAGTTAATTAAGGTAAGTTGTGAAAATTCATAATGGGAATTAGGGTTTTGAGGAGTGAAAATTTGACTTGGCTTAGGAAATTGTTAGAGAATATTTAATGGTCAATTAGTGGACATTTTAGGTAAGTTAACCACAATTTGGACTGAAATATAGCATGGCAAAGTGAATGTGTAGGCTGCCTAAGGACAGCAGCAGAGTGACTGAGATTTCAGTCCACTTGCACAGCCATAACTTTGGCTGTGTAGGTCCAATTGGTGTTTGGCCAATTGTACATGAAACTCGGCTTATAATGACACATTTTTTCTGAAGAAACCATGCCCAAATGACCAAAGCAAGAGGACCAAAAGTTGGCCCCAATCCGGACACCCTGCAACAGCACCTGCAGAAATGACCAAATGAACAGTTTGGTCATAACTCAATGTAGATTTGGTCAATTGACCTAAAACTTTTACAGCAACAAGTTAAGACATAGACAAACAACTTTCATGAAGAAACCTACCCCAAATTATGGCCAGAACCTATTCAAAAATGCAATCACAGTCACTGTTCATGTTACTGTAGATATGGTAATTTCTGCAGAATGGAAATCCGGCCAGCTGTGGTTTTTGGACCATATCTGGAGCTACAAAACTCCAAATGGAGTGATTCAAAAAACGAAATTCAACTAGACAAAATAAGGAACAACTTTCATGTTTACCATTTCTTCAAATTCCCACTGCAACAGTGTCCAATGGAACAGTAAAGTTGAGTTACAAAAACTGAAAATTCTGCTTTCCTTGGTTTAAACTTTGAAATGGTATAAATGCTTAATGCCAACAAGTTTTGAATACCAAATGTGGTATATTGGGAGTGCCAAAGTCAATGTACATATTTTTATCCAAAAGTCAACATTTTTGTTGACTAATGAAGTGAATAGTGACACCAAAACTTGAAATTCACAAATTGAAGAATTTTAAAGTATCAAATGCCCTAGTATACCTAACAAGATTGGTTTGGATAGTTTGGCATGCCAATAGGGTATTGTTTTAGCAGTACTGCGAAAGGAAAGGCTTTATGCCTGTATTAATGGCTTTATGCCCGTATTCATGGCTTTTATGCCCGTATTCATGGCTTTTATGCCCGATTATGTGATATCATGGCTTTTTAGCCATACTGACTGCATACATGGTTGACGTTCTGCGTCCCATGGTATGATGGCCAGAGGCACCGCGGTGTCCAAAGGAACCACGTTATCGATCCGCCCAAAGATAGGTTACTTGGGCAACCAAATGAATGGAAAAGTATAACTCTAAACTGATTATTAAAGAAAATACGAAAATTAAGTATCAGGAATGATTACAAAAATACAAAGAAGTTCAAGATCATGAAAAAAAAATAATTAACGAAATGCATGAAGAAGTTAATATCATAAAACATGATTAGCTCTCGACTAAACAATAAGTTAGTAATTACTCATTTCTTATGAACACAATAGCAAGGAAATTATTATTTTTATTTGCATATTATATTTTCTTGTATTATTGGCACCATTAAGCTTTATGCTTAGCGCGTTGCTTTTGCAACGCGTAGGTACTGAAGATTTGGACAGAGGGCCCAGTAGACCACAGATTCGATAAGGCAGTTCACAGTTCTGCATAGTGTCCATGTCACCTCACCTTCCACAGTGCATTGGTAGGACACTAGATTTCATTTTGATATTTTGTAACTAATTTCTATTTTCTCATATGTATTTAAACTTGTGTAATGAATTTTGATATTCATGTAAATAATGAAAATTGTATTTGGGAATGGAAGAGTGAATGTCTATTTATGACTTGTACATGATTAATAAATGAGATGAATGATTGAGAAACGAATGGTTGAAAAATATTGAGATTTTGATATTGGAGTTTGTGAATGGATGAATATGATTATTAGAAGTGTTTTTCACAGGTTCCGAAGAACTGTTTTCTCCATTTTTAGCCGGTACTCCGCCGGATTTTCTTTAAAATTTTCAGAACCTCAAATAAATTACAATTTCAATAAATGAATTATATTTCACAAGTTATATTCAAAACTACGATAAAAATGAATTAAGATAAAATAGAGTGCTCCGGCACACTGAGTGGCATAACTTGCTCGGCTACACTGTAATCGGGTAAGGGGTGTCACATTTATTGGTATCAGAGTACGGTTTAGGCGTTTCTGGACCTAGAGAGATTGCATATCATGCATTGTATTCATAAGAGTCGAGGTGACACTATTGCAGATCTGTATTTCCTGTTTATTTTAGGTTAAGGTATGGAATAAGAGAGTGAAGAGACAATGAGATAGCGAATGGAAATGAGAAGGAGACTGTATTTAAGATGAAAAAGGATGAGTACATAATTGTTTGAGGATGAGATTGAGACTAAGCAGAAAGTGAAGTAGGATAACACGGAAAGGTGAAGAAATAAAGAGGTAGTAGCTCCTCGGCTATTTACACTGGGTAAATTTCGAGGACGAAATTTAAATAAGAGGGGAAGAGTTGTAACACCCTCCCGGTAGCAACTCCGTACATTCTACTGTTCCAGTGACCGGTGTCGGTCCGGACAGCTAGAACGTCCGGAAAAATATTTAAACTAAAGTCATGAACCATAATTAACTCAAATATTAATAAGAAAAATGAAGGAAAAATTTTAGAAATAAAATACAACCAAGTCAAATGAGCCGGTGCCCAAACGATGGGTAACCAGAGGGAAGTTGCGGTTCTCGCAACAAGGAGCCCTAGACCTGGGGGAAAAATTATAAAATAATTTTTGGGACTCCAGAGAAGGGTCATTGAGGTTCCTATGGAATTAGAATGCCAAGAAAATACATAGAAAAATTTTTCAATCGGTACAGACAATTTTGACCCGTTAAGCCAAACGGAGGGCATTTTGGTCATTTCGCCTTCAGAGGTGATTTTTGGCCGACTTGTCCAGTTGAGTAAATAATTATTATAACATAAAATATGAATAAATATTACTAAAAATTAAATTGAAAATGAGTAGAAAAGAAAAGAAAAGAAAATGCAATAAAATGCCAAATATGACATATTGTGATGTCATTTAAAAAGCTTCCTCCAATCACAATTAAACAACCCTTTAATTAACTAATAAAAGAGACCAAAGGAGACCAAAAATTCTGGTCATCTTCTTCTTCTTCTTCAGCCAAAACGTGACCTCCCCTTTTCCATAACCCTCCATGAAAGTTTCCTTTAATTTCTTCCATTTCCCATGAAATTCCACTACTAAACCCTAAGTCACCTTCACTAAAACTTGTCCCCACATCACAAGGCAACTCTAGGCAGCCACAAAGAGGAGAAATTTGAGAGTTTTCACAAGCTCAATAAGTTGAGCAAAGAGGTTAGTGCTTAATTATGCATGTATATCTCTTGTTCCATGTTAAGGACTTAAAAATGAGTATGAAATTGTGGATTAAATGAATGAAACTTATGGGTATGTATGCCATGGATTTTGGCTGCCCTAAGGAAGGAATAGAATTGAGTATTTGTGATGGACTTGTAGTGAACTAGAAACCATGTTTAAAGTGTATAAATATAAGGATAATGAACTAGTAGTTAATTAAGGTAAGTTGTGAAAATTCATAATGGGAATTAGGGTTTTGAGGAGTGAAAATTTGACTTGGCTTAGGAAATTGTTAGAGAACATTTTAATGGTCAATTAGTGGACATTTTAGGTAAGTTGACCACAATTTGGACTGAAATATAGCATGGCAAAGTGAATGTGTAGGCTGCCTAAGGACAGCAGCAGAGTGACTGAGATTTCAGTCCACTTGCACAGCCATAACTTTGGCTGTGTAGGTCCAATTGGTGTTTGGCCAATTGGACATGAAACTAGGCTTATAATGACACATTTTTGCTGAAGAAACCATGCCCAAATGACCAAAGCAAGAGGACCAAAAGTTGGCCCCAATCCGGACACCCTGCAACAGCAACTGCAGAAATGACCAAATGAATAGTAACTGTTCATTTGGCCATAACTCACTGTAGATTTGGTCAATTGAACTGAAATTTTTACAGAAATAAGACATAGACAAACAACTTTCATGAAGAAACCTACCCCAAATTATGGCCAGAACCTATTCAAAAATGCAATCACATTCACTGTTCATGTTACTGTAGATATGGTAATTTCTACAGAATGAAAATCCGGCCAGCTGTGGTTTTTGGACTATATCTGGAGCTACAAAACTCCAAATGGAGTGATTCAAAAAAATAAATTCAACTAGACAAAATAAGGAACAACTTTCATGTTTACCATTTCTTCAAATTCCCACTGCAACAGTATCCAATGGAATAGTAAAGTTGAGTTACAAAAACTGAAAATTCTGCTTTCCTTGGTTTAAACTTTGAAATGGTATAAATGCTTAATGCCAATAAGTTTTGAATGCCAAATGTCGTATATTGGGAGTGCCAAAGTCAATGTACATATTTTTATCCAAAAGTCAACATTTTTGTTGACTAATGAAGTGAATAGTGACACCAAAACTTGAAATTCACAAATTGAAGAATTTTAAAGTATCAAATGCCCTAGTATACCTAACAAGATTGGTTTGGATAGTTTGGCATGCCAATAGGGTATTGTTTTAGCAGTACTACGAAAGGAAAGGCTTTATGCCTGTATTAATGGCTTTATGCCCGTATTCATGGCTTTTATGCCCGTATTCATGGCTTTTATGCCCGATTATGTGATATCATGGCTTTTTAGCCATAATGACTGCATACATGGTTGACGTTCTGCGTCCCATGGTATGACGGCCCGAGGCACCGCGGTGTCCAGTGCCAACGACTCGTTATCCAGTCCAGTCATCCAGTATAGGTTACTTGGGCAACCAAATGAATGGAAAAGTATAACTCTAAACTGATTATTAAAGAAAATACGAAAATTAAGTATCAGGAATGATTACAAAAATACAAAAAAGTTCAAGATCATGAAAAAAAAAAAATTAACGAAATGCATGAAGAAGTTAATATCATAAAACATGATTAGCTCTCGACTAAACAATAAGTTAGTAATTACTCATTTCTTATGAACACAATAGCAAGGAAATTATTATTTTTATTTGCATATTATATTTTCTTGTATTATTGGCACCACTAAGCTTTATGCTTAGCGCGTCGCTTTTGCAAAGCGTAGGTACTGAAGATTTGGACAGAGGGCCCAGTAGACCACAGATTCGGTAAGGCAATTCACAGTTCTGCATAGTGTCCATGTCACCTCACCTTCCACAGTGCATTGGTAGGACACTAGATTTCATTTTGATATTTTGTAACTAATTTCTATTTTCTCATATGTATTTGAACTTATGTAATGAATTTTGATATTCATGTAAATAATGAAAATTGTATTTGGGAATGGAAGAGTGAATGTCTATTTATGACTTGTACATGATTAATAAATGAGATGAATGATTGAGAAACGAATGGTTGAAAAATATTAAGATTTTGATATTGGAGTTTGTGAATGGATGAATATGATTATTAGAAGTGTTTTTCACAGGTTCCGAAGAACTGTTTTCTCTATTTTTAGCCGGTACTCCACCGGATTTTCTTTAAAATTTTCGGAACCTCAAATAAATTACAATTTCAATAAATGAATTATATTTCACAAGTTATATTCAAAACTACGATAAAAATGAATTAAGATAAAATAGAGTGCTCCGGCACACTGAGTGGCATAACTTGCTCGGCTACACTGTAGTCGGGTAAGGGGTGTCACACTTTCAATCCACAAACCCAACTAAAAGGTAAGTCAAATCACTCTCATAGGCAACTTTTCAATACTCAAGAGATTTGGCAAAAGATTTTAATGCATGATGCATGATTCCTAAAAATGAGCAATGCATTAACTAAATGGAGGAAATCTATTTGTGTATTTGTGTGCAATGTGTACAATTTCTAAGTGATGTATAATGTGTGTGTAAATGTGTTATGTATATGTGTGTAAGGATGTATATGTAAAATATTTACAATATATGTAAATGGAATGGGATGAGATGCTCCTATACTCAAAATGTGAAAAATGAAGCAAAAATCAAAATGTGCAGCCCCAAACTCAAAATTAGACATTGTCCTCAATGTCTCAAGTAGTGCATTATCAAAACTCAAAGTTACCAGGAATTGTGAGATTTAAGAGCAAAAAGAAGGAGTTACCTGGTATAGAGCAGATGAGAATTCAAGATATAATGGGGATGCATAAGAAGCTGCATAGGTTATGCAGAGTAAAGTGTTGTCCAGAACAGGTGCATAAGGAAGGTGCATAAGCTGTGCGGTTCTGCATGAGGGGCAATAAGGAGTGCACAGGCTATGCAAAACATTTGCATAAGGGTATTCACAGCCTGTGCAGTTCTGCATGAGTGGCATAAAGGACTGCACAGGCTATGCAAAATATTTGCATAAGGGTATTCATAGCCTGTGTAGTATATTCAAAAGCTGCTGCATCATGATGAGCAAGAAAAAATGTGCAACCACCAGTAGAAGCATCCAAATATATACAGAGTATGGACAAATATGCACAAAAGGGCAGTAAAGGCAATGAAAATCAAAGAAAAACTAATGTAATAGCTAGCCAATAAAACTTCAAGAAAAACAGAATTCAAAACAAATTAAAATTGTTTCAACATATCTACAAAGAAAAAGTCCTACAAGTTTGAACAAAAGTAAAACAGAAACTAATCTAATTCTATTGTTTTGCCTTTGTCCAAAGAAATTGCTAAGGGGCTGGTTGCTGCTGGTTGCTGTCGAAATGATGGTGCTGGAGGAGGTGATGGAGGTGGAGGAGGCATTCCCAGAAAAACCATCAGTTGCTTCATCATCTCCTTTAATTCTTTCTGCTTGTCTCTGGTTTCCATGACAAAGTCAAATAGTTGATCATGACGATCCTTAAGGGTATCAAGACCAGTGTCAAGCTTCCTATCCACAAAATATATATCATCACTAAACCTTTCAAGATAGGTGAATAAGGATTTAGTATTGAAGGCAGGAGGGGCTGTTGATGAAGAGGGTTCAGCTGCAGGAGGTGTAGGTTGTGCAGAATCTGCTGGGAAGTCCTGTGCAGGCTGAGAGGGTGGTGTAGGATCAGCAGAATGCTGTGGGACTAGTGGGACAGGTTGGGCTTCTGGTTGTGCAGTGGGTTCAGTTTCTGCTACTGGTTGTGCAGTGTCAGAATATGACAAACTGAATCTAGTTTTGGAGAGGTGTGTGGCATCAAAGTATAAAGTATCTGAAAGCGCTGGAATTGGATGCTCTTTAGGATTAAAACCAAAATGCTTGGCTATGACAGTTATGAGCCCACCCAAGACAATGTCACCTATGGATTTGGTGGCAATATGCAACACATGCTCACAAAAGAAGTAACCAGGAGAAACTTTAACCTTGTGAAAAGCACACCATAGCATGAATAACTCAGATTTCCCAACAGCACCATAACTAGTCCCTCTGCCCAAGATAGTGCTAGCAATGAGCCTATGAATAAACCTAAGTGCAGGGTCTAGTATTTGAGAGGTTTTGGATCTGCCAGCAGAAAAAGTCTGAGGTTGGTTTGTGATAATTCTCCAAAACTGAGCAGCATTCCAAATGCCTTTGTTTGCTACCTCTACCCCTGTATATGGTACTCTAAATAGCCCATCAATTGCAAATCCAAAAATGCTGTGAAATTGGCCCAATGATAACTCTCTATTTTGCCCCAAACATCTAAATTTCATAGTTGGCTTAAAATCTACATCATGCAATTTTAGGGTGGCAGAGAATGAGGAAATAAATTCCAAAACTAAAGCTGGATAAACTATTTCTTGCTTATGCACAAATTCCATCCACCCCATACCATCAAGGTATGCAACCACATTATCAAATAAACCAAGTGATTGTAGAGAATCTGCAGAAATATACCTTGTGGGTTGCACCCTCCTTTCCTTAAGTCTCTTAAAGGTTGCCTTATGAGTTGCATCATGAAGGGACCAAGGTAGTTTTGAGACTTGTGAGGTTGCTGACATTTGCTTTTTGCTGGAAGAGGGTGATTTGGCTTGTGTGGAGGCTGAAGTTTTTGGGTGGAGGTTCTGACATTGGGGTGGTGGGTGGTTCTTTACGCTTTGAGAGAGGAGGTACAGAAGCTATGGGTCGGGTGGATTTCGACCTAATTTTCCGCTTGTAAGTGGCTGTGGAAGGTGGTGGAGGTGTTTCTTGTGGAGGGGAATTGGGGTTGGGAGGTCGCATTGCCAAGGGCGAAACTTGGAGAGGGGAGGTTTGAGGGGAATGAGGAGGCGACTCCATTGATTACCGATGGTGAGGATGGAGGAGATGAGGAAGAAAATGAAAAAGGCGGAGAGAAATTAGGGCAAATGTGGCGAAAATAAGAGTGGAGAAGAAGGGGGAGAGGAAGAGTTATGCCAGAATAAAGGTCGTGGGGGGAAAAAGAAGTGAACAGGAATATCAGGAAGTGGAGGTGGGAAAATGGTGCCGAAAACAAATTTTGATTTGAACAGGGCATGTGTTAAGGCTGCATAAGTGAAAAGTGAGTGTGCATAACTTATGCACTCTCTTATGCATGTTTCGGTGGGTGATAAAAAAGTGTGAAAAACTGATTATGCAATAGTGCATAGCTTATGCGCTAACTTATGCAAGTTTCGGCCTGTTTTGGATTTCAGAGAAATAGGTCATGCGGAAGTGCATAAGTTATGCACTCTCCTTATGCAGGTCTCGGCAGGTTTTGGCTTTTGGGGAGTGTGGTCATGCAGAAGTGCATAAGTCATGCACCCTGCTTATGCACCTCTCGGCAGGTTTTGGAATTCAAAGTTTTTGGTCATGCAGAAGTGCATAAGTTATGCACACTGCTTATGCACCTCTCGGCAGGTTTTGAAATTTGGAGAGTGTGGTCATGCGGAAGTGCATAAGTTATGCACTCCCCTTATGCAGGTCTCGGCAAGTTTTGGTTTTCAGGGTTGGTGGTTATGCGGAAGTGCATAAGTTATGCACTCTGCTTATGCACCTCTTGGTAGGTTTTGGTTTTTGGGGAGTTCGGTCATGTGGAAGTGCATAAGTTATGCACCCTGCTTATTCAGATTTCGGCAGAAGGAGAAAATGCAGGATTTGAAGTCATGCAAAAGTGCATAAGTCATGCACACACTTATGCAAGTCTTGGCAGGTATGAAATTTGACAAAAATGTGGCTATGCAGAGTTGCATAAGCTATGCACCTCCTTATGCAGTTTGCAACAGAGATGAAAATGGCAAGAATTGTGGTTATGCAGGATTGCATAAGCTATGCAGTTACTTATGCACAATTCAACAAGATTGAGATTACAATTGAAAATGATTTGGAAGTATGAAAAATACCCTAGAATGAAGAAATATAATTCTATGAAGCATAAATCATGAGAAATTTTTACCAAAAACACATTAATATATACAAAGTCCATCAAAATTGCATCACACAAGCTTGTAAAAATGAATCCTGCATAAAAGGCCTTTGTGAACCATGCAATTTTGACTCAAATTCTGCAAATCAACATTTAACACATTAAAGCTTAATAAAATCTGCATAAAGTTGCATCTATCCACAAATGAAAATGGACTCCCCAAGTTTTGCCAAGAAAATGCAATATTTCCATTTTGAATCACACAACCCAAATAAGCTCAAAACTACAAAGATGACCCACTTACCACCATATTAACATTAAAAGCACAAATACTTAAAAGTTACACACCCAACCTCACCAAGAACATAAGTCATCTGCTGCAGACCCCTCCTTTGCTGCAGAATTTCATTTTTTTTTCTCTGCATAAACCAGGTAGCAAACCTGCATAGGTTATGCAGTAAAAATCAATCAATTTTTGGGAGAGTTTGAAGGACAAAATTTCAGATTAAGAATAACTCACCAACAGTTCACCAACCTTCCTCCATTGAAATACATCTACAAGGGACAATATTCATCAATGTCAAAAATTGAATTTGGGGAGATTTAAGATAAAAACAAAAGTAATGTAAATAAAAGTAAATCAACAAAAAGGAAAATAAAAGAGCTTGGGATGCCTCCCAAAAGGGCTAATTTATAGTCCTTAGCTGGACTTTTCATGCACTTCACTAAAAAGAGGTGAGGGATTGGAGAGCTTATAACAGTTTGCTCCCTTTATTGGGTCTCCAATTATGTAATGTTTCAATCTATGCCCATTGACCTTAAAATTTCTGGATTTTTCACTCCAAATTTCAAATGTTCCATAAGAGAAAACCTTAGAAACTCTATATGGACCAGTCCACCTTGATTTAAGTTTTCCAGGGAACAATTTCAATCTTGAGTTGAACAATAAAACTGAATCACCCTCTTTGAATTCCTTTTTCTTAAGATGCTTATCATGCCAAACTTTAGTTCTTTCTTTGTAAATACGGGCACTTTCATAAGCATCCATCCTCAATTCTTCAAGCTCATTAAGTTGCAATAGCCTTTTCTCACCAGCTTGCTTGAGATCAAAATTCAAGGTCTGAATGGCCCAATATGCTCTATGTTCTAGCTCCACAGGTAAATGACAAGACTTACCATATACCAACCTAAAGGGAGTAGTTCCTATAGGGGTTTTGTAAGCAGTCCTATATGCCCATAAAGCATCATCTAGTTTGATAGACCAATCTTTCCGAGAATTGCTCACTGTTTTCTCCAAGATATGTTTGAGTTCTTTGTTAGAAATTTCAACTTGTCCTGAAGTTTGAGGGTGGTATGGGGTAGCTATCTTGTGCACTACACCATACTTCCTCATTAAGTTCTCAAATTGCTTATTACAAAAATGTGAACCCTCATCACTAATTACAGTCCTAGGAGCTCCAAATCTACTCAAAACAAATTTTTTCAAGAATTTCACTACCACTCTAGCATCATTAGTTGGAGTTGCAATAGCTTCCACCCACTTTGACACATAGTCAACTCCAACTAGAATGTATTTATTACCATATGAAGGAGGAAATGGCCCCATAAAATCTATTCCCCAAACATCAAATAATTCCACTTCAAGAATATCATTTAGGGGCATTTGATCTCTTTTTGACAAATTTCCACTCCTTTGACATTTATCACATTCCAACACAAATTTCCTCACATCCTTAAAAAGATTTGGCCAAAAGAAACCAGCTTGCAAAATTTTACTAGCTGTTTTGGAAATTCCAAAATGTCCTCCATAATCAGAAGCATGGCAATGATGCATAATACTCTGTGTCTCCTCATCAGGAATACATCTTTTTATTAAACCATCACAACATCTCCTAAAGAGTAAAGGATCATCCCATCTATAAAATTTTGCCTCATGCAAAAACTTTTTCTTTTGTTGCCATGTCATTCCTAGAGGTAAAACTCCACAAGATAGATAATTCACCAAGTCTGCATACCAAGGTAGTTTAGCAACAAGAGAGAAAAGTTATTCATCCAAGAAAAACTCATCAATAGGGACTTCATCCATTTCTTCATCATCCAATTTCAGCCGACTAAGATTATCTGCAACTACATTTTCAGCTCCCTTCTTATCTCTAATCTCTAAAGCAAACTCTTGTAGCATCAGAATCCACCTAATGAGCCTAGGTTTAGCCTCCTTTTTACGGAGTAAATACCTAATAGCTGCATGATCTGAAAATATAACCACCTTTGAGTCAATAATGTAAGGTATGAACTTTTCCAATGCAAAGACAATTGCTAAGAATTCCTTTTCAGTTGTTGCATAATTTGTTTGGGTCTCATCCAGTGTTCTACTAGCATAACAAATAGCATAAGCCTTTTTATCTTTTCTTTGACCAAGAACAGCTCCAATTGCATAGTTGCTAGCATCACACATGATTTCAAAAGGTAGGCTCCAATCAGGTGGTTGCATGATTGGTGCAGTGATAAGAGCTTGCTTCAACCTGCAAAAGGCATCCAAACAATCTTGGTCAAATACAAATGGTGTGTCATGACTTAACAAATTAGACAAAGGTTTAGCTATTTTAGAAAAATCCTTGATAAAGCGTCTGTAGAACCCGGCATGTCCTAGAAAACTTCGAATTCCCATGACATTGGTAGGAGGATCCATCTTCTCTATCACTTCAACCTTGGCTTTATCAACCTCTATTCCTCTGTTAGATACCAAATGTCCAAGCACTATCCCTTCCTGAACCATGAAATGACACTTTTCCCAGTTTAACACAAGGTCAGTATCTGCACATCGCTGCAAAACTTTAGAAAGGTTAGCCAAGCATATGTTAAATGAAGATCCATAAACAGAAAAGTCATCCATAAAAACCTCCATTATGTCTTCAATGAAATCTGAGAAGATTGCCATCATGCACCTTTGAAAAGTGGCTGGTGCATTACACAACCCAAATGGCATCCGCCTATAAGCAAAGGTTCCATATGGACAAGTAAAAGTGGTTTTCTCTTGATCATTTGGATGGATAGGGATTTGAAAAAAACCTGAGTACCCATCTAGATAGCAAAAATAAGAATGCTTAGCCAGTCTTTCTAACATTTGATCAATGAAGGGAAGTGGAAAATGATCTTTTCTAGTGGCTATATTTAATTTTCTGTAATCTATGCACATTCACCAACTAGTCACTGTTCTTGTGGGAATTAATTCATTATTTTCATTTTTGACCACTGTCATTCCACCCTTTTTTGGGACAACATGTACTTGGCTCACCCAAGTACTGTCTGAGATTGGGTATATAATCCCTGCATCAAGCAACTTTAAAATTTCCTTTTTAACAACTTCTTTCATATTTGGGTTCAACCTCCTCTGATGTTCAATAGACGGCTTACAATTTTCTTCCAAAATAATTCTATGCATGCAAAAGTGTGGGCTTATTCCCTTAATGTCATCTATGGTATACCCTAAAACTTTACTAAATTTCCTCAACACTCTTAACAACTTATCAACCTCTAAGATACTTAAATTTGCATTTACAATTACCGGATAAGTGTTATTAGTGCTAAGAAATTCATACCTGAGCTGAGAAGGAAGTTGCTTAAGTTCTACCTTAGGTGCATTTTCTTCCTTGAATGATGGTTGCTTAGATTCAACTTTTTCCTTTTGTGTAAGTTGAAAAACTGGGGCAGAAATGAATGGTGGACTTCCCTCTAAATGTTGAGCACATGCAGCCACATGAGGGTTGTCAGAGTCTATGCCTCCTCCATGAACCAAACAATTTTTAAGTGGATCTTCTGGATATTTCTTTCTGAAGTGTTCTTCAACTAACTCATCAATGATATCAATTCTCAAGCAAGTATCAGCTTCAGAATGATGCTTCTTCATAGTGTTATTAATATTGAAAACCAATTGATCTTCACCAACTCTAAGAGTCAATTTTTCTCCCTTAACATCAATCAATGCTCCTGCTGTAGCTAGAAAGGGTCTTCCAAAGATAATTGGAATATTAGAATCCTCCTCCATGTCCAGGATGACAAAGTCAACAGGTATATAGAACTTCCCAACCTTCAAAGGCACATTCTCCAAAATCCCTTCAGGATACTTAATTGATCTGTCAGCTAACTGGAGAGAAATGTGGGTTGGCTTAAGATCTCCCATATTGAGCTTCTCATAAATGGAGAGGGGCATAAGGCTAACACTAGCCCCTAAATCACATAAAGCTTTTGTAGAACATGATTCCCTAATGTGGCATGGAATTGAAAAACTCCCTGGATCCTTGAGCTTTGGAGGAAGTTTCCTTTGGAGGATAGCACTACATTCTTCTGTTAAAGCTACAGTTTCATGATCTTCAAGTTTCCTCTTGTTTGAGAGAATTTCTTTTAAGAATTTTGCATAAGAGGGCATTTGTGAAAGAGCATCAATAAAAGGCACATTTATGTAAAGCTTCTTCAAAACCTCTAAGAACTTCCCAAATTGCTTATCAAGCTTGGCTTTTTGAAATCTTTTTGGAAAGGGAAGTTGTGGCTTGTAAGGCTCTGGAGGTATATACTTCTCTTCCTTCTCTTCAATTTTCTCTTTACATTTTTTTGCACTTTCTTGTTTTTCACTTTCTCGTTTTTCACTCTCATCAATTTCTTTCTCATTTTCTCTCTTATCACTATTTTCACTCTTCTCATTTTTTTCACTCTTCTCATTATTTACAACTTTCCCACTTCTTAAAGTAATAGCTTGACACTGCTCTCTTGGGTTTTCCGATTGACTTGGAAGTTTTCCAAAAGACTTGGTACTTGAGGAAGATGCTTGTTGTGCAATCTGATTTTCCAGCATTCTGTTGTGTGTTTGCATCTGTTCTAGCCTTGCTTTCATCTCTCTCATCTCCTCATCATGCTTAGTTTGGTTAGCAAGAATCTGTTGTAATAAAGCTTCTGTGGTGGAACTTTGTTCTTGCTATTTTGGTGGAGGATTCATATTTTTCTGCTGAAAGTTAGGCAATGGTTGCCTATTTTGCTGATATGGAATTCCTTGTTGCTGTTGTGGTTGAAAATTCTGATTTGGAACTTGACTTTGCTGATTTCCCCATGAAAAGTTGGGATGATTCCTCCAAGTTGGATTATAAGTTTGAGAGTAAGGATTCCCCATTTGTTTATTTCCATAATTACCAACATATGCTGCTTGCTCTCCATAGTCTACTCCACAGCTGGTAGTTCCCTCTGCATAAGCAACTTGTTGTGAACTTCCAGATGATGATGATGAACTAACCAACATACTTAAATCTTCCATCTTCTTAGCCAAGACATTTGTAAGTGCATCAAACTTTGCATTAATCATGTTGAATGGATCAAGGTCATATATTCCAGCAGCTTGCCTTTTTTGAGTTGGAGCTGGTCCTCTTGGACTACTCCAAAGATGAGTATTCTTTGCAATTTTCTCTAATAGCTCATAAGCTTCATCTTCATGCTTCATAATAAATTCTCCTCCTGTTTGAGCATCAATAATCCCTCTAATTGCAGGAGTGACATTTGTGTAAAAATTCTGGTTTATCATCCATTTCGGAATGGCATGATGTGGGCATTGTCTCTCTAATTCTTTCCATCTCATCCATGACTCATAGAGAGTTTCATCTTCTCTTGGTCTGAAAGCTGTCATTTGGTTTCTCAATTCTTGAGTTTTTCTAGGCGAAAAATATTGTGTACGAAATGCATCAGTGAGTTGCTCCCAATTTGTAATGGAGTTGTGAGGTAAAGAATCAAGCCAATCCAATGCTCTATCTTTCAAAGAGAACAGGAATAGCTTCAATCTTGCTGCATCATCAGACACTCCAGGTTGATTTTGCATATCACAAATCATAGCAAACTTCTTTAGATGTGTGTGTGGATTTTCAGAAGGTTGTCCCCCGAATTGGGAATTTTGAATCATTTGAAGAACTCCAAAATCCATCTTGTAACTATTTGCATCAATCCTTGGTCTTGCTATGCTCTCTCTCAAGTCATCAAAACGAGGAAAAGCATAATCCATCATACTTCCCCTAGGCACATTAGCATTTATAATCTCTTCACCCTGGGCTACATTTTCATTGTTTTGATCATTTCCAGCATTACCACCAATTCTAATTCTTTCATCAGCCATGTCTGCTTCAATTTCAGTTTCTCTCAAGGCTTCTTTCCTTTTTCTAGTTTCTTTCTTATTGGCTTTACAAAATTTCTCAATTTCAGGATTGAATAATAAGGATGTGTCACTTGTGCTTCTAGCTCTTCTCATAAAAGATTAAAAGTACCTGAAAAAGAACAAACAAACACAAAATGAAAAGATAACAAAGATAAAACTAAAAACAACTAAAATAATCAAGAATTCAATCTTAAACAAACAACTCCCCGGCAACGGCGCCAAAAACTTGATGTGGCCCAACCGCAAGTGCACGGGTCGTACAAGTAGTATAGAAAAAGATATCGTTCCCACGAGGAGTTGTGTTAATGATTGAATTTTTGATATAAAAAGTTGACTAAATTGAACTATCTTTGAAATTAAAGTAACAAATTGATGGGTATTTGAGTATGAAATCTATATGTGCAAAATTAATAATCTATCCAAAAATGTATTAATTAAATTAAAATTGCATCAAATTGAAATAAGCAAGTTCAAATATGGCAATATTTAAAATGGCAAGTAATAAAATTCAATTAGACATTGACAATGATAAAAAGGCGATTTCGGAGTTCGGGATTTTATATTCGAGCTATTTTGGGATTTTAAATTGGTTATCCAATCTTGTGGAACTTACGGGTTTTAAGGAGATTAATTCTTAAATCCTTTGAATACCCTTTCGAGTGAGACAAAGAGTGCCTTAATCAATCTAATCCTACTTTCGTGGAGTTAGAGTTAATTAAGACCCATTAAATTCCTTAATTAATCTATAAATCCTCTTAATCCTTAGTCTATTTCTAGATCTAAGTTAATTAAGTCCAATTCCTTGATTATCTATCACAAGACCTTCTCCTTTCGGTGCCTCAACCATGGATTAAGAACATCACTTAATGGGATCCTACACTAAGCATGTCATTAAGCACACAAGAAATGAATAAAACTCATTAAGACCACAAAATATGGATTACCCAATCAAAATCCACAAAATATTTCAAATACTACATCCCTTACTCCAGAATCAAAATAAAACTACTCACTATCCATAATATTTACAAGATATTGTGAATTTAAATGGAAATAAAGCTTTAATCTAAGCTAAGAAACAAAAAGCTCAACATTAGAAATGTAGGAAATATGTAAGAAAAGAAAGAAATCTTCAAATCTGGTTGGAAATGGTGTGGAAAATGATTGTGTCTCTTCAGCTGCTCCTTTTTCTCTTCTTCCCTTCTTTTTCTACTCTCCCTCTAAAATGGGAAATGAGGCTATTTATAGCATTTTCTGACATGGAGCCCTAAAATGGTGTGTTTTAGGAGGGATTTTCTTAGGGAATCTTCTGCCAGCACATTAATGAAATCTTTGTGGGACTGCATAAGTGGACTGCATAAGTCATGCAGTCCCTTATGCAAGTTTCGGCTGGTTTCTGGTTCACTTATGCAAAACTGCATGACCAGGTGAATAGGTTATGCACAATTCCGTGAGATTGCATAAGGGGGCGTGAATCTGCATAAGCCATGCACTCTCCTTATGCACAATTCGGCAGGTATTGGAACAGTGATTTTTCTCCTTATGCAGATCTGCATGGCTTATGCAGTAAGTTATGAGAAATTTGGCCAATGCATATTTCAACTTTGAAACTTGTTTTTGGCATCTTTGGCTGTAGAGATCACTCCTCAATGGCAAAATTTCTTTTTAGTCCTTCCAAAACACCATTTTTCCTACAAAATAAAGTAAAAATTACAAATTAATCTAAAATTGACAATTATGAAAAACTAACTAATTAACTAATGAAATTAGCTAAAAATGATTAATAATCAAATAAAATGGCTATGAAATTAAACCTAAATGATTATGCAAAATGTATGCATCAAATATAACAACCATCATAAAAATTTATTAGTAAATAAATTGGTTTTGTGATAGCAACTATAATTTTAGCTTTATCCCATAATCTCTCCAAGCATTAAAAACAATAGTAGTTGCTAAAGCCTTTCCACAATCAATAAGCCATTTTAACAAAATGTAATGAGAGGCAAACTTTGTTTTAGCCACTTTCAAAGGCTCTAGTTTTGAATTAGTTCGAAACACAGCTATGGCATGCGAATGATTCAAAAAGTACTTCACAATTTCTTTTCCCCTTTTATATGTATCTCTTAACCTATTAAATTCATTTGCAAAATCTTTCAAAATAGGCAAAAGGCTTATTTTTACCCTTAAAATATAGACCAATAGTCATATAAATCCTTAAAGTGTTTTAAGTTCTAAATAAACTGTTCAAGTCTTAAAAAAGATCAAATAAGTCCTTTAAATTTTAAAAATAGATAAAATAAACTCTTTTACTATTTTGGGGATAAATAAGCTTTTACTTTTAAAAATAAATAAAAAAGACTGAGCTATAATTTGTCTCTAATATAAATTTAGCCAAGGTCATGACGAAGATCTTCTAGTCTATTGGATCCTTATCAACAATCATGTGTATCTAATTTATAACATCTTAGTAAGTATCTGCTATATCCTGAAGTAGATTGATAACTTGTTTTTTACTAAATGATTCAAGAAACTTCCTTATGGGTTCAAGAAACTTTTGCAGATAAATTTCTTGAATCATTATATAAATAATAACTTATCAATCCGCTCCAGGATATTGCAAATCAAATACGCAGGATTGTTGATGAGGACCCCGTACACTAGAAGATCTTGGTGCATAATTTTGTCTAGATTTATATTAGAGACAAATTATATTTCAATCTTTTTTATCTATTTTTAAAAGCTAAAATTCTTATTTGTCCACAAAATAGTAAAAATGTTTATTTGATCTATTTTTATAATTTGAACGATTTATTTAATCTTTTTAAAAGTTGAAGGCATAATAGGACCGTAAAACACTTTAAAGACTTATATGACTATTTAGCATAACTTTAAATATCTAAATACACCTTTTTCCTTTAAAATAAGATTTAAAGTATGAACAATGCAAGGTGAGCAAAAAATGTGGTTATATACCTTTTGTGTCTCCTTTGCAGCAAGCCTACAATTTATTTCATTATTTGTCACTAGTTGAAGAATATTAGAAGCCTCCACATCTTCAATGGCACCCAACAAAAATTCAACAATTCCCAAGCCTATTTTTTTAATTCCTGAAAAGTCTTCAACATATAAGAATATGGTTCCATGACTATTTGTTGTAATGACATTTTTTAGAAGCTGATTCTAGCAATTTGTCCATCCATCAGACACAACGGATACCCCCTGAGAATACCAAATGTCGCTTATTGGAGTCAATTCTCTCTAAAATTCTCTTGCGCTCATCCAACAAATTTGTTTTTGCCTTTTCATAAAATGGAGCTTTATAGCCTTTAGCACATCTATTTATAGTAGATACCATCTCATGAAATTAGGGATTCCTTAGAACATTAAATGGTATGTCGTTAGCACACAAACCATTTAAAATTTTTATATGAACCACATCTTGCTTCATTACACTAAAAAGAATATTCAATTGATAGAATGACTAGTTAATGCGGTTTTGTAAGAACAAAATTTCTCAAGGATTGAGAAACTCCAGACTTTTCACCATCTTGCACCTTTTTTCTCAAATTTTGATATCAATTTGATCTTCCATCAATGAAGTACAACATTGAATCTTAGCTTTTTTAGCTAGTGGAGCACCGAAAAAGTGATAATAAATTCTAGTGTTTGAGCTAATAAATTGATTTTTGCAATGTTTGAATATCCAACCTTTTGAGCCTCATGTATTTTTGCCTTGTGTTGCATCTATGAAAGTTGCTTCATCCAACAATGGCTTCAGTTTGGTATTTGATTGAGAGTGCTCCACTTGCACTTCTTCTACATCTTCTCCATCAATTGAATTTCCATCCACTTTTTGAATTTCCTTTGCTTTTGAGTGTTCGTTTTCTTCATCCATATTTCTTTTCCCAGAAACCATGGCTATTTGAATTTTTAGCTTGGGCAAGGTATGTTTATAATGAAGGTTGGAATGGAATAATTTCAAGAAAAGCCTTAAGTTAGCATATAAGAATGCGGATGGAAGGTTAGAAAATAATCTTCAGCATATAATCTTCAACTTTGAAGTTAAAATGTTGCATTAGATTTATTAGCATTGAAAGTGACATTTTTTGAGGAAAGATAAATATATTTATGAAATGTTTATTAGCATTGAAATGTTTAATGCCGACTGCTCATTTTTGTTCTTCTTCAATTCTTTGTGCTCTTCAAGGGATTAAAGGATCTCTGAGGTCTACGATGTTAGTGCTTATTTGTGAGAGATTCGAAGGACCTCCAGACTACATGCATGTTTAGATATAAAGGATCTACAGTTTTTGGTTGTAGGAGAAAAAGGGTTCAATTTTTTTCAAGGAAAATAGATTTTAGGCATAGTTTCAGGCTTTCATGTTTTCTTGTTGTGGAGGCCTGTACATGCATTTCTTGTGGTTTTGCTTTCGTTACAATGGACAATGTTGATGATGTAAATCATTCCATTAAATATCTCAACCAATCAGTTTTAGAGGGCAGATAAATTGTAGGCCCTGTAAGCTATAATGAGCTTGATTTTGATAATAACAAAACTTAATGAAATATACATTAACCCTTTGTGCATAAGTATTTAAAGTGATTTTATAGGTCATGATATGCAAAGACACTGATGGAAGGACTATTCTATTGACATGGCTGATATAAAAGGAGTTTATCATCTTGTATAACACAAGACGAATCAAAGTCCATGAAGAAATAGGATAGAGATTAAGTTCTTAGGTCCATTGTACAAGATTGGAGAATTTATGCCATTTGAGACCTAAAATCAATTTTGTTTTTAGATTCAAGAGTTTAGAAAGTGTTTTTATATCATTTCTAAGGTTTTTGGATGGTCAAAATAATTTTTACAACTTTTCTTCAAAAACTCAAAATTTCAAATTTTAAGTCAGATAGTAGCGAAATTAGTTAACCGTTGCGAAAATTAGTTAACTAGTTTTGATGTCTAAAATTCTCTATCTTACAAAACTAGTTAACCAGTGAAAATTTTAGTTAACTATTTTTATGATCTAACCTGACTCAACTCTGCTGCACGATTTTCTAAGTAATAACGACTAGTTTTTTTAAAATTAAAAATTCGTTAGACACACTCTCTAGCAGACATTTTTGGTAATGAAAAGCACCTATAAAAGGCATCATTTACTACAATTCTAACAAATGAAAGTGCTCTTATTCATAGTGAATTTATTATGGTATTTTTAAAGCTTTTATTCAATTACTCTTGAGCTTGAGTGGCAAATCTTCTCTCTCAATCTTCTAGCATTAAATTCTATATCTGAGAATTATTGAGAGTGATTTCTTCTACACCAAAACCTATTTAAGGTTGTGTAAGTGTGAGGACACACTTGTGGAAGGTTTTCAAGCACCTTGTGAAGCTTGTGGGAGGTTTTCAAGCACCTTGTGAAGCTTGTGGTCTTTTGTGGGAAGCAAAGACGTTGTAAAGGTCCTTAAGCACCTGGGAAGCTTGCTGAGATTGTAAAGGTTTTGAATCTTGCCTGTTGAAAAGATCAAATAGTAGAGTGACTCTCAAAGTGGGACTTTGGGAAGAGTGGATGTAGGCTAAGAGAGTCGAACCACTATAAACATTGTGTTTGATTCTCTTCTTCCCTTAACTCTTTAATTTTCAGCACTTTGATTCTCTGATTATATATTGAATGTGTTGAGAATTTGTTTTATTGAGTTAATAATGAGTTTAAACAATTAAACTTGCAAACTCTGAGTTTTATGTGAGAAAATACACTTGATATTAAGTAATTATTTTGTGTATGAGCTAGTATTTGTGCATAACTTGATTGATTACTTAAATTACATCCTAGGAACAGAGTTATACACATACATAGAAGTGCAAAGCCTCAATTTTTCATTAAGTCTTGAGCAAGGACTGAAAAATTATCTAAAGTGTCCAATTCACCCCCCCTCTTGGTCACTTTCTTTGGGACAACATAAATAATAGTGGAGAAGGTAACGTTATTGTTTGCAACATAAGCCAGTTTTGATTCTTTTTAACTTAAAGGTTTTCTAGTTATATTCAGAAAATATTATTAGCTATGTTGGCAAAAATCAAAGATGATCAATTTAGGCTTTCAACCTACATTTTTCTCTAACTAGAGTTAATAATTTTTTTAAGTATGTATTATGCTTAATTTAGAGGCTCAAATTTCGTATTTTGCTTGATTAGAAGCTAAATTTTTGTATTCAGTTGAAAAGATAGATCATGATATTATTTTTTTAAAATTAATGATTGATGTGAATCTATGATGATACCAAGCTTAATTCAGAGAATCGAATTAGAAAATTGAATTGAACCAAATTTTTTAGTTTGGTTCGATTTAACTTTTTTTAATGAAATCAATTCAGATCAGTTTTAGAAATTTACTAAATTCAATTTTTGTTTTTCCAATTCAATTCGGTGTAAAAAGAAAAAACAAGGTATTAGCGATGGATTAATGGATTTGTCTTAAAATCCATCGCAAAAATATAGGTTAGCAACAGATTAGCAATGTATCTGTTGCAAATCCTTCGCTGAAGCCCATTATCGATGAGGTTTTCAGCGACAACATAATCTGTCGCTAATTCAAAAAATTGACTTTTAGTCTGTCATTGAAATCCTCATCCTTAAAGTATCAACAATGGATTAATGAAGTATCAGTGACGGATCTGTTACTAATCAATATTTTTGCACTGGAATTTTGATCCATCGCTAGATCCATCTTTGATACTTGTGTTTTATTATAGTGATTATTCATCCCTACTTTTAACTTAACTCATGGATTGGTTCATTCAAGGTCAACCCATCATGCTTTCGGGTCTTGAGTTTATGTTAATTGGATATTATCGCTCTAAAATAAAGCGCTCTCTGTCTCTCTCTCTTTTATTTTTTTGTATACAATGTGTGAATCCTCCACATTCCAACAATATGGTAAAAAAATTCTTCTAGGTCTTCAAGAAGAATCAAAAGCAAAGGGCTTAAGCGTTCCCCTAATACTCAATATGATAACATGGATGAAGAAATTATTCAAATTAAAAAATTATTTTATTTTATTCAAATTAAAAAATTATTTTATTTATATTTGTATAAGTAGACAAAATTAGTGGTCTCAATTTTTATGCAATTTTAGATGGATCAACTTAAATATATATTTATTTAATTGACAATATATACTTTATTATTTCACTACTCCCTAATTTTTTTTCTGTAATTTTAATGATTATTATTATTATTTTAATCTTATAATATTATGCCGTATACTCTAGCTATTTAGTGTTTATATTTATTTTTTGACTGTTGTGCCTATAAATTTCATGCATGAAGTTAGTAAAATATTTTGATACCAACTGATTTTTTTTTTAATTATATAATAATTAAACTATGATATAGTAATACTTATTATAGGAATTTTATTATAATTTTTTGAACTGAAAAAAATTTCTTCACCATCTACCCTGCTCTTGCTATTTATAGGCCAATGGCCTCCGTCTTCAATTAAAGACCTTAATAATGCTTTGGGGCATGATGGAGCAGCTTTGTGGTGTAGTCTGACAAAATATAGTTCGGATAAGTGGTGTACGGGTTTTATGTTGAAGCAAGGGTGTAATTCGATGATGGGTGCTAAAGCTTTATCCATTCACACAGGCCATGATCATGCTTGGTAGAAAGGCTACCAGCAAGTCATTGTTGAGTGTGACAATTTGGAATTGGTGGATATTATAGCTGATAGAGTCTTTAGCTTGTTGATACTTCAAAGAATAGTGTCGGGCATCTGGATTTTGCTTGCTTGTGGATAGGAGGTCTCTAATTTATATGTTTATTATGAAGCACATTTGTGTGCGGACTAGCTTATTTCTCATGGCACTAACTTTCCTATTGATTTTTATGTGTTAGGAATTGGTATTATGGCATTAATAGTATTTCACTTTGTTGTCAATGTTTAGGCTTTTGTTTGCAGCCTCTCTTTTATTAAAAAATAAAAAATAAAAAATACGGTAAATTAGATAATATACTTGAAATATATGCTCCTTCACTCACTTAATTATCGGATCTACTTTTCATAATTTATGAAAAATTTCACATTTATATGAGTGTAAAGAGCATTAAAATTTACTACTTTAGATGTCTTTAATAATTTTACAAATATGTCTCATCCCTGATCTCCTCTTTGAATGGTCACTGATAAGTATTTTCATTGATAGCAAGCCCTCTCTAGCTTTTCTATTGATTTTTTTAATAACTTTCATATTTGTATCTATTAATTTGGAACATATTTTGAGTATATTTTTTACAAATCTATCATTATTGCTGGCTTTGAGTGAATAAATTCTCAAATTTGTCATTGTTGATAGATCTCAAGTTTTTGTAGTATTTTCTTTTCTTTTATGGAGTTATTATGTGTTTTTATTATTGGGATATTTTGTTTTAAAAGAAGAGTATTATAGAATGTGCAGATTTTTCACTTCAATAAAAGATTCAAATTTAAAAGTTATCTAATATAGATCATCAAAAAGATTATAGAGTTAAAGAGTGAAATTCATAATCTACCTATTAATTAACTCACATATTTTATTAATATTACCGATCTTTCAAATTCTTTATGTTATTTTTATATGAATAACTAATTTCATTTAAAGTCAAAGGTCAAAGTTGATTAGAGGGGTCACGCCCCACTAAAAAAAAAAATCTTTTAACATAAATATTTAGTATTTTTAGTCGTTGATTAAATTTTATATTTAAAAAGAAAATATATTTTATATTTATTTTTAATTAAAATTTTATACTAAAAATATTTTTATTAATTAAAATTAAGGTAATTATCTTTTGAATCAAGCCAAACAAATCCATGTATCTAAATATAAAATTTAAAATAAATTCTTACCTTTTTTACAAAGCAATTTTGAAAAGTATGTATCTCACATGAATTGTAGCATTTATTAAATAAAATGTGTATTTTATATATAGTTTACTTTAATTAACATATATGTTTTATTTAATAAATACTACAATTCATGATAAATCAGAATAAAAACTTTTTCACTAATTTTTTTTCTTTTTCTTTTGCCTTATAAATAGAATATTAGAATTGTAAAACTATGCATATTATTGCATTGATTTTTTTTTTATTTCTCTTTAATTAAAATTTAAACTCATTACTTGGTTTTTCAAAAATTTAGTAAAAAATTAGTTTAAAAAATTTGTATTTAAACCCAATTTATCAATAATTGTAGCATTTATTAAATAATGTAGTATCTATTAAATAAAATACACATGTTAATTAGAGTAAATTATATATAAAATATAATTCTATTTAATGGATACTACAATTTACGTGGGATACATTCTTTTTAATTAAATATTATTTTTAAAAGGCCTAATCATACTAAAAATCTAAAACTTTTTGACATTTTGCTTTTTAATCCAATGGTTTCAATTTGGTTTAATTAACCAGACTTTTAAATATTTAAGAAATCATATCCAAATTTCAAATTGGAGTTGAGGAGCATGCGCCCCATCCCATGAGGTAAGCCGATTTTTTTTATTATTAAATAGTGGGCCACTTGTCGGATCATTTAAAATTAAAAAAAAAAACCCCTCTCTCTCTCTCTTTCTCTTTCGAGCTTTTTTTATTATTAAATAGTGGGTCACATGCCACATCATTTAAAATTAAAAATCTCTCTCTCTCTCTCTCTCTCTCTCTCTCTCCACCATAAGGGCTAATGACAAAAATAAGAATATCCCAAATAAACTCTCTATAAACCATATACATTGGCAAGAATGCTAGATTTTCAAGATTACAACTGCTAACAGAAGCAAAAGCAAAAGCAGAAGTAGTTGTCAAAATGTTATTTTTTATATCACATAGGATCCAAAGCAACATAAATACAAGTAAAATGTATGTGTTTTCTATGTTTTTTAGTCAGTGTTCCATAACTTAAGATATCACAAAAGAGCATATTGAAGATAATTAGAAGAAAGACAACCCTGTGTGAACTGTGTAGATCTTGTGTTCAATGGAAATATATCTATAACCTAAATACGAATTACTCAAAACTCAATGCGGACATATATAATATCTGAATATCAATTTGCAAAAACACCTTTTCTTGTTGTAGCTTCAACCTCTATCCAAACACCATCCATATGTTTGTACAGCTTCTCAGTTGTCTACTTCGTTCTGTATTCACCTTTCACAATCTCAAACCCTCCCTTGACACACAAAAGTATGTCTCAGCCTATTAACTAATAAAAGCTAAAATCACACAAGGCATGAACATAATAATGCCATAAAATACCTAACTTTCAACTCATCTTTCACCCCTTTCAGTTCTTCTGTCTTCTCCTTCAGCTTCTTGACCGACTATTGAAATTCTTGATGTCTGCATCTAACAAAATAACAATAAAATTGAATCTATAGGTAGCAAAGAGATGAGAGAAAACTGAAAAAGGAAAAAGAAAACTCACGAAAGTACTAGAGAATGAACACCGTTTTATTGAGTGTGTGTGTGTGTGAGAGAGAGAGAGAGAGAGAGAGAGGGATTTTTTTTTATTTTAAATAATGTGACATGTGGCCAACTATTTAATAATGAAAGAAGCCAGCTGGCTTGCCACATGTAATGGGGCACATGCTCCCCAAATTTAATTTGCAATTTTGATACAATTTCTTCAATTTTTGAAAGTTTGGCCAATTAAACCAAAATTGAAACCATTGAATTAAAATGTAAAATGTCAAAAAGGTTTAAATTTTTAGTATGATTAGACCTTTTCAAAATTGCTTTAAATTATGGTAAAAACACTTTGTAAAAATATATAAATTTATTTTTACACTTTATATTTAGATAAATAAATTTATTTGACTTGATTCAAAAATAATTATGTTAATTTTAATTAATAAAAACATTTTTAGTATAAAATTTTAATTAAAAAATAAATATAAAATATATTTTCTTTATAATATAAAGTTTAATTAATTGACTAAAAATGTCAAACATTTACATTAAATGATAGTTACAGCCAAAATTTTTATTTATTAATCAAATAAAATTTTAGATAATATATTATAATTTATTATTAACTTTTTAAATTCAATTTCACTCTCTTTGAATATAATTATAAAAAATTTAAAAGATTTAACTAATTTACACATAAATTAAAATTACAAATATAAATGCGAATTGATCTAAATGTTTAATTTTTTTGTACAATTGACTAAAATAGAATAGTAATTTTCATATATACTTAAAATCTCCTTTTTAATGTTTTTTTATCAAAATTTTATGGTAATAATAATTTACAAAAATTAAATTAAGAATGTGAGGATTAAGATAACCAAATACTAACTTTATTCCTACTGAGATATTTTAATTTTTACAAATGAAAAATGCATGATTTTCTATGCTCTTTCTTTTTTAATTAATTAAATTACATATTTATTAGCTTTAAAAAATCATATATTTTTTTATTAATTTAATAGTTATATTTATTTTAAATTTTATAAAAATAAATTATTTGATATATAATCATTTTTTCATTCCTAATAAAAAAAAATAAAATTCCAAATATCTAGCGTCTCCTTCTTTGCTTAGAAGTTTGTGCACATATCCAACGCACACGTGCTTCCAACAAAACATTGAATTCTGCCCACGTACTAATCACTGACACCAAATATAATACCAAACAGACTCCCACACGTTAATTATTCAACTCCCAAATTTTCCACACGCGCTTTCCCTGCACGTCTCCGCATAAAGAACCGTCAGATCGCTGATGGAATCATTAGAGCGCGTGCGGCCAGATATGGACACTACCTTAAAACGTTGTCGTTTCTCATCATTGATTGACTTTTCAAAGGTCGGGACTTGGCTTTCGGCCCACCCCGCGTGTGTGTGCGCTCGTGCATTCGCTTAGATTCTAAGCCGAGAACGAGAAGTTTTAGTCTCACGAAGAGAAGGAGAGAGAGCGAAAAATGGGAGCTTGTGCTTCGAGGCCGAAGGACTGTGTTGGTTTATCGTCGAAGAAGAACAACAACAACAATGGGAAGCATAGAATGAGGAGGAGGAGAGTGATCAAAAAGCGTGTTTCTTCTCGTAATATTGAAAAGAATGATTTTGCTGGACAGACAGATCGTTCTCATACTAATCTTGCTTTCCAAGGTTTTTTTTTTTTTTTTTGGGATCGAACTCGCATTCGTTGCTTTTTTATATTTAACATATTTATAATTGTTTTTAATTTGGGTTTTTTAAATCTTCAACAGGAAGCACTGATGCTCCCTGGTCTGATGCTATTTCAGTGCTTGAATCTGAATGGGACGATGAGTTTTACAGTGTTCATGATGGTTTGTGATTTTAATATTTAGAGTTGCTTCAGAAGCTCTTTTTTATTTATTTTTTTATGGGATTCTGAGGGGAAAATGGTTTTGGTTGATGACAGATGGGTTCTCTGTAATTGGGTCGGAGAGTGTATTGAGTTTTTCATCGCCTAGAGATTTTAATCCAAAGGACCATTTCGAGAGCACTACTCTAGGGCTTGATAATGAGGGACATGCAGAGAATGTTCAATCAAAAGACAAGGACTCTCGATCCAAACCCAATGAGGAGGTAAAGGGTATTACAGTTCCTGGGTATGGAGTTTCGAATGGCAGTACTAGTGTTGGAGGGGAAGTAATGCAGGAGGCAAGTCATTGTGGGCTTCTTCCAAATACTTGCTTACCTTGTCTTGCTTCAACAGTCCCTTCGCTTGAAAAGAAAAAATCTCTAAGTCCTGGCACATCAGCCTCTAGGAGAAAACCTTCTCTGAAACTTTCCTTTAAATGGAGAGATGGACATGCTATTCCAACGCTGTGTAAGTGTTGCTCTCAGTTTCTTCAGTCTCTGCAATTATCATTACCTGTTTGTTATGAATTATAGTTATACTTATAATTGGAGCTTTTTGATGGATTAGAACGTGATAGCTGCTTTCTTTTTCACGCTACAATATAATTGAGATAGGTAGTAGATAATGGAACTTTTATCTTCATTATCCTGATACTTTGATACAATCTTCTCTTAAAATCTTAATGGATTGATATGCCATAAGTCAGTTAGCTGCATCTCATGGACATTTTCTCTTTCTGTTTCAGTTTCACCCAAGGCACTTCTGCAAAGACCAATTGCCGGTTCCTCAATTCCTTACTGCCCTATAGACAAGAGGATGCCTAATTGTTGGTCACCTATTGAGCCAAGTACTTTCAAAGTCAGAGGACAGAACTATTTCAGGTGAAAGCAATTAGTTTTAAGGGTTTTAAAAAAAGTTCATCATATCTATAGCATCATATGCAAGATAATTTTTTGCCTTCTCATCTCCTTTCTACTGCACTTTTCTCTATCATCAATCACTTCTTAATTATCATAATTTGAAAATAATCTCAACTTTATTAGTAGAAGTTATATATGTCCACTTTAGATAAAACTCAATTCACACATGTAAGTAGTTTAATTCTGAATCTCTCAAAATACTCTCTCTTTCTTGTTATTTATATTAATAGCATAAGGTCATTTAGATTTTCATGGTGTGTGCAATTTTTTTTTTTTTTGGTAGACTTCTACTACCTTATTTCTGTGGTGCTGAATTTAGTATTGCCTTCCTCTTGTGTTTTTGATAGGGACAAGAAGAAGGATCGTGCTCCAAACTGTGCTGCATTTTATCCGTTTGGTGCTGACATCTTCCTCTCTCAAAGGAAAATTCATCATATTGCTCAATTTGTGGAACTTCCTGCTACTAGTGCATCTGATGAAGCACCATCTATTCTAGTTGTAAATGTTCAGGTACTAATATCATTCTTTTCTTTGCATAAATAAATTAGTTGTACTTCACATCAATGTTTGGTAGAAAAAAAAATATGGCAATGCATTTTCCCTGCTTTAGTGCTTTAAATTATGCACACTGCTAATCAAAGATGCTGTAAATAATTGTTATTCTTGTTCATTGAGCCTAAAAAGTTATCTGCCATTAGGAATACGGCATTATTCTTTAACGTAGGGCATTTTAGGTATTTTCAATAATAACATGAATTATTTTCCCTACAGATACCTTTGTATCCTGCCACAATTTTTCAAAGCGAAAATGATGGTGAAGGAATGAACTTGGTTATGTATTTTAAGGTGTCTGAAAATTACTCAAAAGACCTTCCCTCTCATTTCCGAGACAATATCAGTGTAAGATGAATGCATCTCAACCTTTGTGCTTGCATAATATTTACTTATTTTTAACAGTTTATCAAGTAGGTTCTGATCCACGTTTCTTTCCTATACAGAGGTTAATTAATGATGAAGTGGAGAGAGTAAAAGGTTTCCCAGTTGATACAATTGCACCATTTAGGGAAAGACTAAAAATCTTGGGCCGATTGGCAAATGCAGAGGATCTTCAATTAAATGCTGCTGAAAAGAAGCTTATGAATGCTTACAATGAAAAGCCAGTTCTATCACGTCCTCAACATGAATTCTATTTGGTAAGTTGAAAATATCTTCAGAACGATTATTATGATGTTTTAGTATATTAATTTTTACAAATTAGCCTTAGTCAAAAGAATATATGTGAGCAGTAGGATTTGTTTATCAGTGGTATCTTTTGGAGCATTCATGGCACCTGCCTTCAGCTACATTTTAGTTATCAGACCTATAGTTATGAAGATTGAAAGTACCAAATCATGTGTTTTATTGGGATAAGATCAAGAGAGTATCTTATGCTTTTAATCAATGTACAAGCTGCATTTTATGGCTGCAACACATACCTAGAGTGTTTTATGTGCCAATCTTTCTGATTGATTTAGCAATATATTTCCAAACTAATAATAATGCACATATTAAGTGGTCATATGGATTTAGTACATTTCTCAAGTATCATTTTGTTTCTCTGTGCTTTCCTTATTTATGAGGCTTGTCACAGATATGTCAACTTTGTTTAAATTTACTTCTAAATTGAGCATAATATGTCAACTTGATTTCAAGGTGTCTATATATAAAGAAACCTAGCAAATGTCTAATAAGTGGAAATATTTGCTAATGTAACCAGTTAATGGAAGCATACTGTTCACCCATAAATGTAACTGCATCAAACTGTCACATCACTTTACTAAAAGAAATATAGGAAAATGAATGTTATTATTGCTTAGCCAGAAAAACTTGCTCTTAGCTTGTGTTTTGGCAGAGTTATGACTAATTTTGTGGCAATGAAATACTTTATGACTTAACAGATTGGAGAAAGTATGGCATTTATTTTAATTTTGTTGAAGTCCATGCGCGGTAATATAGAATGAAGAAAGCAATTCTTACTAGTGTTTTATTTTTATATTCCCACAGGGAGAAAACTACTTTGAGATTGATTTGGATATGCACAGATTTAGCTACATTTCTAGAAAAGGTTTTGAAGCATTCCATGACAGATTGAAGTTTTGCATCTTGGATTTTGGCCTGACAATTCAGGTGAACATATTTTTTTGTAGTAAGATTAGCAGTAGTGCTTTATAGTTGTTTACAATTCAATATGATGCATACCTGACATTATCTTAAAATTTTTAAACAGGGATACAAGGCAGAGGACTTGCCCGAGCATTTGTTATGTTGCATACGTCTGAATGAAATTGACTACACTAAATACCAGAAATTAGGGTGTTGATAAGGCCTTTGTAACCCCAACCCCAACCCCACCAAGTGCTTCTATACAGTAAGGTTTTTTTTATCAACAAAACCTATGAGACCCAAATTCTTTTGTTTTCTCCTATTTTATAGCCTACCTTCTGGAGTTCTTGCCAGTTGAAGGCAAAATCCTGTGGCCTCAAAATTTTTATTTGACCGTCTCCATTGTTTGTATATAGATTCTAACTTGAGTGTGTATGTATGTGTTCAAAAGAAAAGGAAGTAAAAGAAAAGAAATGTTTGCTATTATTCCAATTCATGTTGTCTCTTGTGCTATTTTTCCACTATAATCTGTGAAGGAATTCGTAGTTTTCAATGGTTTTGAATGACAGCTATATGTTTATCTAGGCATTTGTGATATTATCGATGTGATCTTTAGGTGCTTTGCTTTACATTGTTTATTAAGTAATCCATTTTCTGTTTGTTCGTTACTTGTATGTTGTTTCTTTTAGAATACAGTGTGGTCTTCCATCTGCTTAGTTCTTTCCAATGAATTGAATCATTCATCCGCACACAGCCACCACCACTTAAAAAAAGAGGGGGATGAAAAATTTGCTGAATAGATTCAATTTTGCGTTTCAGCAGTAAATATGATTATTCAGCAAGTTGGTGCTTGTTAATGCACATTTAGAAGATAATTTTCCGCAAATAATATATGAGGAATTTCTATGTAACTTCTGAAAGATTCCATTTTTCGACTTATATATTGCCTCTGATTGATTTTGGCGACTAATCATTCCTGTTACTCTTCAAGATGATTGCTGATAAGCTATCATGAGCAAGAGTACAAAAGGAGGAAAGAATTGAATATTGTTTGCAAAAGAATTGTCCTCGTAAATGGTGTAGTATGGTAATAGAATCCCCAACTAAGAATTTCATGGGTCAGTGGCATGCAATAACAGCCTTGTTCAGGTAATTTCAGTGCTTCCAAATTAATCCAAAGGAGACTGAACTCAAGAGAAGCAAATGAAAGAGGGAAAAAAAATATGTATGTTGTAGATGATTTTACACAGATGATGATAGAGGAAGAAAAGGAAAACTTGGCTGTAGGAGACCCCATACAACTCCTAAATAATGACAGGACTTTGCACATTTGAATCTCATTTTCTGGTTTAGAAGGTGGCATTGGAGATGTGGAGGAACTGGAATTGCTAGTGTCCTTGTTTTGTTGGAAGGCTTCTTCTCTACCTTTTTCGATGTTTTTAAGATACAACTCTTGGCTTTTATCAGTAGCTTTGCCTAGAAGTGGTCCACTGAACGCTCCGCTAGCCTTCCTATAAATGTGAAGATTGTCCCAGATGCGGCCGGAAGAGCCCTGCCTCCGGAAAGAAATGGTTGATCTCTGCAATGCACTAGCCATGGTGCAATCTTTATTCCACCTACAACTCTTCTTCTTCTTGGGTGGTTTACCCCCTCCTTGATTTACTTAACCTGTCTTTTTAAGCATCAAAATGGTTTTCTGTTGTGGAGTCAAATTTGTTATGCAATCTTGAATGAGAGAATTCGGTTAATTCTCAACCGCATTCATCACATTTAGCCCTATGCCAAAACTAGGAGGAAAAGAAAAGCAAAAACAAATGATATAGCATATAGTTAATGGTAATAGAATTGTGATAGGCCACACATCTTCAATGTTGATATTGCTACATTTAGGCGTTAACAGAACTAATCAGTTGATTTTAGAATGTTTCTTAATTTCCCTTCTCTCTCTCTCTCTTTCTCTCCCCTCTTGTCTCAGAGTTGTTGTAGGATATTGATGGCCTTTTTGTTGCTGGCAAACATTTAAATCCATGCATATCTCTCCATCTTTTTTCACAACAATCTTAATCTCTATATGGCTTAAAACATCATGTCATTAGAAATTTGCTCACCAAATTCATAATCATACATGTCTGCAAGTCAAAATTAATTAATCTTTCATTAATTCTCTCAAATCAGTACTCTGGTGAAAATTCTTAGTAATCAAAAGAAGGATCTAAAAGTTGAGGAAATTGTGATCGCATTTCTCTGTCCTTATCCAAGATACCAGCCACAAATGAACTTGCAGAAGATGAATATGCATCAACATGGCTGTTTGTTTGATTGCCATTTATTATTCCATGATCATATGGTCCAAAATCCTCATTCCCACCAGTGAACTTGTCATGGGATATATCATTCTGTGTTGAGGTTGATGACAACGCCCCATGAGAGTCTTGCTCTTGTTGCTGCTGCTGAAAGTCCAGAGACATTCCAGGATCACTGAGGAGAAACTCACTCCATAAACTAGGAGAAGAGTGTGTTATTGGAGTCTGAGATTGTTGGCAGGTATAGGATTGTGGTGAGTTTAACTGTGTGACAGTAGTGGAAGATGAAGATGAAGATGAGCAAGAAGAGCTTACCACATTAATCAAATGTGGTTGCAAAATGTCATGGTTGGTGACGTGAAACTGGGGCAGCAATTCCCAGGAACGGCTGTTATTAGTGAATGAGTTTTCTTGAACTTGTTCTATGGGAGGCGTCAGGATTACATTAGAACTTGAAGGTCCAGTTAAGACAGAAGATGATGGTTGTTCAGGTTTGGACGTAAGATTGGAGTTAAAGTTTTTATTGAAAGAAGCAAAGTCGTTACCTGTGTTATTTGATATGCCTCTAATGTTACCGTAATCAGAAAGAATCTGAGAGAAGGGTTTATGAGTTACGGGATCAATTCCCATCTTGTAAAGCTTCTTCCTAAGCTTAGTGTTCCAATAGTTCTTCACATCATTGTCTGTTCTTCCGGGAAGCTGCCTTGCAATTAATGACCACCTGTGTCACAGACAATAAAGGAGAGGAGTTTTGTTTGTTGGGTTGGAGGATGTCATTAAATTTGTGCATTAGTAACAGAAAACATCAAATGGGGTTGTTAAGACAGTTTTATATGTACAGTTGGTACAAATTCAGGGGACATTTTAGCACAAGTTCTTCTAGGACTTCTGCAAATGAAGAGAATGCGCATGAAAATTAAGGTATTTACAAGCAATTGCTACTGAAAATTAAGCCAAGAAAAGTAATTTGGAGAATTTTTAAAGAATAATTCATAAGAAAAACCTATTAATTAAGCCCTTTAACTTTTGAATCTGTCAATGCATAAAAAGTTTAATATGGTGTTATGTACCATAATCTCTTATAAACATATTTAAAATCTTCAAAAATAATGTAAAATTAAAATAAAATAGATTTTATTTCCATGTACACATTTCTATTTATTTTTGTAATTATTTTTGCTTGATGTATAAGGCAATTCTTTTTTTTTTTTAATAATTACTATACACCCAACAGGTCAAAATAAAAATTAAAAACAAATTTTTTCTTTAAAGTTTAGGGTTTCTATATATATTATTATTCCAAAATTGAAAGGTAAGAATTTGGGAATTCCTGGGAAGGCTGCAAGAAGATTTTAGATGACTACCCATTTGCACATGGGGAGATCTAAAACAAATTATGAAAAAAAAAAAAGGAAGAAAAATAGAAATGGAAGGAAACAAAAATGACAGTAACTGCAAGAAACCAACCTGCTACCTATAGCTTTATGAAGATTAATAATGAGTTCTTCTTCTTGCGGGGTGAAGTTGTCATGCTTGAGATCAGGCCTCAAGTAATTAGTCCATCTAAGCCTACAGCTCTTCCCACATCTGTTGAGCCCTGCATTCAAAAACTCAAGCAGAATATAACTCAAACAAAGTAAACCCTGAAATTTCCTAGCGGTAAAAAGAGAAAAAAACTAAGAAAAAAACCTGCTTTCTTAGGGACCAAAGTCCAATTGCCAATGCCATGGTTGGATACATAAGCAAGTATCTTAGCATCTTCCTCAGCAGTCCAGAGACCCCTTTTCACATTGGATTTATCACAGCAAGGAGGCCTCCCCATGGGCAAAAAAGATGGGGTTATGTAATGGTGATGAAATTTCCAATCTTTTGTTTCTTGCAAGTAGATACAGTGCAATTAAGAAAGCTAGAAAAGAGAAGATTGAAGCAAACGTTTAACTAGTGATAGGAGAGGCATGAAAAGCATGCAATTACCTCCAAATTAACAGCAATTGCATGATTATTTTCATCTTCTCATAGAAAATGTTATTTTGACGTGACCATCCATCGCATTATAATGCCCTCTCCACATGCTTGGCTTCATCAACAGTTTATACAGGTTCATTTTGAGTGAGTTAATTAGTTGAGCTAATATGCTTTTTTCTTTTTTTTTTTTTTCTTTTTTAGATTAATTGCTGCCTGTGCGCAAATGAATGGGATTTTCACAGCATCTGAGTACGTTATTGCCACCAGACAGGTTATACATACGACATATTGATTTTGACAGTTGTTCATAATGAAACTCACATGAGACCCACTATGACCAATGGCTTTAACAAAATCGTTGTATATACAATGGTTATATTCTAAGATTACTCATCCACTTGGGTTATAATTTTGAAGAATTATGGAATTAACCAAATACGCTGCTCCCTTGCACACGGTTCCTGCTGAGTCATGCAAACTTGCAATACCAAATTATCCTGGCATGAATTTCAAATGGTAGCAATGAACAGAAGACCAGGGATTAAAAATAATGAAAATAAAATAAAATAAAACTAAATAAATTAGAAAAATAGGTGGATATAACTTAAATTTGGACACTAAACTTTGATATTACCCTGATTGCTAACAAAGTTTTCATAAAGATGTCAACCAATTGTGCTACAGCAGCACAACCTGTTGTATCTACAGTTTTAACGTATGAATCGCCACTTTCTGTAAAGAACTCATAAGCGAAAATTGGGAAGAGAACATCCTAGGAGGTACATGCGTTGCAGCTTTTCCTACAATAGCCATCAGCATTGTTAGAACCTACCATATAGATAGGGTTCTTCTTACACTCACCCGCCTTTGCCCACAGAGGGCAGTTCTCATTTTCATCAACGCAATCCCCATTTCTTGATTGCTTCAGAGATTTCTCGAAGGACCTGACATGGATCCATTTGGTTGCAGACCACTTCTCACCCTCAATAACCGGGCAGCTCCCATGCAAGCTGTTTGGATCAGTAGTTGCATCAGGATGAAGACTGAAGAACAGTAAAGCATCACCCTTATTGGGTTTCACTGCGAGCACATACAGTGGTAGACTTTATCAGGCACTATACAAGGGGGATCAAACTCAAAAGCTAATAGCTATTGGATAACTAAATGAGAAAACATAGCATGACAGTTGAATCACATCTAGTTGAATCAACAGAAGGCTTTGCAAAAGGCATCTCACTTATCCACCAGGTTCCCATATTAGATAGCAGTTGCAATTTGATGGCAAAATTGAAGCAATTCTATTTTCAGGGAAGCTCCCAAAATTTATTAAAAATGACTTGCAAAAGAATAACTAAGTGTCACTTCATGACATGAACAAGCAACACCACGAAAATACAGAACCAAGTTCCAACAGAGGAAGGCAAAACTAGAGAAAAAAACATACAAGAAAACTTTAGATCAATTTCGTTATCAAATGATCTAAACTAAAAAAAATCCACAGCACAGAAGCAACCATGGGGGCATAAGGCAACTTGTTTCTGTTTCCATCTTTAAAATTCTAGTGCCAAAGACCATATAAAGAAGGGAAGACAACTGCTCTCAACCAGCAGGGCAACCCGGGGTTTTTGGGGGAGGGGGGGGGGGGGGTGTGTGGTTGTGGGGTGGGGTGGGGGGGTTGTTGAGGAGGGTAGAGAGAGAGAGAACAGTGGATCCGCAACCAATTCCTACATCTGACTCATATGATATATTCAAGTCACTCCTGAACTTCCACCAAGAAAATATTGCAACGAGTCTGAACATATGAGGGTAAACATTACAATATACTTACAGAGTTGCGAGACTACATCTGAAAAATCATACCTGCATAGCCATTCTTAGCACAGTCAGACATGCTATCATCCTTTGGCTGAGACATTTTTTCCTGTGAAAGACATGCAATTTGCAGTTGGTTTGAGACAGAACAAAAAGGATCAGATACTGAAAAAATCAGGAATTAAAGTATCTAGATATTTTATACCTGTGAATTTGGGAACACTGTTTCCCCACCTCTCTCAACATTGGACAAATACATCAGTACAGTTGCAATCCGGTGACCACCCAGCTCCTGATTAGCCTTGTCATGAAAATAATCGAAATGAGGTTCATACTTCTGACCATTCTCATAATGCAGTATTTGGATGGACTCTCCATTTTCTGATAACAAAAATAGGTTCAGGAAAGATGAAACAAAGAATTTGTAGCACATGCATAATAAATTAAAAACAGTAAAAATAATATGAAGAATTACCTTCTGGAAGGAAAGTCCATGCAGCAATCCTGGCCTCAATATCAGCAACAATTTTATCCTTCAAAATTGAAACAAAGAACAGCATTTACGCCTTCCACATTTGAAAGCGAAAACAGAGAATTTATCAAGGAATATTTCAGAAATAATAGTTTTATTGCATCTATATATGGTTACCCTACAATGTTCCACCTTTAACATAAAGAGAAATAAACACAGTGTGGAAGATGACAATGCAAGTTTATTTGGTGCCCTTATGGTGAAGAAAAGGCTTCTGACTTGATACACAGGCTCCTGGCTAGGGTACATGGTTTTTCAGCTCTTCACGGCCAATTCTGTAAACCAACAGCCTTTTGGACACAGATAAGAAGAAATCTTAATAAAGCTAAAGCTGGGCCCTTTATGTTCTAAATTACTGAGTTCATCATCAAGCAGCAACTTGAAAATCGCAAATTATGTCAGGAAAGGCCATACATCAGTAGTATTGTTAGCAAGACAGGCAGGGCCACACTTTGGCTAAAAACTTATTGTGCTCATACACAATAGCTGGTCCAAGTCTAGTGCAGTAAGAGTTGATGGACTTCTAAGCCAAAGTCAATGGAAACTTCGTACAGTTTTGAGAGACCTGCCTGGAGACCTTTAGGGATATGTTGGTTAGGAGGTTGGCATATATGAAAATTAGGTTCCAGCCAATCCATAATGTAGGCTTTTGTAAGAAGCTGAAAGGACTTTTTCTTTTAAGTCATATATCCTTCATGTTTAACAAGATCTAAATGAACAGTAAAACAAAATCATAAACAAGCCTAATAACAAATATGTTCATGATATTGCTTTGAAGCACATTCACAAATCTAAAAATATAAAGTTTGGCTCATTTTTATAGGAAAATTTTGAAAATTAAGCTACAAATAGAATTCTTTTGATATCATTTGTCGACACCATATTTTGGCCGATCAGTGAAGTTAATGAACTTTGAAAATCGACTCAATTGACATTCCTCGGTTACAAGTAACCTGATTAGGAAATGAACTGATCCCGCGTCAAGTCAAATGTTTGCCTATTTCCCAATAAAAAGATCGCACCAATATCAGGCCCCCATGCCATTCAATCACATTTCCGATCTCCCAACAAAGGAGATCACATTAATATCAAGTCTCCACACCATCCAATCCCATTTTTGATCTCTCACTAGTGGAATCGAATCAATGTCAAGTCTCCAGGTCGTTCAACCTCAGTACCGATCTCTCAAGCCAATTATCAAGTCTTCTTGCCAGTCAATCATATTTTCGATTTCCCTTTGTAAACATTGTGGAAAAACGTTTAATAAAGTTAAGTTTGCAGTTTGACTCAATGGTGTTTCCGAACTTAAGTGTTCAAGTCAAGTTTTCAATTTTAATGACTTAAAAGTTTCGTTCGGTGTTCGTTCTTGGCTTAGGCCGATCTCATGCTTACAATGTTTGTCCGACCTCTCATGCATAGATTAATAATCGCTTTTAAGTTTGGTAATCCAACGTGTTCAAACAGTCAGGCGCTTGTACAACTTAGATACTTTCCGATCTCATCAAGTAATTGAACAAAAGAGAATTTCATTTCATTGCAAAGTAAAAATACAAGTCATTCGGTTGAAGGATCACCCCCAGCCTATTCTACATTTCGCTCACCCTCTCTATCACCCTCAGCTTCCTCTTCGCTCTATTCTTCGTCTTGGGGAGCCAGGTCCACCATCCAGGAGAAGTCCTCCTCCGGATAACGCCTCCTGAGTTCGGCCAAAAGGTCCCCGTGGGCGTTCACGTAAGCACCGGCCTCCCTCGTCACTGCCTCTTCTTCTTTCGCTCTGAGTTCTTCAGTGAGGCGAGCAACATCAGCAGCTCGGAGCGCCTGAGCTTCTTCAAGAGCATGAGCCTGCTCGGCCAGTTTATCCTCATAGAATTTCATCCGCCCTTCAATTTCAGCTATATAGTCCCGGGCGGATGAAAATTGGGCTCGGGCGGAAGCTGCCTTCTAGCCCGCCTTCTGGATCTCCTGCCTCAAATGATGAGCCTTTTCCCTGATGATATGCTTGTTCACCAGGCTCTCCATACTCAAGCTCATAGTCTGGGCCAGGAGATCATCAAGGTTGCCCTGGGTCAGCCTGTGCCGATCCTCCTGGAGGCATATGGAAGCTCCCAGAACCTTTGCCAGGCCCGGATTCTCTCGTACAGATCGGTTTTTCTCCAAGGAATGAATGAGGACCTGGGCGCCGCGGGAAAGGGTCCTCGTAGGAGGTTGGGAAGGACCCCCTTCCGCACTCGAAGCAACCGGTGGAGGTGGCGGTTCTTCTTGTCGAGGAGGAGACCGGACTAATTCTATCTCAGGGACCGGCTGTCCTGAGGGTCGGGACGAGCCTCCCGACACCTCTCCTGAATCATGCCTTAGCGTTTGCGATGCCTCGGCGCGCTTCATCTCCCGCACTTTCTTGGAGACCTCCCTCTTACGCTTTCGGCTCTCTTTGGAAGCCTCGCTGCCCACCATACCTGCACAAAAAAAAAGTCAGTGAGTTCGCTAAGGCCCAGAGATCAGAGATGTAGAAAATACCGGGGCCGAGGTCAGAGAGCTGAAGCCCGCGCTCTTCGCCGGTAACCAGCCGCATCATCCAATGATGCAGTTCGGCCATCACCGCATCTAAGCAGGAGAACTTCTGAGTGGCCGCCTGATCCTTTAATTCCATTACCATAGCGCCCTCATCCCTACTCAGGGCGATATGCTTCGGAAGTGGCGGGACCAGATATTGCCAGCTTCGGGAAAAACCTTCGAAACCGTTCGAAATCTTGCTCCTCAACATAAAGAAACGATTTTTCCAGTTCTTCAGTGAGGAGGGCAGATCGGTAAAGAGCTCATAGTGCGATTTCGCCTGAAAGAACCAGTACTCATCGTCCTTTCGACGAGTGAGCCTATGTAGCTCAACGAACACCTTCGCTGTAGGGACGAGTCCCTTAGCTCGGCAGAGGCCTCTGAAGGCTACCAAGATACGCCATGAGTTCAAATGTACTTGGGCCACCGAGACATGGTGAAATTTTAGGACGTCTCTGAAGAAGTCGTCAAGGGGAAACCGAAGCCCGGCTTTTAATTGTTCTTCATACACCATGAGCACGTCATTTTCCTCGAAAGAGTGATCGGCTCTGAGATCGCTATGGCATCTGATGAGCTCAAAGGAATCAGTTCAGAGGTTGTATTCTTGACTAATGGATTGCAGATCGGTTTCTTTGAGGATCGATGGCAACTCATCTACAGGGAGATTCTCTCTACCCGAGGAAGATGTCTGTCTAGATTGAGTTGCTCGGCCACGAACTAAAGCGGAAGTCGTAGGAGGTTCAAATCGCCCAACTGGTCCGACCACTTCAACTTCATCTGACGACCACGAGACATGGACGGAAGGGGGGCTCGCCGCTCTCTGACCCTCAGCGCCGCTCATTTTCAAAGAAATGGAAAAAGTTTAACTAAAAGAAAGATCAAAACCCTTACCGGAGTGTGATCGGCGTCGGAAGAACTTGAAGAAACGAGAGAGTTTTGGAATCGCTCGCGAGAGGCTGAAAATGACATAAGGGAGCAACTGGCTGACCCTTCCCCCTATTTATACCCATCTGAGCATTCAATGCTCACAGTGTCCCAAGCGGCGTATCGGTTAGAGGAATTCGCCAGCTTTTCTGACACGTCGCAAAAACGTTCCAGAAACTCCATACATAAATAAGGGGAGATTGGCTGATTAAAGATCGGCGGATTAAGGTAGATATTCAAAATTACAGATCGACTAAGGGCTATTCAGTTAGGGATCAGATCGGATATGCACATTAGAGATCGAAAATAATCAATGCAATAATAAAATGATAATTGTTAAAATAAAATTTCATTTCATTTCCATAAGATCGGATTACATCATTAAGAACCTTTAAAAGTCAGATTACATCATTTGGGCAATCTCAAAAGATCGGATTACATCATTAAGGACCTTTAAAGGTCAGATTACATCATTTGGGCGATCTCCAGAGATCGGCAGTACATCCTACCTAGTAAAGACCTATGTCAAAGCCTAGTCTCGTGGCTGAATCAAAAGATGTGTTTGATCAAGAAACCAGCCATCGACATCGGATAGATGTACAGCTCAGATGGGGTGACTATGACTCTCATGGTGATAGAAGAGGTCATCGTCAATGTTATCGATCGGAACCGAGCTGCAGTCGGGACGCCCGATATGGTGAGGAGCCAAATGAACTTCAAAGGGCGGTCACCGATCTTGAAGGGGAAATTAGAAGTCTTCTCGCCCGAAATTGGTTCGCCGATTATATCGGTGGACCGGCTCGAGATCGACACGATCGATATTTTCGATCTGGATCGGTAAATTAATCCGGTTCTCTCACTGTCATCAGAGGTGGTTATCGTGATTTTCTAATCACCGGAGTCATAAATTTTCAGTCGTTGAATAAAGTGAACGGTCGAAAAAAGATTAAAAGCAGCCGCCATGGCCGGAATTGTTGCCGGAGCAGCTAGAACAGGAGAAGTGAGAAGCGGAAAGAGGAGAAAACGAAATGCGGAAGGAGGCCTCGTTGAAAGGCATATATATAAAGAGGGTCTGAGCATTTATTACTAGCAAAAATCGAAGTGGATGCCTCGGTAACCGAATGAATAAATGCTTTGACTGAATCAGCCCGGATAGAGGAGAAGGTTCTGAAATGGGAGAGATCGGGAATGGGAGAGATCGGGAGAGGGGCCCAGCATGAGAGATTGAAAAAGGATCGTGTTACAAAGATCGGAAGGAAAGGGAGATCGGAAAGCAAAGAGAGGATAAGACAACTTCCAATAACTGTCGTCATAATCAGAGCCGAGGTAGTTAAAGCGTTGCAGACGAGATCTTCACCGCACGCCTCATTTGCAAAACCACCCACATTGCTGACAGGTGCCAGGATATGTCATGACAGTCCTGTACATCTCAATCTCCACCGTTGATCTTACTTGTAAGGACAAGCCCGGAGCCCTTGGATCAAAGAGAAGACGACAAGACCGGCGCCTTTTATTCCCGGCCCTCAGATCTCCCTTGATAAGAAGATTTTGAGCCGTTGGATTAGAAAAGAGAAAGGACAAATATTCTGAATAGGATCTCAGCTATCCATTTTGATTCTCTTTAATTCTCAGGCATCAGATCATGTCCTTTAAAATCCAAACCTTCCATCTCCCTCAAGGGAAATCCTGACCCTTCATTGGGAGCACCCGTTCCCTATAAATACCTGCATGAAAACTGTTGAAGAGACGGACGAAAAAGGGGTGGTGATTATAGTGGAAAGGCTCTGAAACTTGATTCAGTCTTGCTACTCTGCTATTTTAAGCTTTCAAAATAGAAAAACTTCAGAAACGAGTTTTCTAAAGTATTTCCATTGAAGGAGTGTTGGATACTGAAAATCTTCATTTTCAGTTTGTTCATTACTCTGTGATACCATCTCTCAGTTTCAGTTTTGTCTTCACCATTTTAATATCAACCTTGCATTTTTCAAGCTCCATCTCATTCCAACCCGGTTACTGTTACTTCGGTTCGACTGCATTCTAACTTGGTATTCTTTATTTCAAGGCCAGCTTAGTCCCCAGTCTATTAGCATGCAGCTCTATAATATTTGTGACCCCATAGTTAGCTCAACAGATTCAATCCCTTACAGGTATGTGTTTAGACCGTTGCTTCATCAAATGCTCGTTTTTATTTTCTTTGCTTTCATGCTCGTAATTTTCGTCAAGTTAATGTTATGTTAAAAACCCCCACGAAGGTGGTTATTCTCTTGAGTTTACCCTTCTATTCATCAGTTCATGTCATTTGTTCTTAGCCTTTATCACCTTCAAATGTAGTTGTTCCGGTTACGGGTAACGTGTAGGTAATTTGATAAAATGTTGGTAGCTGTATTTTAACACGAGAGTTTCTTCAAAATAATAAAAGTTTGGATAATAAATCAGGGGAAAAGTTATAAAGTCAAACCACTAAACAAGTTCAGGAAATAGCCTAGTATAGTGGGAGAATCGAGGTAAGATCGGATCCCAGACTAGTAAATGAAAGAGATTGAACATTGTCTATCAAAAGGTACTGGTAAGGCGATCACAAAGGAGATCGGAAAAGATTCAGTCTGGTATCAACGGGTTAAGAAAAGCTTTTGTTCGGGTTCCCAACGTTTTCGGATGCCCGAACCCTTTGTCTAAGGTTCTTACGATATACGATCGTAATTAAATTTAAAGAGATCGGAGGAGAGTTCTTATCCGATTCTCAATCAAAATTTTAATAAATATGTGGAGATCGGAGGAGAGTTATTATCCGAGATCCTTCATTAAAACTCTAAAATTACAAATTTAAAGAGATCGGAGGAGAGTTCTTATCCGATTCTCAATCAAAATTTTAATAAATATGTGGAGATCGGAGGAGAGTTCTTATCCGAGATCCTTCATTAAAACTCTGAAATTACAAATTTAAAGAGATCGGAAGAGAGTTCTTATCCGATTCTCAATCAAAATTTTAATAAATATGTGGAGATCGGAGGAGAGTTCTTATCCGAGATCCTTCATTAAAACTCTGAAATTACAAATTTAAAGAGATCGGAGGAGAGTTCTTATTCGATTCTCAATCAAAATTTTAATAAATATGTGGAGATCGGAGGAGAGTTCTTATCCGAGATCCTTCATTAAAATTCTGAAATTACAAATCTAAAGAGATTGGAAGAGAGTTCTTATCCAATTCTCAATCAAAATTTTAATAAATATGTGGAGATCGGAGGAGAGTTCTTATCCGAGATCATTAAAATTCTCAAATTACAAGCTTAAAGAGATCGGAGGAGAGTTCTTATCCGATTCTCAATCAAAATTTTAACAAGTATGTGGAGATCGGAGGAGAGATCTTATATCCGAGATTCCTTACTCAAACTTTAAACAGATCACCCCTAGAGATCGGGAGAGATTTCCACCCAGACTCTCTCAAATTCAAACAACACAATACTCAAAGTAATCCTTTAAACCAAAACGCTGCGCAACACCCACTCACTAAGGGTCGTCTCATGTGCTTGTGTATTTGGGTAACCCGAAACAGTGAAAAATCAAATATTCCCTTTTATCAAAGGGATTTACATCTTCGTTCTAACCCCCCTAACTTTCAATTTTAATTTATGAAGAGCATAATGTTAAATCTGTTTACCCTCATAGAGGGACGAGGCAGGGTGCCTAACACCTTCCCCACCCGTACATGGACCCCGAACCTAGAATCTCTGTTTTCGAAGTGGTTTCTATTAATTTATCTTTTTTTAACAAATGGTTTCCTTTAGTTTCCCTCAAAATTAAAGTAGCGACTCCTCACTCTTTCCCATTTCGGTGAGTGTTCGTCCAGGCGACCGCAAATTACCTTGCGACACCATTAATAAAAGACACAAGCAAGATACCAAGCCAATCTCCAAACCATTCAAAATGGCTTGAGCCAAGAGAATGGCGCAAGAAATTTATATTTGATAACAAAGGTTTCTCATTTCCAACTTGCACATAATGAATAAAGTTTCTCCAAAAAAAAAAATCAGGAAGAACCATCTATTATGACATACTGTTTACCATAATTTCCAGACAAAATTAGTGAAAAACATGCATGATCTATTGGAAAGACTATCAATGAAGGGTTAATGGATGTGGGGAAACCCTTCCCCACATATCTCATGATGAGAATTCACTTTCACATGTAACATAGTCTTGCCCAAAGAGCAACAGCATATTACTTAAGATTTTACAGCGAGGAGGCAAGCCTTCAACCTTGCTGGACATGGACTCCAAGCAGAACTATATATCATGCAAAAAGTACCAAAATCTTCATTTAAGGAAGAACATCAGTAGAATAAAGTATGTGTGTGTTGTGAATTCTACATGGAGAATGCACACCAAAAGTATTGACAATGGACTACTTGCCAATGTAATTGTAGCATTCGTGATCTTCTCAAATCAAGAGAAGTAATCCATCCAACCTAGTCAAGTTCAATTGAAACACACAGAAGAACAAATGATACTGTCCCAATCTCATTAGAAAAATGTATTGTGCTAAACAGAAGGCAAAGGGTTGCAGTGGCCTTGCTATCAAAGCTGATCAACATTGAAAATCTATATCAAACAGTTGGAAATCTGTACATTATAAGAGAAATAAGTCCAGAAGAAAGGAATAAAGGTGAATTTTAGAAAGGATCCGGAGCAGTTATTAGTTGGGAGGCTACTTAGCTGAGTTGGAAGTAGTTATAACAGCTAGAGTAGTAAGTTGGACGAAGTTACAGTAGCTAGTAACTCCAGTAGTGTTCAATAAGTAACTCAGCAGCCGTTACTGGCAGTTAACAGTACAGAAATACTATAAAAATAGTGAAGATATTTTCTGTAATTCATTCCAGAATTTTCCAGATATAAAATCCTCCTTTCCTTCTCAATCTCATCTCTTTCTCTCTAACTTCTCTCAATTTCCCTCCTCTCTTTCTCAATTGCTCTGTTAGTGTTCTGAAACCCTAACACAACGTTTAATATTTCCTGTTCAATAAACACTAATTGAATCAAACTTTCCCAATTAAAGAACACTCAACCCTTTCAGATCAGTATCAACAGCCAACCAAGCCAACCTGTTATTCACCATCACAATAACACTCAATCTACCAAATCAATGCATGGAATCAAGCTACTATGCACACATCAATCAATCAATCAATTTTACAGTAACTGTATTACATTCAAGCTGAAGAAGCAATTATCACATACCTGAGCTTTGCCAAGAAACATGCCAGAGCTTGTTCTCACTTCACTCTCTATACTCTTCCCGGAATCATTATCAGCCACCATTGATTTCTCAAGCTTATCCCTAGCCTAGTCACCCAAAATCAACAAAAATGCGAAATCATCAATAAAATATTAATAATCTACACACAATTATCTCTAAATTCAAGCTTAAGCTCACTTAAATATCTAGTATAGCTACAAATTAGAAGCGTTAAAAGTAAAATCCCAAATTAAATTACATAAAAAAAAATTGATACTAACCAAATTAATAAGATGATCACACTCCTCATTTGATAAAAACCCCTTGTAAATGAAAGCCCTGATAAGTTCAAAATTCACAACAATAAAATAAAATCAAACAAATAAAAGAAATTAATGAGCACATAGACATAACTACACATGCGTATATATACTTATACAGATAGTTACCTGGGATGCCAAGAGAGTTGAGTGACTCGAGTGGGATCAAAGGCATTAGAAAATACTCCTTTTTTCAATCTTTAACACCGATCCATGCCAAGAAAAAATTGAAAACACATCAAACCCATACACTGTAAACATACATTATCATACGTGTGTGTGTGTGTGTTTGAGAGAGAGAGAGACAGAGAGAGAGAGAGAGGGGCAAGGGGGGAGGAGACTTACATTCTGTTTTCACCGATCCATCCATGGATTTGAACGGAAGAATAGGAAAAACGAGGGAAAATGACAAGGAAACAAAGAGAAACCGCGAGAAAATTACGAGATTTCATCGAGAGTGAGAGAGTGAGAGAGAGAGAGAGAGAGAGAGAGAGAGATTTAATGAAAAAGAAAACAAACAAGAGGGAAGAAAATAATAGTACGGGTGTTTGTTTGCAGGGGATTGAAGTGTTTGGCAGAGAAGAAAAAGAAATGAAAAGCAAAGGGGGAGAAGAAGGCGTTGAATTGAGGTTTTGTTTTGTTGTGAAAAAATGGGCGCCCACTGGCCACTAGATTTGTTGCATTCTTAAAAAGTCAAAATGACAAAAAAACCGTGGATGTGTAATCTGCCTGCCGTTGGAAGCTTCCTAGCATAAGGGTCATTTTTGGGGACGTAGGAGATTGACTGAGAGGTTTATTTAGGATATGATTTTGACTTCACTTAGAAATAAATTAATTTTAATTAGATTTTGATTTGTTGAGTTTAGTTAGGCGAAATTACACTAATATAAGGGTTAATGTTATTTATAGTCCCTCAATATAAAAAATTATATCACTGATGTCCTCAACTCTAATTTATATAATAAAACTCTTTGAATTTTAATTTGGGTATTATTAAAATTTTTGTGACCAAGTATTGTCAGTTTGCAAGTTAAATAGAGGTATTATACACATCCCTTAATTTCAATAAATATAAATTGAGAGATGGTGATGAGAATTTAGTTATAAATTAACTAGAAAATCAGTGATAACATATTACAAAAATTTTAATGATATTAAAATTGAAGTTTAAAAATTTAGATGGCTCAAATTGAAGTTAAAGGATAAGATTGATACAAAATCTAAGTTGAAGGACTACTAATGAAATTAGCCCCATAATATGGTAATAAAGAAAATTGATAAATTAAATCATTCATTATAAATTTGATTTAATTTCACTTATCATCCTTTAATTTATAGAATTATTTCAACGTTATCCCTCAATTTTAATTTATATCATGAAAATCATTCTATTTTAATTTGATATCACTCAAAGTCCTTCTGATCAAATTTCGTTCAGAGCTGTCTTAAAACTAACAACATAATTTAGCAATATGAAAGGCTAACCAAGAGAAGAAGCCAACAAGAGAGGAAGAGTGAAAGAGTGTTAATGCCAAGTGTGTAATAGAGATTTTTTTTTTTATTGTCAAAATACCAAGGTAATATTTCTAGCTCAGCTTTTGATCGAAGCTTCCAATAAAATTTAGCCAAAAGAATTTTGGGTGATATTAAATTAAAGACGGATTATTTTTGTGATAGAATTTAAAGTTTCGGTATAACACTAAAACAAGTTTATAGCAGGTCAAATTAAATCTTAAAAATTTTAAACCATAAATACAAGTTTAGTCTTCCATTGAACTTTGAAAAAACAAAATAAAATAAAAGCTAGGGGTGAGCATTCGGTTCGAACCGAATCGAACCGAACCGAATTAAATTATAAAAATCGAATTTTAAATTTTAAAAACTGAACTGAACAAAAATGGGTGAAAAACCGAATCGAACCGAACCACTCTATTTCGGTTCAATTTGGTTTAAACTGATCGATTTTGATTTTTGATTAATTTTTTAATTTAGGCTTGATTTTCAAGTTATTTGATTTAATTTTGACTTTGGTTTGAACCTAATAACCATTAATCAATGAAATTAAACAATTAAAATATATAAAATTAATTATAATTCATAAATTTTCCATAAAAATAAATCAATTCAAAAATCGATTCTATTCGATTTGGTTTGATTTGAATATATAAATTACTATTTGGTTCAGTTCGATTTAATCGATTTTTTTCTCTTCAAAACCGAACCGAACCGAAATAACCGAAATTTTTATAATATAAAATCAAACCAAATCGATTAAATTTTAAAACTGAACCGATTGAACCGAATTGACTCGATTCAGTTTGATTTTTTGATTTGAACAGAATTCTGCTCAGCCCTAATAAAAGCTCTGCAAAAAAGACTTAAGAATGTTGCCTCTCCTTTGAACTTCAATTTGAATATCATTAAGTTATTATGCCTTTTAAAATCCCTGCAAAAAAGCCTTAGACTTCTACTCTGTGGAGGTCTATCGAGACGATCATCTTCTCCTCTGAATATCGCCACCATATCCACTTATTACGCAGATGGTGGACATCTTTGCTGAGATTTTTCCGGCGATTCCTTCCAGTGAAGTTGAGCATAGCCATGTTTTTCCTTTGACTTCTTCAAATCTTCTCAAAGTTAATATCATTGTGGCCCAGCGATGATCACTATGATGCTATTGTAATTCCCTCTTAACCTTCAATTCCCACTAATAATTCCTTAGTTGTTTTGATTAAATTTTAGTAATATCACACGATCATCAATCTTAAGCCCTTAACAGCCAAAGCTTAAAAATATTCTACAAAATCATTCATCTTAAAAGTGCTTGTTTAAATGCTATATATAAAAGTTCCATTTACATAAATTAATTTATTTGTAATCCATCATAACACCCAATAAATTCTTAATTATTAATTATGTAACACTACAAATTTTTAAATTTATTATTTTGTGAGTAATATTAATATTTTATTTTATTTAAATTTTAGGAAATTATTTGAAATTTTTCGGATTTTAGAAATAGAGTTTGATTTCCCGAAAATATAAAACTTTGATGATTTTTAAAAATTAATTTAAAGACCACGTGGAAAAACTAAAAATATATTTGGACCTTACGAATTTTTCTGAGTTTTCTAGAATTTTTTTGGAATTTTTGGGCCTCATTTTCGGTCCCAAGGCAGAGTAAAAATTCAAAATTTTGTATCTTGAATCGAACCAGACCGGATCAGACCGATCGAATCGGACCAGCCTCTCTCCTTCTTTTCTTCTCTTCCCCGTGCGTCCCGACCGTTCTTCCTCTCTCTCCCGTTTTCTCTCTCCTCCCTCCTCCCCACGCTGGCCAGCAACCGCCCTAGCCTCCCTAGCTCGTCGGCGCGCCGCCTCGCTGGCCGCTGCCTGGAACGCCGGAAAAGGGCGTGCGAAGACCCCCGACTCGCAGCGCGCCGCTTCAGCTTCCCAACTAGAATCTGGCAGATCCGGCCACCGATTGGGCCGGGTCTTGTGTCAAACACCATCTACACCTCGAGAGCTTTCCATATACACCAAGAACACCAAAATCCATCAAGCGGTTTGTCCAATTTTTTCCCAGGAAGTTTTAACCCATTTCGACTTTTGAGCTAAAATTCTCGCAAACCGTGAACCCCACTAAAAAACCGAGAGTACCAGAGCGCTCCACTCGTCAAGAGCTTCGCGGCAATATAAATTTTAAAATTTTCCGACACCGTTTTTCGGTGGGTCCCACGAAACTTCGTAGTATTTTTCCGAGTATTAAATGAGCTTAGAAAATTCTGTAAAAATTATATACTAACCCCCGTGTTGTGGGCTTCATGTAGGTACCTTCAATTTTCCAAAATTCGACGGTTGCCCAGGTATGTGAATTTACGGTCAGACAGACAGGTTACTGAAAAAGTCTCGGAATTGGATCGAGATTTTGGCTACCCACCATTGTCAGATGTCCCGAGCACGTTCCCGAGATCGGAACCGACATAGGTAAACCCGAACCTTACTTTTTCTTTATTTTCTAGTGCTTGAATGGGATTAAAAATCCATAAAATATTCATGATAGTTCAGAAAATTATGATTTTTTTTGCATTAGCTTAGTAATGTTGCTAAGGACCGCGGGGCAAAGTTTTAGAATTTTTAGAACTTTTAGAACTCATTTGGGTAGTTTTTGCAAGAAGGTTAAATTATGAGGACTAAACTGTAATTTTATATGTTGTGATTGATGACTGTTTGGATGGGCCCAGGAGGGGCTGTGTGATGTGATTGAGTTGTGGATGTATGGTTTGTAGATATGGAAGTGTGTTTTAAGCCTTTTTGCAGGTTGGGTAGGTCTTAGGTATAGGGAAAACTCTGCCAGATTTTCGGCACGACTTATGACATATTTGGTCTTTTCTTGGTTTGTATTGAGTCAATTGTATTAAATAATTGTAATAAAATTGTCAGGTGAGCCTGGACAAACTTCCTCCTCCGCCCAGCCGCCACAGTGATTTCGGTTGAGTCTGTGAGTAAAATATTAATTTTAATTGTAATTTCGATATTATTATATATTCAAACATGCCCATGCACCACTTATAAATATGTATCTATGTAGTTAAACTCTAGGCACGTTTTATGTTGCATTCACAACTGTTAAAGTGCCATGGATCTTGTTGTGGTAATTTGAAGCAGTGTGCGTGAGTTGGCGTGCGTGTGGTATGGTGTTGGCTATGAACAGGATGGGTAGACACGGCTTGAGATCTTCGCTGGGACCCAGTCCTTCGGGGTAGACACAGCTTGAGTTCTTCGCTGGGACCTTGATTTGGTTTATTAAGCGAAAGTCCGGCTTGAGTTCTTCGCTAGCACAGGTTGGATTAAGAGAGCTGTATAGGGGATCAACTCCCATATATGTATTGTTTGACAGTGTTGGGTGTGTGAGTGCTCCAAATTGCCTTTTTAATGTGATTTGCATGAAATTTATTACAGTGTTGTATTTCACTTCACAGGGTGCATTAGTTTTAGATAGCTATAGAGATTATGGTTAAAATTGATATTTTACTCTCTGAGTCGAACGCTCACTCCTGTTGATTATTTTTCCAGGCTACAGGAGGATTATTGTTGTGGTTAACCTGCTTTTCTTCTTCGCAGGTCATCTATTAATGTCTGTAATATTTGTATAATTCTGTTAACTCCTAGAATTTCCGCATGTGTTAGAAATATTTATTTGATTTGGGTCTGTAATATAATTTGCCATGTTGGACCTGTAAACTTATTATATGCATGTATGTTGGACTGGATGAGGGAGCTGAGCTCCTATTTGACTTTATGTTATTATGAGTATGTGGAGGGTGAGCTGAGCTCCCCAATTGATTATATATTGTGTTTACAAGTCGGGTGAGTCAAAAACTCCCCTTTAAAAGGTCTATTTTATGGCCAAACTCTGTCCGGTTGAATTCTTGAAATTGGGCCCAAATGGGCCTTAGAGTTGGGTTGAGGAATAGTTAGGCTTACTACAGGACTCGGGGGCTTTAGGCTGGCTCAGGTCCTAGTGTTGGTTCGGCCCATAGGTTGGGTCGTGACAAATGTGATATCAGAGCCTAGGCTCCAGATTCATAGGGAATAATTGTCTAAAGTGTTGGGAAGAGTCTAATAGGAGTCACATGCGGAATATAGGGTCCACATTCGTCTTGCATTGTCATCTTTACTTCTAGTTTCTGCTTCATACAATTATGTGTAAATATGAGTCTATAGAGCTGTGTAACATGCTGATTTGAAATTTTGTGAGCTAATGCTGCTGAATTTCAGGAAAATGCGTAGAAGCAGAAGAGCTGCCACTGCGCCAGAACCAGATATGCCTGATGAGGTGTCAGCACAGGATGAGGCGCCTGCCCCGAGAAGGCAGGGTAGGAGGCCTAGAGCTGCTCAAGTAGAGGAGCAGCCACCGCCAGTTCAGGAATAGTCTTTTGTGGCCCCGAGTCCCATGGACCCAATGGCAGCTACTCTAGCTTGTTTACAGAGAACCATCGATATGATGGCACAGTATATAGTCCACCTTCCCCAACAGCAGCAGTCCACCACACCAAGGGGGGAACCTTACAAACAGATAATTAATTTCAAGAAATTGGCGCCTGGTACTTATGATTTGTCAGATGATGCCTATCGGTTTTTGGATTCCTACAAACAGGCAAGGATGGAGTTGCAATTGACTGATAGGAGACTCATAGAGTGTGTGCAGCATGTCTTGAGGCCTATGCCTAGACAATGGATGAATGATTACATATTACCTCGGATAGAAGATTTGTCATGGACCCAGTTTGTGGAACTGTTTATCAACTGGTTTATACTAGAAAGTTTTAGAGATCAAAAGCAGTGGGCCTTTGAGGCTTTAAGATAGAATGGCAGGTCTATAGATGAATATGCTACAGAATTTCTGGAATTGAGCAGATATGCCCCTACAGCAGTGGCTACTGAAAGTATGAAGGTGAAAAGGTTCCTAAAGGGGCTGGACAGGAGGTATGCAAACCTGGCCATGATGTCTGATCAGTCTTTTGATGTGGTAGTTGATCGAGCCCGACAGATTGAGATTAGCTACACCGGAGATGACAGTGGAAGAGCAAAGAAAAATAGAGCAGAGGGTTCTTCAGGTGTTCCCCACATGGGTGCTCCGGATAGCTGAGGCCAGAGTAATTACAGAGGAACAAGAGGAGTGGTTTTAAACATAAATCTCGACGATTCAGACCTAGGTATGGATCCAGCAGTGGTCACAGTTCGGGGTACAGCAGTTCTGGGTTTGGTTTAGGATCCTCCCTTGCACCTTGTGCACAATGTGGAAGAGGACATTCAGGACCTTGTCTAATGGGTTCAGGAGTATGTTTCAGGTGTGGCCAACCAGGTCACTTTGCTAGGGAATGCCCCGTGTTCAGCGAGCCACAGATGGGGTCACAGGGTTCTGTTGCAAATGTTCCTCATCAGTTTTATCCTGGTGCTTCCAGCATGGCAGGCAGTCAGTTCAGTGGCCAACAGGGTCGAGGACAAGGGGGACGTGGATTTGGAGGCAGATCAGGAGGTAGGAGTCAGTATCAGGGTTCTGCAACCTAGAGTAGGGGTTAAGCTCTGGTTTTCACCTTGACCCACCAGGATGCTCAGGCTTCCAATGCAGTTATAGCAGGTATTCTTCTAGTCTATTCCTATGAGGCTCGTGTTTTGATAGATTCGGGTGCTACACACTCATTTGTCTCCCCAGTGTTTGCCATGAGATTGGGTAGGAACCCTACAACTGTAGAATGTCCTTTATCTGTAGCTACCCCGCTTAGTGACAACATAAATGTAGATATGGTTTTTCCGGGTAGCTCAGTAATAGTAGATGGAAAGATCCTCCCTGTAGACTTGGTTCCTCTACCAGTAATGGATTTCGATGTAATTCTGGGAATGGATTGGTTGGCAACTCATTATGCCACTTTAGACTGAAGGAACAAAAAGGTGTATTTCCACATACCTGGTGTGGAAGAGTTTAGCTTTGATGGTGATAGGAGCGTGGCTCCATATAATTTGGTGTCAACAATTAGTGCTAGAAAAATATTGAGGCGTGGATGCCAAGGGTATTTGGCATTGGTGAGAGATACATCTGTAGAAGGTGTCAACATGAAAAATGTTCCTGTTGTCAGAGAATTCATAGATGTCTTCCCTGAGGAGCTTCCAGGGTTGCCACCAAGAAGGAAAATAGAGTTCTACATTGATGTTGTGCCGAGTACAAACCCCATATCAATGCCGCCTTATAGAATGGCACCAGCAGAATTGAAAGAATTAAAGGAGCAACTGCAGGAGCTTTTAGAAAAGGGTTTCATACGTCCGAGCACTTCACCCTGGGGCACTCCTGTTTTATTCGTGAGAAAGAAAGATGAGTCATTGAGGTTGTGTATTGATTATAGACAGCTAAACAAGGTGACTGTAAAGAACAAGTATCCACTTCCTCAGATCGATGATCTCTTTGATCAGCTCCAAGGGGCTAGATTCTTTTCCAAAATAGACCTACGATCAGGCTACCATCAGTTGAGAATCAGGAATGAGGATGTGTCCAAAACAATATTCAGGACAAGATATGGTCATTATGAGTTCTTGGTGATGTCTTTTGGACTCACTAATGCACCAACAGCCTTCATGGACTTGATGAACAGGGTGTTCAGGCCATTCCTGGACCGTTTTGTCATCGTATTCATAGATGACATTTTAGTATACTCTCGGACTGAGGAAGAACACATGTAACACCCTAGGCAAATCCCACATCGGCAAAACACGGGAGAGATGCTGGGTTTATAAGTTGGTGATTCGTAACCCCTAGTGACGCATTTTAAAACTGTGAGGGCTTCAGTCCAGAGCAGACAATATCACTAGTGGGCCGGGCCATTACATTTGTGGTATCAGAGCCGCTCCGCATGCAACCTTGGGCGATGGTGGGGCAAACCTCAGCGAGGACGCTGAGTCCCATAAGGGGGGTGGATTGTAACACCCTAGACAAATCCCACATCGGTAAAACACGGGAGAGATGCTGAGTTTATAAGTTGGCGGTTCGTAACCCCTAATGACGCATTTTAAAACCGTGAGGGCTTCGACCCAGAGCGGACAATATAACACAAGTGGCATTTGAGGATGGTGTTGCAGACTTTGAGGGAGCACCAGCTATATGCCAAATTTTCAAAATGTGAATTTTGGCTACAAAGCATCTCATTCTTGGGACACGTGGTTTCTAGTGAAGGCATTCAAGTGGATCCCAAGAAAATTGAGGCTGTAACTGATTGGCTTAGGCCTACAACCGTCACTGAGGTACGAAGTTTTCTTGGCCTAGCTGGCTACTATAGGCGTTTCGTGCAGGATTTTTCCAGGATAGTAGCTCCCTTAACTAAGTTAACTCGGAATAATGTTCTATTCATTTGGACAGATGATTGTAAGCAGAGTTTCCATAAGCTTAAGGGGTGTCTAACCACCGCCCCTGTGTTGACACTACCGATGAGTGGTGAAGGATATACCGTGTACTGTGACGCCTCCAAAGTTGGCTTAGGGTGTGTTTTGATGCAGAATGGAAAAGTAGTGGCTTATGCTTCAAGGCAGCTGAAGAGGCATGAGCAGAACTACCTCACCCATGATTTGAAAATGGCGGCTGTAGTCTTTGCACTAAAGATCTGGAGACACTACCTATATGGTGAAGTGTGCGAGATATACACCGACCACAAGAGTTTAAAGTACATCTTCCAATAGAGAGATTTAAACTTGAGACAGAGGAGATGGATGGAGCTTCTGAAGGACTATGATTGCACCATCCAGTACCACTCTGGGAAGGCCAATGTAGTAGCAGATGCTTTGAGCAGGAAATCTTCTGGCAGCTTGGCGCACATATCAGCGGAGAAGAGACCGTTGATTCAGGAAGTACATGAGTTTATGGATCAAGGTCTGATCTTAGATCTTTTAGATGAAGGGGTATTGTTGGCTCATTTTTCAGTGAGACCAGATCTGCGAGACAAAGTTAGAGTTTCCCAGCATAGAGACCAGCAATTGATGAAGATCGTAGAAAGAGTACAGCAGGGTGAAGGTGATGAGTTTGGATTTGCCAATGATGGCGCCCTTATGCAAGGTTCCCGGATATGTGTGCCCGATGTGGACAATCTCAGAAATGAAATCATGCGAGAGGCACACTATGCACTGTACAATATCCACCCAGGCTCCACCAAAATGAACCATGATGTGAAAGATAGTTATTAGTGGAATGGCATGAAGAGAGACATAGCAGACTTTGTGTCCAAGTGCTTGACTTGTCAGAAGGTGAAATTTGAACATCAGAGGCCATCAGGAAAGCTGCAAGAGCTCCCTATCCCGGAATGGAAGTAGGAAATGATTACCCTCGTACCACGCGGGGATATGATTCGATATGGGTAATTATAGACCGCCTAACCAAATCAGCTCATTTCTTGCCTGTGAAGACTACATATTCTGTTGCACAGTACGCCCGACTCTACATTCGAGAAATAGTCAGATTGCATGGAGTTTCTGCTTCCATAATATCTGACAGAGGGCCCTAGTTCACTTCTCAGTTTTGGAGAAAGTTACAGGAGGCACTTGGCACATAGTTGAACTTTAATACCACTTTCCACCCTCAAACAGATGGATAGTCCGAAAGGACAAGTCAAACACTGGAAGACATACTTCGCATGAGTGTTTTGGATTTTGGAGGTCAATGGGATGATCAGCTACCTTTGGTGCAGTTTGTCTATAACAACAGTTATCATTCCAGTATAGGGATGGCACCCTATGAGGCATTATATGCCAGAAAGTGTAGGTATTCTCTGTGTTGGACGGAAATGGGAGAAGCGAAGGTGCATGATGTAGACCTAATGCAGTACACTTCAAAGATGGTTCCTTTAATCAGGGAACGATTGAAAACAACTTTCAGTAGGCAGAAGAGTTATGCAGATCCTAGACGGAGGGATGTAGAGTTTGTAGTAGGCGATTATGTATTCCTGAAGATTTCTCCAATGAAGGGAGTAATGAGATTTGGAAAGAAGGGTAAGTTGGCACCTCAGTATATTGGACCTTTTGAGGTTACTGATAGAGTTGGAGCAGTTGCCTACCGGTTAGAGCTACCACCCAACCTTTCTCATGTTCATCCTGTATTTCACATCTCCATACTCAGGAAATACATACCTAATCCTTCTCATGTGCTACAGCCGGATGTAGTAGAGCTGAAAGAAAACTTGACGTTTGAAGAGCAACCTGTAGCCATAGTGGACTACCAAGTGAGGCAGCTAAGATCAAAACAGATCCCTATAGTTAAGGTTTTATGGAGGAGCCAGTCAGTGGAAGAGTGCACCTGGGAGTCAGAGCTGGACATGCGTAGCAAGTACCCTTATCTATTCAATGTGTAATTCTGTACTTTATTCTGCCTTGTGTAAAATTCGAGGATGAATTTTTTGTAAGGGGGGAAGAATGTAACACCCCAAATTTTTAAATTTATTATTTTGTGAGTAATATTAATGTTTTATTTTATTTAAATTTTAAGAAATTTTTTGAAATTTTTTGGATTTTAGAAATCGGGTTTGATTTCCCGAAAATATAAAACTTTGATAATTTTTAAAAATTAATTTAAAGACCACATGACAAAACTAAAAATATATTTGGACCCTATGAATTTTTCTGAGTTTTCTAAAAATTTTTCAGAATTTTTGGGCCTTGTTTTCGGTCCCAAGGCAGAGTAAAAATTCAAAATTTTATATCCTAAATCAAATCGGACCGGATCGGACTGGTCGAATCGGACCGACCTCCCTCCTTCTTTTCTTCTCTTCCCTGCGCGTCCCGACCCTTCTTCCTCTCTCTCACATTTTCTCTCTCCTCCCTCCTCCTCACGCCGGAGAGCCACCGCCCCAGCCTCCCTAGTTCGCCAACGCGCCGCCTCGCTCTTCCCTCCTCACCAACCGCCGCTTAGAATGCTGGGAAAGCACGCGCGAAGACCCCCGACGCGCAGCGCGCTGCTTCAGCTTCCCGGTTAGAATTCAGCCGATCTGGCCACCAATTGGGCTGGGTCTTGTGTCAAACACCATCTATACCTCGAGAGCTTTCCATAGACACTAAGAACACCAAAATCCATCGAGCGGTTTGTCCAATTTTTGTCCGGGAAGTTTTAGCCCATTTTCGACTTTTGGGCTAGATTTCTCGCAAACCGTGAACCCCACTAAAAAACAAAGAGTACCAGAGCGCTCCACTCGTCGAGAGCTTCGCAGCAATATAAATTTCAAAATTTTCTGACACCGTTTTTCGGTGGGTCCCACGAAACTTCGTAGTATTTTTCCAAGCATTAAATGAGCTTAGAAAATTTCGTAAAAATTATATACTAACTTCCGTGTTGTGGGCTTCGTATAGGTACCTTCAATTCACGAAAATTCGACGGTTGCCCGGGTTTGTGAATTTCCGACCAGACAGATAGGTTACCGAAAAAGTCTTGGAATTGGGTCGAGATTTTGGCTATCCCACCATTGTCAGATGTCTCGAGCGGGTTCCCGAGATCGGAATCGGTATAGGTAAACCCGAACCTTACTTTTTCTTTATTTTCTAGTGCTTGAATGGGATTAAAAATTCATAAAATATTCGTGGTAGCTCAGAAAATTATGATTCTTTTTGCATTAGCTTAGTAATGTTGCTAAGGACCACGGGGCAAAGTTTTAGAATTTTTAAAACTCATTTGGGTAGTTTTTGCAAGAAGGTTAAATTATGGGGACTAAACTGTAATTTTACATGTTGTGATTGATGACTATTTGGATGGGCCCAGGAGGGACTGTGTGATGTGATTGAGTTGTGGATATATGGTTTGTAGATATGGAAGTGTGTTTTAAGCCTTTTTGCAGGTTGGGTAGGTCCTAGGTATAGGGGAGATTCTGCCGGATTTTCGACACGACTTAGGACATATTTGGTCTTTTCTTAGCTTGTATTGAGTTAATTATATTAAATAATTGTAATAAAATTTTCAGGTGAGCCGGGACAGCCTTCCTCCTCCGCCCAGCCGCCACAGTGACTTCGGTTGAGTCTTTGAGTAAAATATTAATTTTAATTGTAATTTCGATATTATTATATGTTCAAACATGCCCATGCACCACTTATAAATATGTATCTATGTAGTTAAACTCTAGACACGTTTTATGTTGCATTCACAACTGTTAAAGTGCCATGAATGTTGTTGTGGTAATTTGGAGCAGTGTGCATGAGTTGGCGTGCGTGTGGTATGGTGTTGGCTATGGACAGGACGGGTAGACACGGCTTGAGATCTTCATTGGGACCCGGTCCTTCGGGGTAGACACGGCTTGAGTTCTTTGCTGGGACCTTGATTTGGTTTATTAAGTGAAAGTCCAGCTTGAGTTCTTCGCTGGCACAGGTTGGATTAAGAGGGCTGTATATGAGATCAGTTCCCATATATGTATTGTTTGACAGTGTTGGGTGTGTGAGTGCTCCAAATTGCCTTTTTGATGTGATATGTATAAAATTTATTACAGTATTTTTTTCACTTCACATGGTGTATTAGTTTTAGATAGCTATAAAGATTATGGTTACAATTGATATTTTACTCTCTGAGTCGAACGCTCACTCTTGTTCATTATTTTTCTAGGCTACAGGAGGATTATTGTTGTGGTTAACCTGCTTTTCTTCTTTGCAGGTCGTCTATTAATGTCTGTAATATTTGTATAATTCTGTTAACTCCTAAAATTTCCGCATGTGTTAGAAATATTTATTTGATTTGATTGTGTAATATAATTTTCCATGTTGGACCTATAAACTCATTATATGCATGTATGTTGGACTGGATGAGGGAGCTGAGCTCCCATTTTACTTTATGTTATTATGAGCATGTGGAGGGTGAGCTGAGCTCCCCAATTGATTATATATTGTGTTTACAGGTCGGATGAGTCAAAAACTCCTTGTTAAAAGGTTCATTTTATAGTCGGACTCTGTCCGGTTGAATTCTTGAAATTGAGCCCAAATGGGTCTTAGAGTTGGGTTGAGGAATAGTTAGGCTTACTACGGGCCTCGTGGGTTTTAGGCTGGCCCAGGTCCTAGTGCCGGTCCGGCCTATAGGTTGGGTCGTGACAAATTAATTATAAATTCAGTTTTTTTTTTAACAATCCATCTAAAAATGTGAGAAAAACCTAAACTTAATGGGCATATGTATTTATAGAAAATTTTATCTAAACTCAATTTATAATAGATTTAAAATACAATAATGTGGAATTTATATATTAAATAAATAGAAAATTTATGTCTAAATTTGGTTCATTATAGACCTAAGACACATATACGTGAAATTCATATATTTAATAAATGAATCCAACCATATATCTTACGTTTTAGTTTCAGATAATAAAACTCTTTAACAAGTAGGCTCTACCATATATTTTGTGTCATAAGACTCACCTATTAAATATTAGAAAATACTATATTAATGTATATTAATATAAGTATTTTTCATATTTAAATCTGATTCACTATAAACCTAAATATATGATAAGAATCTCTTATTAAATATATAAATTTAACATATTTGTATTGTCTTGAATCCATAGTGTACGGCTCTAAGCGAGAATCTCTCAACATTAACATTCAATTAAAGATTCTCCTTCCTGTTAATTATCAATACATGCTCATATATATTGGTCACTGAATTGGCCATATATAAAACTACACTAGCTATTTGACAAAACATTCGCCTAGTACATTCAAGTCTAGCAACCCATTACTTTCTTACGAGCAAGCTTAGGCTTCTCCACTACAGTTCCATCATTTCCAGCCAGCGCTCGATATTTATCCTTCCTAGTGAAGCTGGTGCATTCATAAGATAAACTCGCAGCAATCATCCTTTGTATGTAATTAGCAACATCAAGACTCGATTTTCCGGCTCTGCATGTGAGATCATAGGGCAACTTGTTCAAGAATGTTACCTCATATGCAGGGCTAGGATTCATGAAGAAATAGAAAGGATCCATCCCTTTCCACCCTCTAGCTGTTGTCCCATGAAACATGCTCATTCGATTAGCCATGGCCACCGGAACAAGCTCATCTGTTAGCTCTGCAAACAAAGCCGAGAATCTTAACAAAAATGGTTCTCTACAAGTAGTCCCTTCAGGACATATAACTAGGTCACCTTCTTCTAAGAGTTTCTTGATCATATTAGCATCAGTGACACGATCTCGACTCAGCCGAACGGTCTTTATGGGGGAGATGATCTCCGAGAGCCGCGAAAGAGAGTAGGTGACAGCTGGGATTGGACGGCCCAAAGCGGTGGAGAGAAAGATAGGATCAAGAAGAGTTCTGTGGGAACATATGAAGAGGACTCCAGTTTGTCCGGTAGATTTCTTGGCCGGTGGTGGTGGGGTGCCTCTTACGTAAACACGAACACCGAGGGCCCAGAACGCGTAATAGACTAAGTGCATTGGGAGAAGAGCACCGGCGGCGATACGGACGCAAGCGAGAAGGAAACCTACCGGAATCCAAAGGATTACGAGAAATGAGATGAATGGGGTTGGTTTTTGGACTAACCGGCCGTCGTGGAAGACTATGGGTTTTGGCAATTTGTCACCATTTACAGGCTCCACTCGAGACTTGGGAGGAACCATGTAGCTCTCCTGTATTGAGATATAAAGATTAAAAAATAGGATATATATATATATATATATATAATCAGATTAAAAATTAATTAAAAATAGAACCTTGCACAACTTCATGAATGGATAATCTGTCTTCCTATCACCAAGACCGATATCCGGCACCGTTTTGTCATCACCAAATGCCCTCTTTAACGTATCAGCCTTGCTTTGTCCTACGAGAATTCCAGGACTCTTAGCCCAACCAGTAGCTCTTCCATTATACACACCAATCTCAGTCCCAATAACCATATCAACGCCAACAAAATCCTTCAGAAACACCTCCACCATTATCCTAGGGTTCTCAGTCAGAACACATCTCTTCCCACATGAAGATATCACCCGCCAAGTCTCTGGGTGCAAGTCGCTCGAGTAAAACTTAGGCAAAACAGCTCTTGCAACCGATTCTATATCGGAAACTCGCATGCCGACGAAGGTTGCGAATATAAGGACCCGAATTCCGGCGGATTCAGAGATGAAGTAGTAGAGAATGGCAGCTATAGGAGAGGCTAAGAGCAAGAAAACAAGCCTTAGAATGCCTCCAGCTTCAAAGGCAACAAGGGCAAAGTATGGAAATGAGCTACGTCCACAAAGAAGGGTTCCCTCCATGTCAGTGACGACTGTGTCGTTTTGTCGTCCCATGGATGTGCATTTATCGATGGGAGGGAATGTAGGAGGAGGAGAGGTTTCTTTAGGATTTGCCATTGGTTTTATGTTTTGTTGAACTAATTAGTGGTCGCTTAATTATACTTATATATAACAAGAAATTAAGAAGGTGTAAGTGGAGAAATTATTTCAAGCATGCATGTACAATCATGATGGATTCGTATACCACCCATTATCATATAATTATTATATGTAAAATAATTATATTTAATAAAAAAAGAAAAAATTTATTTAATTTTAATCTATTAATAAAAATATAAAATATAAATATATAAATTCATTTAAATTTATCATATATGTTGCTTCCTCCCTCCACAAATAATAATCACATTTGACTTTTTATTTTGTCTAAAATTATTTGTCATATTTAGAAAATAAGGATAGTTAACTATTTTTTTTCAATTTCATCTTTTATCTTTATAAAATCAATAAATATGTATATAATTTTCTAGAATTAATATTATCACATCCTTCTTAATTAAATCAGTTGTTTGTTACATTAATATTCGTTTCTTTAAATTTCTAAGAAAGGGTAATTAAGTAAATTATTAACATTTTTTTATGAAAATGAAGTTATCTAATCATTTCTTTGATCACCGTGAAAACTCCAAATACGGCTATTATTTATGAATGATTCGAAAGGAGTATATCATTTATAATGAATCGTGTGTAAGCAAAAATTTTTCTGTAAGAGTGAGATAATGAGAGGTTGCTAAAAAGAGACAAAATATTTATTAGAGATGTAAAATTATTTTTGGGAGCTTCTCAAATTAAAAAGGTTCAGAATTTGAATTATAATAAATTCATTTGTTAATTAAATATTTCGACACAAATTAAAATGAATTTATATTTGTTCATATTACAAACTCAATTGATATTCACATGGGGGAGTATATTTAGGGGTGTGCAGTTTTCGGTTTAAACTGAACCGAACCGATTAATTCGGTTCAATCGATTCGGTTTTAAAATTTAATCGGTTCGGTTCGGTTTATAATTTTGATAATTTCGATTAATCGGTTCAGTTATTATTTTCATAAAAAAAATCAAAAAAACCGAACCGAACAGAAATTATTAATATATATAGGAAATAAAAAAAAATCGAATCAAATTGAATCGAACCGAATCGAACCGAACCGAAATCAAAGAAAACAGAACCGAACCTTAAGATTTTTTTTTGTTTTTATGTTTTTATTATTTAGATTTAATGTTAAAAATATGAAATTTTATAAATTTCGGTTTGATCGGTTTAAAATCGAACCGAACCGATATTTATCGATTCGATTCGGTTCGGTTTTCTCTTATCAATCGGTTCGATTCGATTTTTAAAAATTTTGATTTTCGATTTTCGGTTTTGTCGGTTCGGTTCGGTTCGGAACCGAACCGACCGTTTGCACACCCCTAAGTATATTAGAGATATAAAATTATTTTCACTTTGAATGTTTGGACTTAATTATGATCATATCAATGCGTGCTAATGCCGATATTACCATAATACATAGGGCAAGTTAAGACAAATCTTTGGAATTACCGAGTGCTTTGTGCAGCTAATTATAGATGACAATTAGTTTTTATTTATTTATTATATTAAAAAATAAAAGTTAGTAATCACCAATCACCATCATCAAAGGCAGTTCAGAATATGCAATTATATACTATATGTTCTGTAGTTGTCAAAACTAGAAAGTTTTTTTCTTTTTATATAAAAATAAAATATATTATCGTTTATCTTAATTATCCCATATTTTGGCAAGTAATTTAACTCCCTTTTAGGTTTCCTTTATTTCATGGTAAATATTTTTTAAAAAATATTTTTTATATTTTTTAATATTTAAAATATTAAAAAAAATTAATAAACAAAAAATATTTTTTTAGTAAAAAAAATTAATCATTTTTAAGGAAAAATAACTTTTATTTTCAAATTTTTTTTAGAAATTATTTTTCATTTTTTTCTATATACAAGTTATTTTTTATAAAACAAATAGAGGCTTAAAAAACTAATTTATTAATCATAAATATAATTAATTTAATAATAATTCTTTATTACATAAGGAAAGGAATATTTTATATTTTCTTTCAAAAATTTATAAGTTCATATCAACATAAAAAGATTTGTTAATAAAAAAGTTATAAAATTATTTCCATAAACATAAGAAATCTTTATTGATGAATTTTAATTTAATAGTATTGAAATTTTTTTTTTAAATTATGAAATTTAAAATTCGAGTATTAAATATAATTAATTATAAAAAAAAAATAATAATGCAATTTTTTCTGAACTTTGAATTTAAGTGTAAGGGATCTGTTTTTTTTTTTTTTTAATATTTTTAATTTTTCTTGGTATTTCCAAATATGAAAAATATTGACTTATTATAAGAGATTGGCAAGCTCAATTAATTGATTGAATTTTTATGCCATGTATTTTGATCATGAAAATATAAAAATTGAATCAAATCAATTAATTAAATTAAAAATTTTAATCAATAATTAAATTAATTACTTAAATTGGTGGAATCAATTAATATAATAGACCAATTCAAATCACTAAATCACACTTGAAACCACCAATATATTTTATTTAGTTAAGCATCTTTGATATTCTCGCTTGGCTTGTCATATGCAACCCTCGTCGTTCTTTTCCTTGCTTTTATGGGCCTCTCCACTTCTGATTTAAAAATTTAACAATACATAAGTGGTTTAAGGTTGCCGGCGATACTTAAATTATAATATGATTCTCCATAATTAGATTATGTTTTATTTCACTTAATTAAAAAAATAATAAAATAAATTATAAATAATTATTATTTTTAATAAAAGTAAGAATAAAATTAAAAAAATAACTAATTTTTTTTTAAAGTAATAGATATTTTTTATTAAAATAATTTTTAAACAGATTTAGATAAAGATAGTAATTTGGACTTATTCTAACTTTTTTTATATATTTATTTAAAATTATAATAAACTTTATTTAAAATTATAATATATTAATTTTTTTATTAATTAAGTATATAAATGAAGTTATAATAACATTAAGCCGGTTGCGGTTTCGAATTATGCCACGTGGCTCCACACCCCAGAATCATTGTGGGCCATGTATTGGGCGGATTGAATAAAGAGAAGAGTAATTAATGGAAAATAATTATATCACTCAATTAATTATATTTTATAATAAATAAAATATTTAGTTAAAATCTCTAAACCCTTCTACTCATTACTCAATTGCTCCTCATTCTCTCATTAACACAATTAATGGTCTTCATAAATTTTAAAGAGTCTGTTTAATATAGCTGCTGGAAACAGTTTTGATACATTTAAATATTTAGTAAAAATTATGTTTAATTATTATTATTGATATGTAAAATGATTGATAAAAGTATATGTTATATTTTTTATTTTAGTATTAATATATATATATAATTATTAATTTATTATACAATATATATATCAATTAAAAATATAATTTTATATATATACATATTTTTTATTATATAAGAATAAATATTATAACCAGTTTAACTATTATTTATTTAATTATAAATAATTTAATGATAAAAAATAATCTAAAGAGACAAAAAAATTTTATAATTAATAAATTTTAAAAGGATAATATAATTTAAATAAAAAAAATTAAATCAATTACATGTTAATGAGAAAAGTAATATAAATTGCAATTGATAAATAGCCTATCAAATATCAATTTTTTTTTTTCAAATGGCCATGAAAATGAGATTATCGAAGAGTTAGAGGTGGAATCCATAAATTTAACAATAAGTTGCGGTTTTGTTGAACTTAGTAAAGGGGTATTTGGTTTACCTGTTGGGTGCAGCTGATAGCTGATAGACACCCAAACAGGTAAATTGTGGTGTTTGGTAAGTTTAAAAAAATAGAGTTGATAGCTGAATTAATATTTTTATTTTTTTATTTGTAATTTTAATATTTTAATTTATGTATTTCAACTTTGTTAAAATATTTTTTATTAATAATATAAAATATAAAATATTTATTTATATCCAAAAACTTAAAATTAATTATAAATTTTTCTATTAACAATAATAATTATTTTATTATTTTATCTATATTTTTAAAATTATTTAATTATCTTAAAAAATAATTAATTTCTTATTTCAATAATAAAATAAATGATATAATATAAAAGATTAATACTTATATATTTATTTAAATAATATAATATATTAATTTAATAATTATATATTTAATTTAATAATAAAATAAATAATATAATGTAATAAATTTATAATTTTATATTTATTTAAATAATAAAATAAATTATATGATATATACCCTTATTAGTCATTTCACATATTAACAGCAACAGCTAAATATAATTTTACCAAACACTTAATATAAAACAGCTATCATCAGCTATCAGTTAACAGTAACAGCTATCAGTTGTATTCAACAGTTAATCCAAACAGGCCCTAAATTGTTTAAAATTTTAAATATTTGTTAGTTATCAATTACATCTAATTGCTCGCTTTCAATGTCTGCATTTAGTTACGAAGAAAATCCAAAAATTCTAAAAACTACTTCAAAATCTATATTTCTTAATTCCACTTACTCTACTTTACTGTTCAGTGAAAAAAAAATCCCAGAAAATGGATAATCAACAGCGAAATTAGATAATTGAATAGCTTGAGAAAGGAAAACTTGATTAGTTTTCTCTTTTTGGTTGCACGAAGAAGTGAAGTTGTTGAAGAGGAATCAAGTTCTGATTGTGAGTTTGAATTCAAGGGAAGATCTATTTATTTGTTATTTTCTTTCTTTTCTTGGAAAAATTTTTCCCTCAAGAGCATGCCTATTTCATTATTGGGCTTGTGCTTTGTTGGGTTATTTTGAGTTTATGTAAAGCTATGAAATTTGGAGAGAGTGTTTGGATAAATTAAATATTAATTCATTTTAATATTAGCGTTGATGTTGTCTGTGATTCTCGTCGACCAATGGTCTCTATATAACTTGTAACAAATAAAGATGTAAGGTTGGTAGCTTGAGCAGAGCCACTCTGATGTTCAAGTCAATAGATACTTAGAGGAAAGCAAACAGTGAAAATATGAAAGGATTAGATTGCATACCTTGGCTATTGTCATGACTCCTATTTATAAGGTAAGGAATAACGCTTTTCCACCATATTCGAGATCTTGCCAACTCATATCCAACTGTTTTCTTTCATATACTGTGGAAACGCAGTTCATTACGGAGTGGCATTCTCGGTGAGAAAATAGCGCATCCTACAGCATGCATTCAACTTCTAAACTTCCTATGCCTTATTCGAATCTAAACACCTTGTGCCTTACCTGAATATTTTGTGTCTTGTCCGAACTAATTCAAAGGGTTTGAACTCTCTGAAGACTCATTTAGGCTTTTGGGGCATACTATATCAGGTATATGGGTATATAAGTAGTGGAGTTATTTTACACATCAAAATGAATAGTCTTTTCAATGTTGCAATCTAATTACTTATATTTATCTTTTTAATCTTATAATTTTTTTCCTCAAGTGCAACCATATTATTAACTCAATATGGGCCAATTATATAGCCTTATGGGCAGCTAAAACCCACAATTCAAACCGGGCTCAATACCATACTAAATTCAAAAGGAGTTTTGAACAAATTAAACATTAATTTATTTTAATATAAGCATATAATTGGTTTATTCATCAAAATAATTAGCCTTTTCAATGTTGAAACCTAACTACTTTTAGTTACTCTTTCAATCTTATATATTTTTCCAACGTGGGATAACATTTCCAAGAAAAGTTACATTCTTGTGTGTTTTCAAATTAAAATTGTTGTGTTACGAAAGGAGGAGTTGTTTTTTTTATTTAATTTGCAAAGAACTTTTTTCAATCTTTAATGTGTTTGTATAGTTTCTTCGTTGGAGGTCTTTAACATTTGTAGAGTTGGATTTTAGGGGACAGAAGAATGATAGATGAAAAGAGAGAGAGTGAGAGAGACAGAAATTAATTTACTAAGGTCGTTTTGATTTTTTACCATTTATTATTGGCAATTTGGATTCAATTTAGACTAAATAACAATATTAAAAATTGAAAGCAAACTTGAAGAATGTAGTTATTACATTTATGAGAGTTGTCTACGTGAGATTTTGAATTTAAGTTTTAATTGGCATTAAATTGTTAAAAAAATAATCTATGATTTTTGTTAAATTGTAAAAGCCATTTATAATTTATCTATTTATTTATGTTTTAAAATTTTTTAAGAAGTAGCTATTTAGGATAGCAATGAATTAAATATTTTTGAATATTTAATCCGATCAAACTCTACTAGAACAATTCAGGTAGCATATAATCGAATTTAAAATGAATTTAAGTTTAAAAAAATATAATTCATATTAGTTTTAAATCAAATTCGAATTTTATGTGTTGAATATCTATCATTAGAATTTATTTATATAATTTATTAATTAAGTTAAATTAAAGCATATATATAATTTTGTAAATGTTATATTTTAAATAAATATAATTTAAATATTTTATAAGATTATTAATTTTAAAATACAAATAATTAGTTAAATTTTTTGTATATATTATTAGTTAAAATATATAAAATTAAAAAATTTAAATAATTAAATAATCACAATCGAACTTGATGAAAATTTAAATAATTTAAAATAAATTTTAATTAAATTTAGAATAAATTTAGATATAAAAATTAATAATTAATTTTAAATAATGTAATTTTTGTGAATACCTTCTTGAAACTATCCATATTTAAAATTCAATCTTGCTACAATAATTACAAGGTAGATAGTTTGTTCTGGACTCTCAAAACAAAACAGAGGTCAAGTAGACAAGATGTAACTTGACTTAATCTCCTCTTGGGAATGTGGGGACTCAAATGATTCTGCCAAATAAGTTGTATGGATTTAATCGCTGTATTAAGTCAGGTTAGACATGAAATTACATTTTATTATTATTTTAAATTGTTACAATTTAACTAATTTATTAATTAATTTATCAATATAATCGTTTTAGTTTATTATTTTTGCCTAAGAATTTTTTAATATAAATTTTCAAATTAATATAAAAAAATAAATTAAAAAATCAAATTAATTTTCAATTTATTTGATATTTTCAAAACTATAAATAACAAATATATGCAACGATACAAAAGCAAGTATATATATATGCTTTGTATATGAAGAGAGATGAAAGAAAACATAAATCAGAAGCTGAAGGAGTCCACTCCAAAGAGAATTCTAATTATTAAATAATGATAAGCTCGGGTCCTAGTAGTTTAGGGCCGCTCTATTTTTTTTTTTTTCGATTGATTTCAACGAAATTTAAATTTAAATCTCACTGTTTTAGAGACAATTCCAATAATATGAATAATTCACTAATATCTAAATGACAATTCTATGTTCAAAAATAAAATTTAATTCAAGCTTAAGTTTCATCAAATTCGTATTTTTTATGAGACAACTCCAATAATACAAAACTTATAACTTATTTGAATAAATAGTTGGGTTAATTGACAAAAAAGACCTTGAAGTTTGCCAACTTTTACAGTTAAATTATGAAATTTACATAATTACCAATTAAACTCTCATGTTTAATTAATATCTCAAATTGACCCGACCATCAATAAACGGTTAGCATACCGGACAGGAGTCCTACGTCAACGGTCATATCATCACTAGAGAAGTCATCAAAAACCCCAAATTAACCCTAATTTCTCCACTATAAGAAATCGTAAAACTTTCTTCAAAATCAATTCTCACTCTCTCCATGGACTGATTCAATCCTAATATGCATGAAAGTTGCTTTTCCTTCTCAAAACTTCTTCTAATCCACTAATTACCGCATTCACACTTGTTGTCGCAACTGAAGGATAAAGGAGGTAAACAATGAGGAACAACTACGGCAATGTGAAGAGTGATTCTGTGATTGTAAGAAGAGAAAAGGAAGTTGGACTTTTGTAGAGGTATTTAGAAAATTAGTTAAGGCTTATTGGATTTGTGTATGAGTGTGGTGATAAATTAGATAGTCAAGAAGAGAAAGATATTGCTCTGAATCAAGATTTCAATACTACTCTTGCGGGTTAATTGCTACTAATTTTTAATTTTTTTAACTTTTAATTTTTTTTTAAATTCCTTTTAGGTTTTTGAATTTGTGTAAATGTAAAAGAAACTTATGATTGAGGATTTTTGGTCATCTAGAATTTGCATCGAAATTTCAATTTTTGAATTTTCTTTTTCTATGTAATTAAAATTTGGTTGCAATTCAAATTTTTGGAATTGATGGTCTTAATGTCGCAATGTTTGATGTGTTCTATTATTGTTCTGATTTTGTTTATATGGAGAGATTGTAATTTCTAAATTTGCAATTCTAACGAGTTTGTTTATAGAATTAAAATTTGTAGTAGCCTTTTATAGTGGAAAAGTTAGAGTTAATTTAGTGTTAATTTGGGATTTATGATGTGACTTCTCCAGTGATGATATGACAGCTGTGTGAAACTCCAGTTTTGTAACACTCTCATATTAGGTAGTTTAGTACATTCTACTGTTCCGGTGACTAATGTCTGTTCGGATAGCTAAAATGACTAGAACCATATTTAAATTACATAGAAAAGTCATAAATTGAATTAATAAAGATTAAATAAGGTTGGATAAAAATAAGAGAAATGAAGCACGAATTGGTTAAATAAGCTTAGGTCCCGACGATGGGTGAACTACACGGAAAGTGACTGTAAGATTAGTTGTTATCCTAAATTTGTATAGAACTCTGTAGAGTCCTAAATCAAGGATTAATTTAGATATTATTGCGAATTTGAAAATCAAAGAAATGAAATGTCACGACCCAACCTATGGGCCGGACCGGCACTAGGACCTGGGCCAGCCTAAAGCCCCCGAGGCCCGTAGTAAGCCTAACTGTTCATTTACCCAATTCTAAGGCCCATTTGGGCCCAATTTCAAGAAAACAAACGGACAGAGTCCGGCCATAAAAATGGACTTTCCAACGGGGAGTTTTTGACTCACCCGACCTGTAAACACAATATATAGTCATTTGGGGAGCTCAGCTCACCCTTCACATACTCATCAACATAAAAATAAATGGGAGCTCAGCTCCCTCATCCAATCCATCAAACATGCATAGCATATTAAGTTTACAGGTCCCAAAATAATAATTTAGTTTACAGACCCAAATCAAATAAACATTTCTAACACATGCGGAAATTCTAAGATTTAACAAGTTTATACAAACAGTAATAATTGACCTGCGAGGGAGAAAGCAGGTTAACCTCAAAAAATATCCTCCTGTGGCCTGTAAAAATTTTTGAACAGGAGTGAGCGTTCGATTCAGAGAGTAAAATATCAATTTTAACCATAACCCCTATAACTATCTAAAACTAATGCACCCTGTAGAGTGAAATGCAACATCAACAATATTTTCACATCATAACATCAAAAAGGTAATTTGGAGCACTCACACACCCTGTAGTATCAATCATAACATATGGGAGCTGATCCCCTATACAGCTCTCTTAAATCCAACCTGGTGCCAGCGAATTACTCAAGCTCGGACTTCCACTTAATAACCAAATCGAGGGTCCCAGCAAATTACTCAAGCCGTGACTACCCCTCGAAGGATCGGGTCCCAGCGAATTACTCAAGCCGTGACTACCCCGTCACATCCATAGTCCACACCACATCACACGCACGCCAACGCACGCACACTGCTCCAAATTACCACAACAACATCCATGGCACATCAACAGTTATGAATGCAACATAAATCGTGCCTAGAGTTTAACTACATAAATATATGCATATAAGTGATGCATGGGCATGCTTGAACATATAATAATATCGAAATTACAATTAAAATTAATATTCTACTCACAGACTTGACGACAATCACTGTGGCGGCTGGGCGGAGGAAGAAGGCTGTCCCGGCTCACCTGACAATTTTATTACAATCATTTAATAAATTTGACTCAATACAAAAAAAAAAAGACCAATACATCCTAAGTCGTGCCGAAAATCCGGCAGAGTCTCCCCTATACCTAGGACCTACCCAACCTGCAAAATGGCTCAAAACACACTTCTATATTCACAATCCATATATCCACAGCTCAATCATATCACACAGCCCCTCCTGGGCCCATCAAATCAGTCATCCATCACAATACGCAAAATTTCAATTTAGTCCTTATTATTGATCATTTTTGCAAAAACTGCCCAAACAAGCTCTAAAAATTATAAAACTTTGCCCCGCGGTCCTTAGCAATATTACTAAGCTATGGCAAAAAGAATCGTAATTTTCTAAGCTACCACGAATATTTTATGGATTTTTAATCCTATTTAAGCATTAGAAAATTACGAAAAAGCAAGGTTCGGGTTTACCTTTGCAGATTCCGACTTCGGGGACGCACTCGGGATGTCTGACAATGGGGGGGTAGCCAAAACCTCAGTCCAATTCGGAGACTTTTCCTAGAATGCAGTTCGCCGGAAATTCACGCACTCCAATCGCCGAATTTCGCGAATTGAGGATACCTACACGAAGCCCATAACACGGGGGTTAGTACATAAATTTTTCAGAATTTTCTAAGCTCATTTAATGCTCGGAAAAACACTGCGAAGTTCCGTGGGACCCATCGAAAAACGGTGTCGGAAAAATTTGAAATTTATGTCGCCGCGAAGCTCTCGACGAGTAGAGCGCGCTGGTAGCCTCGGTTTTCTCGTGGGATTCACGGTTTTCGAGAAATCTAGCCCAAAAATCGAAATGGGCTAAAATCTTCCCGAGCAAAAATCGGACAAACCGCTCGATGGATTTCGGCGTTCTTGGTGTCTATGGAAAGCTCTCGCCAAATAGATGATTTTAGACACAAGACCCGGTCCAATTGGTGGCCGGATCGGCCGGATTTTGGCCGGAGAAGCCGCGCAGGGGAGGGGCGTTCGCGCGCGTTTCCGGCCGTTTGGGGCGGCGGCCGGTCGGCTGGGACAGCTGGGAGGCGGCGCCGGCGAGGTGGGGACGCAGGGGAGGCGGCTGGCCGGCGGCAGGGGAGGGGAGGAGAGAGAAAAGAGAGAGAAAAGGGAGAGGGAACGTCGCGCGCGGGAGGAAGAAAAAGAGAAGAAGACCAGTCCGATCCGGTCCGGTTCGATTCAGAATACAAAATTTTGAATTTTTACTCTGCCTCGGGACCGAAAACGAGGTCCAAAAATTCCGAAAAAATTCCAGAAAACTCAGAAAAATACGTAGACTCCAAATATATTTTTAGTTTTGCCACGTGGTCTTTAAATAAATTTTTAAAATTCATCAAAGTTTATATTTTCGGAAAATCGAACCCGATTTTTAAAATCCGAAAAATCTCAAAAAAATTCCTAAAATTTAAATAAAATTAAAATACCAAAAATGCTCATAAAATTTAAAATTTTGGGGTGTTACATTCTTCCCCCCTTGCAGAAAATTCGTCCTCGAATTTTACACAAGGCAGAATAAATCGCATGATTATACATTGAACAGATAGGGGTACTTGCTACGCATGTCCCGTTCTGACTCCCAGGTGACTTCCACTGACTGGCTCCTCCACAAAACCTTAACCATAGGGATCTGTTTGGATCTTAGCTGTCTTACTTGGTAGTCCACTATGGCTACAGGTTGCTCCTCAAATGTCAAGTTCTCTTTTAGCTCTATCACATCATTTGCGGTACATGAGAAGGATCGGGAATGTATTTCCTGAGCATGGAGATGTGAAACACGGGATGAACGTGAGAAAGGTTGGGTGGTAGCTCCAACCGGTAGGCAACTGCTCCAACTCTATCCGTAACCTTAAAAGGTCCAATATACCGAGGTGCCAACTTGCCCTTCTTTCCAAATCTCATGACTCCCTTCATTGGAGAAACCTTCAGGAATACATAGTCGCCCACTGCAAACTCCACATCCCTCCGTGCGGGTGCATAACTCTTACGCCTCTTGAAAGTTTTGATCGTTCCTCGATTAAAGGAACTACCTCAAGTGTCTTGCACTAGGTCTACATCATGCACCTTCGCTTCCCCCATTTCTGTCCAACACAGAGGAGACCTACACTTTCTTCCATATAGTGCCTCAAAGGGTGCCATCCCTATGCTGGAATGGTAACTGTTGTTGTAGGCAAACTCCACCAAAGCTAGCTGCTCATCCCATTGACCTCCAAAATCCAAGACACTCATGCGAAGCATGTCTTCCAGTGTTTGGATTGTCCTTTCGGACTGTCCATGCATCTCGAGGGTGGAAAGTCGCATCTTGAAGTTCAGCGTGTGCCAAGTGCCTCTGCAACTTTCTCCAAAACCGAGAAGTGAAGGGGCCCTCTCGAGGATATTATGGAAGCTGGAACTCCATGCAATCGACTATTTCTCGAATGTAGAGCCGGGCATCTTGTACGCAGTATGTAGTCTTTACAGTAAGAAGTGAGTGATTTGGTCAAGCGGTCTATAATTACCCATATCGAATCATATCCTCGCGTGGTACGAGGCAACCTGATCCACAAAATCCATAGTGATCATTTCCCACTTCCATTCTCGGGATAGGAGCTCTTGCAGCTTCACGGCGGTCTCGGTGTTCAAACTTCACCTTCTGACAAGTCAAGCACTTGGACACAAAGTCTGCTATGTCTCTCTTCATGCCATTCCACCAATAGCTATCCTTCACATCATGGTACATCTTGGTGGAACCTGGGTGGACACTGTACAGTGTATAGTGTGCCTCTCGCATGATTTCATTCCTGAGATTGTCCACATCGGGCACACATATCCTAGAACCTTGCATTAGGGCGCCATCATTGGCAAATCCAAACTCACCACCTTCACCTTGCTGTACTCTTTCTATGATCTTCATCAGTTGTTGGTCTCTGTGCTGGGAAACTCTAACTCTGTCCCTCAAGTCTGGCCTCACTGAAAAGTGAGCCAACAATACCCCCTCATCTGAAAGATCTAGGATTAAACCTTGATCCATCAACTCATGTACCTCCTGAATCAATGGTCTCTTCTCTACTGAAATGTGCGCCAAACTACCAGAAGATTTTCTGCTCAAGGCATCTTCCACAACATTGGCCTTTCCAGGGTGGTACTGGATGGTGCAATCATAGTCTTTCAGAAGCTCCATCCATCTTCTCTGTCTCAAGTTTAAATCCCTCTGTTGGAAGATGTACTTCAAGCTCTTGTGGTCGGTGTATATCTCGCACACTTCACCATACAGATAGTGTCTCCAGATCTTTAGTGCAAAGATTACAGCCGCCATTTCCAAATCATGGGTGGGGTAGTTCTGCTCATGCCTCTTCAGCTGCCTTGAAGCATAAGCCACTACCTTTCCATTCTGCATCAAAACACACCCTAGGCCAACTCTGGAGGCGTCACAATACACAGTGTATCCTTCACCACTCACAGGTAGTGTCAACACAGGGGCAGTGGTTAGACACTCCTTAAGCTTCTGGAAACTCACCTCACAGTCATTTGTCCAAATGAATGGAACATTCTTCCTGGTCAACTTAGTTAGGGGAGCCGCTATCCTGGAGAAATCTTGTACAAAACGCCTATAGTAGCTAGCTAAACCCAGAAAACTTCGCACCTCAGTGACTGTTGTAGGCCTAAGCCAATCAGTTACAGCTTCAATTTTCTTGGGATCCACTTGAATGCCGTCACTAGAAACCACGTGTCCCAAGAATGAGATGCTTTCTAGCCAAAATTCACATTTTGAAAATTTGGCATATACCGGTGCTCCTCAACGTCTGCAACACCATCCTCAAGTGCCACACGTGTTCTTCCTCGGTCCGAGAGTATACCAGAATGTCATCTATGAATACGATGACAAAACGGTCCAAAAATGGCTTAAACACCCTGTTCATCAAGTCCATGAAGGCTGCTGGTGCATTAGTGAGTCCAAAAGACATCACCAAGAACTCATAATGACCATATCTTGTCCTGAAAGCCGTTTTGGACACGTCCTCATTTCTGATTCTCAATTGATGGTAGCCTGATCACAGGTCTATTTTGGAAAAGAATCTAGCCCCTTGGAGCTGATTAAACAGATCATTGATCCGAGGAAGTGGATACTTATTCTTCACAGTCACCTTGTTCAGCTGTCTGTAGTCGATACACAACCTCAATGACCCATCTTTCTTTCTTACAAATAGCACAGGAGCGCCCCAGGGTGAAGTGCTCGGGCGTATGAAACCCTTGTCCAAAAGCTCCTGTAGTTGCTCCTTCAGCTCTTTCAATTCTGCTGGTGCCATCCTGTAAGGTGGCATTGATATGGGGTTTGGACCCGGCACAACATCAATGCAAAACTCTATTTCCCTTCCTGGTGGCAACCCTGGAAGCTCCTCTGGGAAGACATCCATAAATTCTCTGACAACAGGAACATTTTCCATGCTGACACCTTCTACAGATGTATCTCTCACCAATGGCAAATACCCTTGGCATCCACGCCTCAACATTTTTCTAGCACTAATTGCTGACACCAAATTATATGGAGCCACGCTCCTGTCACCATCAAAGCTAAACTCTTCCACACCAGGTATGTGGAAATACACCTTTTTGTTCCTGCAGTCCAAAGTGGCATAGTGAGTTGACAACCAATCCATCCCGAGATTACATCAAAATCCATTCTTGGTAGAGGAACCAAGTTTCTTTGGGAGGATCTTTCCATCCACTACTCTTTGGGCTACGGAAAAACCATGTCTACATCTATGTTGTCACTAAGTGGGGTAGCTACCGACAAAGGACATTCTAAGGTTGTAGGGTTTCTACCCAACCTCATGGCAAACACAGGGGAGACAAATGAGTGCGTAGCACCCGGATCTATCAAAACACGAGCCTCATAAGAACAGACCAGAAGAATACCTGCCACAACTGCATTTGAAGCTTGAGCATCCTGGTGGGTCAGGGTGAAAACTCGAGCTTGACCCCTACCCTGAGTGGCGTAACCACGATCTCGACTTCTACCTCTGACCGCCTCCAAATCCACGTCCCCCTTGTCCTCGGCCCTGTTGGCCACTGAACTGACTGCCTGCCATGTTGGAAGCACCCGGATACAATTGTCGAGGAACATTCGCAACAGAACCTTGTGACCCCATCTGTGGCTCGCTGAACACGGGGCATTCTCTAGCAAAGTGACCTGGTTGGCCACACCTGAAGCATACTCCTGATCCCATCAAACAAGGTCCTGAATGTCCTCTTCCACACTGTGCACAAGGTGCCAAGGAGGATCCTGAACTGGACCAGGCTGCTGCTGTACCCAGGCGTGACCACTGCTGGATCCGTACCACAGTGCAGATCCTCGAGGTTTGTGTCTAAAACCACTCTTCTTGTTCTGCTTTTCCTCTGTAATTACTCGCCCACTGTCCGGAGTACCCACGGAAGGGACACCTGAGGAACCCTCTGCTCTGTTTTTCTTTGCTCTTCCACTGTCATCCGCAGCATAGCTAATCTCAATATGTCTGGCTCGATCAACCACCACATCAAAAGACTGATTAGACATCATGGCCAGGTTCGCATACCTCCTGTCAAGCCCCTTTAAGAATCTCTTCACCTTCATAGTTTCAGCAGCTCTGCTGCGAGGGCATATCTGCTCAATTCCAAAGTGCGTAGCATATTCATCTACTGGACACCGCCATTCTGTCTTAAGGCCTCAAAGGCCCACTGTTTCTGGTCTCTGAAGCTTTCTGGCACAAACCGATTGATGAACAGTTCCACAAACTGAGTCCACGACAAACCCTCCATCCGAGGTAACACGTAGTCATTCATCCATTGTCTAGGCATAGGCCCCATGACATGCTGCATACACTCTATCAGTCTCCTATCAGTCCAGCGTAATCAGATTTTCTGCTGTTTGCAGGAATCCAAAAATCGATATGCATCGTCTGACACATCATAAGTTCCAGGCACCAACTTCTTGAAATTAATTATCTGTTTATAAGGTTCCCCTCTTGGTGCGGTGGACTACTGCTGCTGTGGAGGGTGGATCATATACTGCGCCATCATGTCGATGGTTCTCTACCCTTGACTAGAGTAGGCGCCATGGGGTCCATGGGACCTGTGCCATAAAGGCCCGATCTGTCAGAGGGGTGTTGCTCCTCTACTTGAGCAGCTCTAGGCCTCCTACCACGCCTCCTCTGGGCCGGCGCCTCATCTGTCCGACACCTCGTCAGCGCATGCAGTTACAGTGCGATGGCGGCTCTCACCTTCTACGCATTTTCTTGAAATTCAGCAGCATTAGCCCACAAAATTCAAAACTGCACATTACACAACTCTATAGACTCATATTTACACACAATATATGAAGCAGAAACTAGAAGTAAAGACGACAATGCAAGACAAATGTGGACCCTATTTTTCCGCATGTGACTCCTAGTAGACTCTTCCCAACACTTTAGACAACATTCCCTAAGAATCTGGAGCCTAAGCTCTGATACCACATCTGTCACGACCCAACCTATGGGCCGGACCGGCACTAGGACCTGGGCCAGCCTAAAGCCCCCGAGGCCCATAGTAAGCCTAACTGTTCATTTACCCAATTCTAAGGCCCATTTGGGCCCAATTTCAAGAAAATAAACGGACAGAGTCCGGCCATAAAAATGGACTTTCCAACGGGGAGTTTTTGACTCACCCGACCTGTAAACACAATATATAGTCATTTGGGGAGCTCAGCTCACCCTCCACATACTCATCAACATAAAAATAAATGGGAGCTCAGCTCCCTCATCCAATCCATCAAACATACATAGCATATTAAGTTTACAGGTCCCAAAATAATAATTTAGTTTACAGACCCAAATCAAATAAACATTTCTAACACATGCGGAAATTCTAAGATTTAACAAGTTTATACAAACAGTAATAATTGACCTGCGAGGGAGAAAGCAGGTTAACCTCAAAAATATCCTCCTGTAGCCTGTAAAAATTTTTGAACAGGAGTGAGCGTTCGACTCAGAGTAAAATATCAATTTTAACCATAACCCCTATAACTATCTAAAACTAATGCACCTGTAGAGTGAAATGCAACATCAACAACATTTTCACATCATAACATCAAAAGGTAATTTGGAGCACTCACACACCTGTAGTATCAATCATAACATATGGGGTGATCCCTATCTGACTCTCTTAAATCCAACTTTGGTGCCGGTAATTACTCAAGCTCGGACTTCCACTTAATAACCAAATCGAGGGTCCCAACAAATTACTCAAGCGTGACTACCCCTCGAAGAATCGGGTCCCGAATTACTCAAGCGTGACTACCCGTCCTATCCATAGTCCACACCACATCACACGCACGCCAACGCTGCTGCTGCTCCAAATTACCACAACAACATCCATGGCACATCATGATTATGAATGCAACATAAATCGTGCCTAGAGTTTAACTACATAAATATATGCATATAAGTGATGCATGGGCATGCTTGAACATATAATAATATCGAAATTACAATTAAAATTAATATTCTACTCACAGACTTGACGACAATCACTGTGGCGGCTGGGCGGAGGAAGAAGGCTGTCCCGGCTCACCTGACAATTTTATTACAATCATTTAATAAATTTGACTCAATACAAAAAAAAAAAGACCAATACGTCCTAAGTCGTGCCGAAAATCCGGCAGAGTCTCCCCTATACCTAGGACCTACCCAACCTGCAAAATGGCTCAAAACACACTTCTATATTCACAATCCATATATCCACAGCTCAATCATATCACACAGCCCCTCCTGGGCCCATCAAATCAGTCATCCATCACAATACGCAAAATTTCAATTTAGTCCTTATTATTGATCATTTTTGCAAAAACTGCCCAAACAAGCTCTAAAAATTATAAAACTTTGCCCCGCGGTCCTTAGCAATATTACTAAGCTATTGCAAAAAGAATCGTAATTTTCTAAGCTACCACGAATATTTTATGGATTTTTAATCCTATTTAAGCACTAGAAAATTACGAAAAAGCAAGGTTCGGTTTTACCTTTGCAGATTCTGACTTCGGGGACGCACTCGGGATGTCTGACAATGGGGGGGTAGCCAAAACCTCGGTCCAATTCGGAGACTTTTCCGTAGCAGTGCATGCGGAAATTCACAGAACCAATCAGCCGAATTTTCGCGAATTGAGGATACCTACACGAAGCCCATAACACGGGGGTTAGTACATAAATTTTTCAGAATTTTCTAAGCTCATTTAATGCTCGGAAAAACACTGCGAAGTTTCGTGGGACCCACCGAAAAACGGTGTCGGAAAAATTTGAAATTTATGTCGCCGCGAAGCTCTCGACGGGTAGAGCGCGCTGGTAGCCTCGGTTTTCTCGTGGGATTTACGGTTTTCGAGAAATCTAGTCCAAAAGTCGAAATGGGCTAAAATCTTCCCGAGCAAAAATCGGACAAACCGCTCGATGGATTTCGGCGTTCTTGGTGTCTATGGAAAGCTCTCGCCGAGTAGATGATTTTAGACACAAGACCCGGTCCAATTGGTGGCCGGATCGGCCGGATTTTGGCGGAAGCCAAAGCGCCGCAGCAGGAGAGCTTTCGCGGCGTTCGGCCGTTTAGAGGCGGCGGTGGTGTTTGGGGCAGTGGGGCGGCGCCGAGGTGAGGGGCGAGGCGGCGGCGGCGGCGAGGAGGAGAGAGAAAAGAGAGAGAAAAGGGAGAGGGAACGTCGTGCGCGGGAGGAAGAAAAAGAGAAGAAGATCGGTCCGATTGGACCGGTCCGATCCGGTCCGGTTCGATTCAGAATACAAAATTTTCAATTTTTACTCTGCCTCGGGACCGAAAACGAGGTCCAAAAATTCCAAAAAAATTTCAGAAAACTCAGAAAAATACGTAGACTCCAAATATATTTTTAGTTTTGCCACGTGGTCTTTAAATAAATTTTTAAAATTCATCAAAGTTTATATTTTCGAAAAATCGAACCCGATTTTTAAAATCCGAAAAATCTCAAAAAAATTCCTAAAATTTAAATAAAATTAAAATACCAAAAATGCTCATAAAATTTAAAATTTTGGGGTGTTACATGAAAAGGGAAGAAGTACAATTAAGTGAATCATAACCTAAGGACCCATCGAGTATTATGGAAAGAGATAGACTATAACTTGATGAAGGGTATTTTAGTTAATTCACTCCTTGAGTTGACTTTTGACCTAAATGTCAAATAAAATAAGTGAGATTAAAACATTGAAAAGGAATTAAAATTTATGAAATGTGTAGGAAAAATTAAGAAGGACATATAAGGAACAATGAGATTGTTATAAAAATAATAATTATTGAAATTAAAATTTAATTAAAATATATAGGATATTTATATTAGAAGACAAAAACAAATTAGTTCAAGCTTATCTATTCTTCTTCTTCTCCTTCATTTGGCTGGCCAAGCTTCCACCATTTTCTTCGTCCATTGTTGCTCATTCTAACTACTAGAAACCTTGAATTCTTTCCCTAAATTCCATAGCTACTAGAACAAAAACTTGATCTTGGACCTTGGCAGGAAGATTGGAAGCAAAAGAAATCCAAGAAATTGAAGACTTTGGGAGAATGAAAATTGGTCAAGTGAGGTAAGTTTCCTTCTAAGTTAAAATAGTTGTGTAATCACTTAATTTAAGTTTAATTATGGGAATTTGACATGAGAAATTGAAGAATGTGGCATGTTATGAGCACATGAAATTTTAGCCAGCCATGGGAGATTAGGGTTTTGTGTATTTTAATTGAATTGAAGTTGAATTCAAGCTTGTATAGAGGTGTTTATATGATTTGCATGTTGAGGTTGCATGGAATTACATGAAATTGAGAAGTTGTGAAATTAGGGTTTTTGTGATATGAAGTGTAATTGATATTCTTAATGTTATATAATGACTAATTGAATGTGTATGAATGAGAAATGGTGTTGGTTGTTGAAAAGAATTAATGATATAGAAGTTTGATCATTGTGCTGGAATTTTAGATACTTGAGTCTAATGTACATAAATATTCATAAATTGAGCTACACAGCTCCAATTGATGTGAAACTAATTGAAAATGAAACATAAGACAGAGGGCTAAAACTTTCATGAAGAACTCCTACCCAAAAAATGACCATAAGTTACCCTAATTAAGGCATGAATCTGGAATTGCAATTCTAGACCTGGAGAAAATGACTCTATGAATAGTACTTATTCAATTAGACATAACTCACTCTAGGAAACTTCAAATTAGGTGATTCTTGAACCAATGGAAACCTGAGACATAGGAGAACAATTCTTATGAGGACTATGAAAGTAAATTATGACCCTAACTTGATTAAATTGCTAGACAAATTTAGTCTAGCAAATTTGTCTTGATTCTAGACTAAACCTGGAAAATGCGAAGGATTAGGCATCTGACCAGTTTTAGTAAAATGACCATAACTAGAGCTATATAAATGCAAATTAGATAATTTTAAAGCCAAAATACTCATAAGACATAAAACTACAAATGTCATGTTTGGACCTAAACCCAGTTACTAGGGCAAAATAGAGGAAATGTTGGGTAAGTCAGGAATGCCAAATCTGGAAATCTTGCACTTCAACAAAATTGCCTTGTGACCTCTGAATAGTTATCAGGCCATAACTTCCTTTACAAAACTCCAATTGAAGTATTCAAAATGATTTGGAAACCTAAGATAAAGACTTAAAACATTGTTTTAGGGACCTGATACCAATTCTGAGCCTAAAGTACTCAGATATTAGATATAAAATTTGGTGAAATTCTGGAAAACTGGAAAAGGACAGTGTTTAGTGCCCTGGAGCAATACTTAGTAATTTGATAATAACTTGAGCTACAAAACTTCAAATTAACTGATTCAAGTTGGAAATTAAACCTAACACATAAAGGAATAATTTTTATGGAGATCATCTTAGCAAACAAGAACTGAAATTAGGTTGAAATTGGATTCTACAATAAGGCTTCCAACCTGTACAGAACCCAGAATTAATTTAACTTCCATAGTTAACTTAGGGATTCATTAGGCATTTATTTGATTAGTTATTGGTGATGATTGGGATGAGTATTGAGACACTTCAATTGTGTATTTTCAATAGAAAATGAGCCTTCCAAGAAAGGAAAAAGTTGAGCTAAGTCAAGAGAAGTATAAAAAGGTTTGTACACAACTAGAACTTTTTTTTGTTTTAACATTATAAATGTGTTGAATGGACTTTATATGATTTAAATATGATTTCTTTTATGTATTTAAAAATTAATTGCATCATTTTGAAGATTGTGAATTGTGAAATGATTTTATATTATGGAAAGACGGATATTGGGCTTTGATTTCATTGTAGCAAGGGGGTGGGCCGGTTTTGAATGTGTTTTGAAGTACTTTTGAGAACTTGATGTGTTGCCAACCATGTGCATAAATTTGTAACAACTAAATGTGTTTATTGATTTGTAAATGCATTTTGTTGAATGGAAATTATTTTGAATATGTTTTGAAACTATAGTCGACATGGCAACTTGATTTGTATTCCTCATTAGCATGCCTAGTGAGACGACTTGGATTTGTTTCTCTCCCACTTGTGGGGTTGAGTTTCCCTCTCTCTCTCTGGCTTGCCAGTTGAGGACATCTTGAATGAGTACTCATATATGCTAGCTAGCCTTTGTATTCCCCTTTAGCCTTTGGTTATTGGAACGTATTGGCTTTGTCGTGGTGTACAACATAGCATTAATTAAAAATTTTGTGTCATGCTCTGAACTGTGTGAATGTTAGCAACACCTTTGAATTGTGATTAAAAAGGAATGGTTTATTAATGCTTGAAAAGTATTCTTATGATTTCATGAAAGTTTGAATGTTGCAATGGTAACACCCTTGAAACATAAATACTTTGATTCAAAATGTGATTAAAAATTTGTGTTTTATGGTTGTTTAAAATATTATCTGATTAAATGATTTGGTACTGATTAAGAAATATTGTGTTGTTATTATAGTTCATGGTGAATAGGAATTTTACAAATACAGTATTATAATTTGATAAATTGTGTTCTTGCTGAGTGTTAAATCATTAGTTGTGCACCACTGAGTTCACCACTCAACGATAGCTCTGTATGCTGTCGCAGGTAAAGAAAAAGAAGAGGCAGTCAAGTGAGCTTACTTGGAGAGACATTGGAGCAACGTGTGGACTTGAGTATGGGTGTACCCTTGTAAAGTTATACCCTTGTAAAGTTGTTTTGATGTAATTGTAGCTATTTGTACATATGTTATGATAGTTGAGCAGTTGTATAAGAAGTTGGTAATATTATTTTGAGACTGTATTTAAGTGTAAATTTTTATAATATTTATTTCTTTAATTCCAATGAATGCAAATGTTAAAATTTCTTTTAAATTGTGGTTGATGAAATAATATTATTTCTTGATGTTGAATGAGAAAGAAAAAAAAAATTCTTGATTATGAGTTGATTTTAAAATTATGTATAACAATTGTTACAGGTAATTTTTAACAGATTTAAAAGAATTAGTTTTATATAGTTTTAACCACCATCACGCAAAATTTCTATAAAATTTTAAAATTATTAAATTATTTCTAAACAAATTTTATGGCATATACCTAACTGAATGGTACTTTAATAATTCTTTTATTATCATTTTACACTTAAAAATGGAATGGAATTGTTTAAAATCCCTTATAGTATATTTAATAGATTATCGGTAGGCGAAGTTCAGTAATTTATTAGGCATACTATGGGACCATGTTATATCGTACAGAGGATTAAGGTGTGACACATTGAGTAAACTAACAATTTACTGACAATGGGGACAATTTGAAACATCAATCAAAAGTGAAAATTTAATTGATAATTATGTAAAATTCAAGGTTTGATTGCAAAAGTTGATAAACTTTAAGGTTTTTTTTGGTAATTAACTCTAAATAGTTCACTAACTTTTGTACTACATAAATGAGAAAAAAAAAACATAATAATACAGAAAAAAAAAATTATGTCTCCTCCTTTTTACAATTTCAAAAACTTTCTATATAAAAGATTGTACATTAAATAAAGAATTTCTTTTTAACAATCAATGATGCAATTCAAATATTTAAAATAAGGAAAATTTTCAGTAATATATTAAAAAAAAATTCCTAGATTCCTAGGTACATCTCCAATTACCAAGATTTGAAAACTGAAAAGGACTCTGCATTTTAGCTGGTCTAATGATTAAAGTAGTTCATAGACATGGCTCCAAGTATATTTATTAAAGTGCTTTTGTGTTAAATGTGATTAACTTGTATCTTATTTGCCTATAATAAAGAAGATGCCGAAATAATGGTATGAGAAAACAACAAAATGCAGTTAAGGAGAACTGGCAAAGACACAGTTGTCTGTTATGCAATGTCAGATATCATTTTCATATCTAGCAATAGCTATAAGCTTCCATTTGAGAATCAATAGCCAAGAAAAGAAGACTATGATTAAAGTAAAGAATGTACATTTTAAAGAAAAGCATGTTCACTTCAAAAGAATAAAGCTACCCACTTTTTTTTTTTTTTTTAATTTGTAAAAAGAGGAGCTTCATATGTAAGAGCAACACTAGGCAGTAGAATCTCTTACACAGTTAAAAGCAAATATATAGAACTTAAGATCAACAGGATTTGGACACCTCACCTTCTCATTGCCAGATGCATCCACAGATCTAGAGCAATGTAAAAGCTTTTCTATGAGTTGTCCAATTTCAATCCCTTTACCAAAAGTTCCTCTGCAGATAAAGTCTTAGAGAATAACAGGGTCAATGAAGGTTTCAGACATGCAGTGATTATGCAAAAGGGGGAATATGAAAAGGGCTTGAGACCTACCAGTGTAGGACCACCTTCAAAAAAACTCTCATGCTAAAGCTCACAATAGGATGGGGATGAAAGATAAATTACAACAAAAGTTGGTTCTTTTTTGGCTTCCTTTTCCAGTATTTGATTAGAAAAGCATGTTTCAAGTGGGATTAAAGTCCAGTGTGAAGCTGCTAGGCTGCTATTAATATTGTAACAAACAAGTATTAACCCAATAGCATTACTTTGACATAAAAATGGAAACAATCATGTGGAAATCTTATATTTCATTGAGAACATGAATACACATGACAATGTAAACTAACAACCTCAAGAAGAAGCCCTCGCATTATCCTGCTAATATTCATCAGAAAAATTCAAAATCTAAATAGGGACCTGATGATCGATTTGAGTCTGTAGCTCCCTTGTCATTTGGAGCCAAGGATGACTTGAATGTGTGATTCAAAAAGGAAAGATCAACAGGCTTTGGAATATCAGGAGGATGAGTACTGCGAATGAGTGCCCAATTAACACTTTCAAAAAAAGGGTGTTGTTTGATCTCTGTTGCACCTCTTTTGAACCCCAATCTCTTTTGCGGGTCCTTTACAAGCAGACCACGGATTAAATCCTTAGCAGCATAACTCACAGAGGATCCCTCAGGAAATTTTATGGGCTGACCTACCACATTGAATAGCGTCTCTCTGTTTCCAGTCCCTTTGAATGGCGTCCTACCAAGTAGTAACTCATACAAGAAGATACCAAATGTCCACCAATCAACAGCACTCCCATGCCCATCCCCTCTTATTATCTCAGGAGCTAAATACTCATGGGTACCTACGAATGACATTGAGCGGGCAGTAGTTGGTTCTGCAATAAGTACAGGAAGTGAATCTGAACTCGCCAAATTTGGCCTTTCACTTTTCACTTTTGTTGTTTTGAAGTTGAAGAAATGAGGTTTAAAGCAAGATGGTTGCAAGCATGAAGGCTCTACACAAACAGGTAATTTGCAGGCTGGTTCAATGCATGATGGCTGGATACAGTATGACGAGATCTTACAAGATGGCTCGTTACTAGATTGAACAAGAGTAGGACTCACATAGCATCTTAATGACAAATCAAAATCTGAAAGCATAATATGCCCGTCCTCCCTAACCAATACATTTTCAGGCTTCAAGTCTCTATACACAACACCCATCATGTGTAAATATTCGAGAGCAAGAAGCACTTCTGAAGCATAAAACCTGAAAAAGCAGAGAGAATTATTGGAAAACAATAATTCTAACTTTGTCCATCAAAATACTAGCCAAAAATAGCAGGAAAAAAACAAAATGAATGAAGCATGATGGATTAACATGAATTGAGTAGATAATAAATTACAACTGTTCAATATCCATGACAGTAAATTACTCTAGCAAGAAGTTATCTGCAAGCATTAATATGATTGTTCGAGAGAAACCCAAGATTTATTATTACTTTGCTGATATTTAAGGAGCTACATTTGAATGCTCCAGCAGGGCATTTACGCAGATGCCTCTCTGTATAATCTATACCAATGACTGCAAATATTATAAATAAATTTGTAAGTTGATAGGCTTATCTTGTACCAACAGACCAGGGCCAGTCATTATGATCTAGTACAATATCGAACTAATTTTCCATACATTAGCTTTACCCTCTACCTATCTTCTCATACTTCAGTAATTCACATCTACCAGCCACAGACTAGCAACGAAATGCATTAGTCAAAGAAGCCATATGATTTCTTTCTATTATTAAATACCAACTTTCTTTTAATCTCCTTCAATCAGCACTATTACATTAATAGTCAAGAAACCATTAAAACTAAAATGATACATAACTAATCTCATAATTAGCACTAACCTTGCAGCCTGTTCTGTGAAATGCTTGCATGGTTGTCGTTGCCTCAGCGTGTGAAGATCCCCACCGCTGCAAAACTCCATCAACAAGCAAGAAAACTTATCAGTCTCAAAATGGGAATAGAGGGTTGGCAAAAATGGATGATCTAACAAACCCATAATCTCTCTCTCAGTTTGAGCTCTCAACAGCTTCTTTCTCCCCTCTAACATCCCTTTATCCATCACCTTCATTGCAAACAAACAGCCCATCCCTCTCAACTCAGCCAAATACACACTCCCTATATCTCCACACCCAAGTTTCTTCAATAACCTAAAATGACCTAAGCCCAACCCCAAAATCCCATCTTTAGCTTTAACATACTGTATTGCATCCCATCTAATGTCATTTCTCTTGTGGGGTTTTGAAGGGCAAAAGGTCCTACAACTAGCCTCATTTGCATCCAAACACAGACCACTCTTTTCACACTCTTTAGCTTCACTAGCATCATTACTCACATTGCTTATATTGCTGCTAACACTATCAGACCCAGAAATGGTGCTACTGCACAAGCTGATACTGACACTGTTAGTGAAACTAAGATCTTGCAAGCTGCTGGTGAAAGATTCAATGTCGCTATTCTCAATCTTTTGTGGTTGTTTGCTCATGGTTGAGGGAATTTGGAGAAATTGTTTGATGAAAGGTATGAGAGAAGGGGTTGGTTGGTTAAAAATGGAAATGATAGTCAAATTGGAGCTAGACTGCTGGGGGAGTGACCGAGGTGGTCAAAGAGAGCGAGAGTAAGACGCGGGCATAACGAAGAGAGGGTTAAAACGGCATTCAAATTTGAAAATTAGATGAGAGACCCAATGAGAGTAAATTGGGGTTTGAGTCTCTCTCACTCTCTCTCTTCTTCTTGTTTTGTCCGTAAGCTGTAATATTTCTTGGTTATAGCATAAGGAAGGGAGAGAGAGAGAGAGAGAGAGAGAGAGAGAGAGAGAGACCCAGTTCACGAGGAAGACAGAAGCCGTTCAGATTTCCTAAACAATGACATTAAAAATACAGCCTTTAGCCCAATACCGTTAGTCTAGTTTTACAACCATATGAGAGAGAGAGAGAGGCAGGCACATGATGCTTGCAAGTTATTGGCAATGAATTTGCTGGTTTCAACCAAGGTTGTGCTAGAAATTAATTATTTTAATAATTATTAATTATTTTGCTATAGTTAGTGATTAGGTATTGATAATTAATAATATGTTATTTATATAATAATTTAAAATAAAAGTATTCGATAACAAAAGTTATATTAATTTATATTAAAATATTTTCTTAATATTTAATTAGGAGAGATAATTTTTTATAAATTACCCAATCAATTTATAAATACTAATATAATTATTATATCATTAAATAATATAAATAAGAAATGTAGCATTTTGATTATATTTAAATTACTAAATGCTATCTTAAAGTTGTTGTTGAATAAGACTTAAAAGTCATAATGGTTGATTTTTATAAGAATTTAATTTAAATAATTTTTTAATATGAAAATTTAATTAAATTTTTTTCTTACAAAATATTTATTTCAGGTTATGAGATTTAAATTCAAAGTTTAGACGGTTTGATTGAGAGAAAATAAGCTATTTTGTCTTTTGCTTCAAGATTAAAGATTATTACATACTCTATATATCTTTATTATTTTATATATGTGAAAATTTTAAAAATTATTTTGTTTTTCAGAATATTATTAATTAATCTTGGATAATCCATTATTTACTATTGAAAAATATATTATATTATATATATTTAGATAACTAAACTTTCAAGGATTTTTTATTTGTTTTTATTGAGCTCTCATAAATTTATTGCTCAAAAAGAACTTGTATGTAAAAAATACTTTTTATGAAAATTATTTTTTAAAAAATATTTTCTATTATTTGATTGTAATGTTAATTAATGATATTTGTTTATGTCATACGTGTATAAATATTTTTTATATTTTATTAAAATTATTAAAATTTAAAAATAATTTTCTTTTTTCAAAAGAAAAATTATTTTCTTTAAAAATATTTAATTTTTCTTGTAATTAAGAAAATATTATTTATTAAATCATTTTATGAGTATTTCAAATACTAGAAAATGTGAAGAGTCTCACCTCCTCTTCGTTCTCTCTCATTCTATATCCAAAACCCCAAGCATCTTTGCCAATTCCGAACAATCTCCATAGCATCTTCACGCTCTCATCTTTTCCCTACAGTTCTTCAACAATATCATCAGTGTTACTAAGCAATTGATGCAAACTCAAGAGAAAACATCTTTGTCTATACCATCATCAAGAGCTCCCTGACACTACTTCAGCATGGCCTTCAAGGCCTTCCTCTTGACGCAAACTCGAAGACGGATGAGTCCATATTGAAAGAGCTGGAGAACTCGATTTCAATTTCGTGGAATTCCAATTTACATATACAAATACTTGTATTTATCTATTTTGTTTGGAATTTTTGGAGGTTTTCTTCTCAAAACCTTAGAAATTGAATTCCTAATCCATAACTTATAGGCTTCACTTGGAATAAAATTATTTGTAAAAAAAAAGAAATTCAATTGAACTCTAACACAATCATGCTTAATTTTTATTTCTTTCAAATTGAATTTTTTTAAGTTAAAAATAATTGAATTCTTTCATCATAAATATTATAATTGATAAAAAAAATTCAATTGAATTGATTTTAAAATTTTAGTTTCCCAACTAGGGGATAAGCTTTGTTTGGAAAAAAAAAATTGCAAAAAAATAATTCAATTCAATTCTCATACAATCATATTATTTTTTGTATAAATTCTATTTCTTTTATTTTTTTTTTTTAGTTTAAAAACTTAAATTTTTTTACCTATTAAATTAAAAAAAATCAATTAAATTGAATTCACATAAAATTTTAATAGGAGTATAATTTTTGGGGATTCCATAATCATTTGGTAATAGAGGAAGAATTATTGGGATTCGATATTTACAATAGAGAAGCGAGAAAATATGACTTTTTTAGCAGCCTAACAGCTTTCTGCTAGCCTAGCTAGTTTTCTGATATCGCATTCCTCAAGCATATTGCATTCATGTCTCAGCATAGAGGTGAAAATTCGGATTGATGGGTCATGTTCATATTAACACAATATGAACATTAATATAATTATGGTCAATAAGAATACGAAGCGATTAATAAATAGTGTCAAAAATCTAAACACGAACACAACTCTTTCATTATACGGATTATACGATACGATTAAAAATTAAATAATGTTGGGTTAATTTAATACGGCATAACCTATTTAATATGATTTGATACGAATCAACCTATTTAACACGATTTGACATAACTCAACATAATTCATTCGATACGTTTTAACACAATTTGATATTTTTAATTTTTATCATATAATATATTACATGAAATTGACACATATTAACATGTATAAATTTAATAATGTACAAAAAAAAAAACATAAATCAAGCAAACGATATTTTTTATATTTAACCAATCAACATTTTAACTAAAAAATTAAAAATAATAATTATTAAGCAATATTTTTTAACTTATTATACAAATTCACAAATTAAATTAATTTTTATAAAAAGAAAACAAATTAGTTATATTGTAATAAAATTCTAATGTAATAAATAATTAGATTTATATTTATTGATTCATTATTTCTAATATTGTCATTTGCAGATTGGCGAATTAAAATGAATTGATGGGTCGGGGGTCGATATGTGTCATGAATAATAAAGCATATCACAAAATAATATGGTAATAAACCCATAACATGACACAATTATTGGGGTGTCCTAAACAATTGACATGATTTTGACACAAATACGAAAAAACTCAACCCAAACCCTATATTTTCATGTCGTATTTGTAGATAGTATCTAAAATTACCACCCCTACCTCTATTTGATTGCCACTCTTGATTTAAGTATTATTTTCTCTCTTCTCTTGGATTTTTTTTCATTGATTTGCATATATTATTCTATATTTTTTGTTTGGGATTCACTAGATTGTGAGAGGTAATTTTTTATAAGTTATTTGCAAAGGAAATAAAGAGAGAAACACATAATGTGTGTCTATGTGTCTTTTGGAGAGAGAGAGAGAGAGAGAGAGAGAGAGAGGGGTGAGATTGTTTAGAGAGGGGTAGAATTTTATAATTTTTAATTTATTTTTAAAGGTGTTAAGTCAAATTTTAGAATATTTTATCAAGTTGGTTAAAAGGGATGCAATGTCAAAATAATAAGAGTTCCGGGACTCAATGTAAAATAAATAAAAGTTCAAGGATGGAATATATAGTAATAAATCTATGAGAAGTTCATAAAAAAAAAATAAATAAAGGATCTAAATATATGTTTTGCCATTTTGTTAATAAGGTCTTTATCTCCATATTAATGGCATCTTCTCATTTATTAATAGAAAAAAGGTAGGTCTAATGAGAGAAACTCTTCTAATCCCTATTTTGCCTCTTATAAAGCAACTGTTTTTCTCTCCTATCCCTCATTCTTATAATCCACCAACCCTACCCCTTTTGATGAAGCAAATTTGCAAAGTAGCAATGACACTCTTAAAACTCTAAGGGCTTGTTTTGTGAAAAATTAGAAAAGAAAACAGGAAAAGGAATAGTTAATAGAATTATAAGGAAAGTAAAATTACTATTAAAAGGAAAATTATTATTTTTTTTATAAATCTTTTAAATAGAGAAAGAAAAGGAAAATAAGTGATTTGCTTATTTTCTATGTTTTAATGGAAAGAAAAGTGAGCAGAGAAAATTATTATATTTTTACTATTATACCCATATTAAATAAATAATATTATATTAAAAAATAATTTTTGGAGGGAAATAAGAGCATAGAGGGAAGAAAAAAATTTAACATTGTTTTCTACTCTTTTCTGCCTAATTTAGACAGAAAATAAAATGGCTCAATTTTCACATAAATCCTCACAATTTGCTTTTCCTTCCCCCTTTTCTTTCTTACGAAATAAGGGAATCGAATTTTTAATTTTCCTTCTTCCTTTTTCCTTACAACAAAACAAGAAAATTATTATTATTAATTTTTTTCCCCTTCTCTTACTATTTTCATCTCCATTTTTCTCCCCACAAAATACGCCCTAAGTGTAATTAGCCTGATAGTAAGGAGAAACCCAACTGGGCTCCCTCTCACGTGTCACGCTCAAACTGTTTGCTAACCCAAACCCTTCAGCGTGACAGTTGGGATGAGAGAAACACTTTGTGAGAGGGATTGAGAGAGTTCTATACTTGGCAATTGTATAGAAGATTGAAGTGCAATATATAAGTAGATCTTTGCATCACATTTCTCTTCTTCTACCTTTCTTTATGTGTGCTTATTGTACATGCTTTGTGTATGGTTGTGTGTTATTGTTTGCTTGGTTTCTTTATGTGTGTGTTGTACAACAAGTCCCTAGTTGTGGGACTTGTTGCCGATTGGTCCTAGGGACTTTGAGAGGCTGACTTGTGTTAGACACAAGTGCCGCACGATTGAGAGGAGGCGTTTTGGATAATGAACCAATTCTGCCGTGACACACGTCCCCCCTCCTTATCAAGAAATATGCACCCCTCACCCTTTCTTGATCCAGCCAAAGCATCCCCCATCTTGAACCCAACATCCTCTACTTCCCACAGTGAACATTCGCCCGTGTTTCTACTCTTGTAACCTACCATTGTTTCTTGATTGTGAACCTAGCTCGGTAGTCCCTCCACCCATCCCAACATTGGAATTAGTGAGAGGATCCCCATCTCTCAAACCCAATACTCACTCCCTTAATCCTCAACAATAACATAATTGGCGAGAAGAGCCTTATCTCCTAAACCTAGCAGCTCCATGCCATCTCCTCTTCTTTGCATTGAACCATTTTTGTCAATTTCTCATATCCATTTGTAATTAAGAGGTTTGATGTTAAGGCATGCATATGGTGCCTATTTGAATTTTTTTTTTATTTAAAAGAATGGATGAGATAAAATATAATTTAGCTTTCTCCTCCTATGATTTAGCTAAGATGAGATAAAATATAATTTAGCTTTCTCCTCCTATGATTTAGCTAAGGCTAAGGCAAATTTATGTCTCTTGTTCTTTAAAAATACCCACTCATCTTGCATGCTTTGCTCATAATCCACATTCAATTTGTGGTTGGATTATAATATGTTTGTGGATTATGTTGAGTTTGATTGAAGTGTTGTTTAGCTGTGAATTTCTTTGATTTTCAATTTTCTTAGTCTTACAAATGTATGAAAAAATTGTAATGGGTTTATATTGATTTTTCTTTTTAATATTTTGATTTTAAAAGTTGTGAATTTTTGTTAATTTTCAATTTGTGAATGTCTTATTACTCTAGGAGAGAGAGAGAGAGTAGAATTTGCAAGAATGGAGGAGAGAGAGAGAGGATAGAGAGGGACAAAATTAGAGGAATGAGAAGAACGAGAGATAAAGGGAGGCAAGGGGGAAGAGGATTCGAGAAAATGGATAAATTTGATAATTTACTATAATTACAAGGGTGGTAATGTCTTCTCACATAACCTTAATAGTAAAATATGAAAAAAATTGACGGATGAACTTTTTTTTAATGGAATTGAATTACATATATCAACTAATTCAATTTTTAAAATAAATGAATTTACTCTTAAATAATGATAATATTTAAAGATTAAGTGGTATTTTTCTTCTTATTTTTTTAGTGTAGCATTGATGACTGAAAATTATTTTTGCATGATGGGGATGGGTGTATCGATACAGGTAATCTATACTTGCCACTCTTTGGTATTCATTGTGACTCGATGATAGATCTCTTTTATGGAGTGGGCTAAATCAGAGACTATAAAACCGTTTAACCACATAACCTAAACCTAAAGGCAGTAAACATTATTTTAGGAAAACTCCATTTTATTACAACTAAAAAAAAAGAATTCAATAATCTTTTTCATATATAATACAAATATTGATTACTAATTTATATTGGTCTAAAATCATACTGACCATTGATTAGTGGTGGCCACTGGTTTCGACTGTTTCAGTTCAAGGTTAGGGGATCAGGATTGGACTGTAGAGTCCCTATCGATTTTTCAATTTTAATCTCAATTTCAATTCAGTTTGATTTTAATCAAAATTTTAAAATTTTTTATTTTTCATTAAAAAAAACTTAATTTTTATTTAGATTTAAATTGATTGGTTTGACTCGATTCAAAATTAATTTTAATCGATTTGAATTTAAAATTAATTTTAAACTGAATTGATTCCAAACAAGACTGTAACCTAACCTATTGTTGATCAAATATGGATTACAATAAGACTCCAAATTGCTAAATGCTTTTGCTTTTGTTTAGGATTGGCAACAGTTTTTGAATTCGACTCGCCCTGTTCAGAATTTCATCAAATTTCTCCGTAACTCGCCCTGTATAGTAATATAATATCATTTTTTATTAAAAAATAATTTATTTTTAAATATTTATATATTTAAATATTATAATTAAAAAAAACATATAAATATATTATTGAACTAATGTGTAAAACTTACATATATAATTATTTTTTATTTTTTAATAAATAAATTTATGTTTATATACTGTTATTTTTTGTGGTTTTGAAATTTTGGATATGTTTTCATAGGCCCAAATTGTGACCCGACCCGAAAGTTTCGCGCTACGACCCAATTGGGATAAAAAGTGAGATCTGTGGTGGTAGCGGAGGGCATGGGCCTATAGGCTCGGGCCCGAAGCCCACCATTGATCTTCTTGGGGGTGCAAGGGCAACACCTCCGTGGTATGGACCAGTATAAATATTGTAATATTTTACCCTTTGTGGTAGAGCTATGAGATATTTGGGAAACACACTAGGGTTAGAGTTTGAGAGTTCTGATTAATTGTATCTTGCTTTTTTCATCATAGTGGAACTTTTTTCTCTTGTCTTGCCTGTGGATGTAGACCTTATGGTTGAATCACGTTAAATTCTGTGTTATTCTTCTTCTTTTTTCAATACTGTATGATTGTGCAATTTGTGTGTATACCTTAGATTTGCGTGCTTGTTATAACAAACTGGTATCAGAGCTTTGTGCGCAAAACCTAGGGTTTACACATGGCGTCGTCTTCAATGAAGTATGAGATGGAGAAGTTTAAGGGTGGATCGAGTTTTAGTCTGTATAAGATTAAAATTAAATCTTCCTTGATCCTATAAGGTCTATGGAAGGCAATCGAGGATAACTTTTCAGAAGGTATGAAAGAGGCGGAGAAAGCTGATCTAAAGGAAAGAGCCTTGAGTGCGATTTTTATGAGCATAATTGATAATGTCCTACACGAGATTGCTAGTGAAAGCTCAGCATCTGCGGCATGGACGAAATTAGAGGAGTTATACTCTGCTAAATCACTGACCAACCACCTATATCTGAAGAAAAGACTTTACAATCTGAGAATGAGCGAAGGTACGCCCATTAAAGAACATCTGGATGAATTCAATTCAATCATATTGGATCTAAAGAATATTGATATTGAGATTAATAGTGAGGATCAGGCCATTATTGTGTTATGTTCTTTGCCACCCTCCTATGAAACTTTTATTGATACTCTGTTGTATGGGAAAGACAGTATTTCACTAGACGATGTTAGTAATTCTCTAAAATTGAAGGAGTTGAAAAAGAAATTTCCAGATAATAGAGAAAGATTTGAGGGGAAAGGTTTGGTGAGCAGGGGAAGAACACATTCAAGGGAGGGTTCTTCCAGCAGGAAGAAATCTAATGCCAGATCTAAGTTAATAATGAAAAGGCCAACTGTTTTGAGTGCAAAGAGCAAGGTCACTACAAGATAAACTGTCCTAAGTTGAAAAATAAAAAGAGAAAGCAACCAAAAAGTTATGCAAATGTGGTTGATAGCTTTATTGATTCTGATGGTGATGACAGTGATGGAGAAATTTTATCCGTGAATTCATATCATCGACAAAATTCCTAGATTCTTGATACTGGTGCTACTTATAATATGTGTCCACACAGAAACTAATTTGTCACTTACAAACAGATGAGTGGCAAGGTGTTTCTGGGCAATGATCATGCATTATTTGTTGAAGGAATTGGTAACATCAAATTGAGGATGTTTGATGGCGTTGTCAGAACTATAGAGTATTGGCATGTTCCAGGACTAAAGAGGAACCTGATTTCTCTTGGGACATTTGACTCTCATGGATTCAGATACCATACAGAGAATGGAGTTCTCAAAGTGTGCAAGGGCTTTATGGTACTCATAAAGAGCAGTTTGGTTTCAGGATCGTATTTTCTTCAGGGCAGTACAGTTTCAGGGAAAGCTGCAGTAGCATCCGGAAGCAATAATCAGAATCAAACTCAATTGTGACATATGTGTCTTGGTCATACGAGTGAAAGAGGATTATTTGTGTTAAGCAAGCGAGATTTATTGGACGGGCAGAAAACAGAATCTATGGACTTTTGTGAACACTGTGTGTTTGGCAAACAGACAAGGGCGAAGTTCGACAAAAGGCAGTGCATAAGACCAAAGGAATGGTGTATTATATCCACTCAGATCTATGGGGTCCTAACAGAATCCCTGTAACACCCCTAAGTTCGGTAGTGCGTTCTACTGTTCCGGTGACCAGTGCTGTCCGGACAGCTAGGATGCCTAGAACCGTACTTCGATATGAGTGAGGAGACATAAAATAATGAAATACAAGAAAAGAAAGTACAAGAAAAACAAAGGAAAAATGATAGCAAAGAAATGTAACCAAGTTAAGCGAGCCGATAACCCTAGCGATGGGTGACCGCACCAGGAAGTCACGGCGTGGACCGTTGACTAGCCCTGGACTGCGGGGAACCCTGGAAAACATTTTTAGGACATAAATAGACCCTTATTGAAGTATAAATCTCATTAGAAATATTAAAGAAAAATTAAATAATTAGTACAAAGAAAAGTGAGAAATCGAAAAACAGACAAAACCCGGTAATACCGAAAAATCGGGAATGCCACCTGAACAGGGGCATTATGGTCATTTGACATCCCGAAGTGTCTTTTGACCTAAATGTCCATTAAAAATAAATAGTATTACACTTAGAAAATAAAATGAAAAATTAAATTGGTGGTACCTAAAATAAATAGTGAAAATTATGGGTTAAATGTGGAATAAATGAACAATTACCTTATTATATGATTTAATCTTTGTTAGTGGACCACTAAAGATTTAATTAAACATAAAAAGGTGCTGATGCAAGTCCACTAACCAGCTGAACTTCATCTTCCTCAAAGTTATCTCAACATTGCCGTGAATGAAGGTGAGAGGAAACTCCATAGCCATTTTTCATGCAAGCTTTCTTAACTCTCCATTTTCAACTCCAACCTCTTAGGTTTCTTCATTAAACTTTGTCTACACATCACAAGGAAGATATTGATACCAAATTTGAGAAGTTTGGTGAAGGTTTAGCAAGTTACAATCAAAGGTAAGTTTACATTTTTGAGAATTCCTTTGTTAAACTTTATGTTCATGTAATGGGTGTTAGTTTGGTGAAGGAAATTTTAAAGTTTAAATAGTTATTGAGATAGCCATTTTTGGACAGCCATGGAGTCACGCATTTAATGATTTATTATGCATATAATTGATGAGAAATAATGTTGATCTTGGTGATTTAATATCCTAGTGAATTATTTCACATATATATGGTGATTTATGCACTTGGATGGGAATTGGTAAATTGTAGGGCACTTTGATGTTGAAGAAGGTTTGCGGTAGCTTGGGAACACTTGAGTAAATGTATATATTGAAGGAAGTGTAGGCAGAATATTGACCTAGAAGGATTGATGATATGTATGTAGATTGATATTGTAAAGTGTATGTAAAATTTGTAATGGTTAGGTGTGTATGTAATGGTACTTAGAAATTGTAAATGTGAATTATAATTGGTGTGTTGAGGGTAATGGTAATCTGCCCAAAGTAATGTTGATGTAATGTAGAAAATGCTTTTGGTAATGTACCAAAACAGATTGGTAGGTAAGTAAACAAATTGCAAAGGTAAATGTGTGTTTGAAGTGGGGTGTGAAAGGCATATTGAGGGCAGTGTACATTTTAGCCTATAACTTTAAATGTGTAACCTCAATTGGTATGAGACCAATTGGAGGTGGAACTAGGCACAAAATGTGCCAACTTTCATTGAGAAAACATACCAAAATTCTGCTTGCAAGGTGACCTAAGAAAATGACCAATTCGGATTAGGTGCAATTAGGACCTGAAAAATGACCAATTGGGCAGCAGTGAGTGTTTAGGCCATAACTCACTCAAAACAGGTCCAATTGACCTGAAATTTTGACCAAGAATAGTTAAGATCCATACCTACAAGTCTTATGAAGACACCAAAGCCCAGAAATGACCATAAGCAAGTCAAACAACTTGCACAAGTTCGGGTCCAAAAACTGGCCGAACCAGAGTTGACCAAATTGACCAGCAATAGTGTAATGACCATAACTTGGTCTACTTAACTCGGATTGACCTAAAATTTTGCACCGCGGTCCATAAGACCTAGATCTACAAGTTTGTAGTTTCGACCGAGACCCGAAAACCGAGGGAACTAGATCGTCCGGCTAGGTCAAACCAGTGTCCCAGAATCCAGCAATTTGCATTAAAATGCACTAAACAAGAAAATGACTTTGGTAAAACGTACCAAACCTAAAACCCTATCGAATGTGACATATTAACGACACTAAAACCTAATTTACCTAAAACGCAATGAGGGTCGGTATATTAGGTGATTAAGTGAATAATTGAGTTCAGTGCATTATTTACCAAACACCATCGATAGAAACAATTTAATTTAGTACTGAAACACTTCAAATTGTGTTTCTCAGTTACAAGGACTCAACAAAAGGGAAAGAAACACTGAGTCCAGACCAGGGAGGCAGTCATCAGAGGTTTGTGCACAACGGCTATTTCTTTTGAATTTTTCAATCGAAATAAATTATGACTATTTGTATATTATTGTTTTAAATTGTGGAAATGTGTTTGGTGGACACTTATTGATTGAAAAACATTGTGAATGGTTTGAAACTGTGAAAAATTGTTTGAATGATATTGATGGATACTTATTGATTGAAAAGCATGTAAATGGTTTTGTGGATATTTAAGTGAATTACGAATTGTGTTGCCATTTTGTGAATGAAATTATAACTTTGGAAATTTATTGGATTCTTACGGATCATTTGAATAAAATGTTTGGAATTGTTTTGACTCACAATTGGCATGACACGGATATTATGTTCCTCCTCCATTAATGGGGTGAGTGTGATTATTCCTCCCTCTTTGACTTATCGATGCAGGGTGAGTATGATTATGTTCCTCCCTCTTTGACTTCCCAGTCTGAGGTGAGTATGGATGAGTACTCATTAGATAGCTAGCTTCCTCCCTCATTGATTTCGATTATTGGGGTGAGTATGTCTTGTCGTGGTGTACAACACGGCATATATGGAAAAAAATTGTGTCATGGCCTAAATTGTGTTATTGATTGGCAACATTGTATTGTTCAATTATTTGATCGAATGGTGTTATTGATTTGCAAAACGATATTATTCAGTTATTTGATCAATTGTGTTATTGATTTGCAAAACGATATTATTCAGTTATTTGATCAATTGTGTTATTGATTTGCAAAACGATATTATTCAGTTATTTGATTGAATTGTGTTATTGATTTGCAAAACGATATTATTCAGTTATTTGATCGAATTGTGTTAATGATTTGCAAAACGATATTATTCAGTTATTTGATCGAATTGTGTTAATGATTTGCAAAACGATATTATTCAGTTATTTGATCGAGTTGTGTATGAATTGGCAATACGGTATTCTTCAGCTATTTGACTAAATTGTGTTATTATGAATTTTGATAATTTGTGAATTGGAGTTTAAATTCCTTATGACATTCATTGTCTTGAATTTAACTATGGTTTTAAGTATCCACTATTGATATGATTTATGAATTGTGATTTAAAATTTGTATTTGGTTAATGTTGTGCACCACTGAGACATTGTCTCGTGATAGCTTTATTCTTTGTCGCGGTAGAGAGGCAGACAGGCGTCAGACTAGTACCGCCAGCAAGAGATTTTGGGTATAGTGAGTATACCACATGTGGCATTTTGTACTGTAATGTATATTCACTGTATGTATATTTTGTTTTTGGTTTTGAGCAGTTGTAAATTCAAATTGTACCTTGAAGTTGTAAATTTATTATGAGTTATTTGACTTATAAAAATTGTATTATATTTTCTTATCTCAGACTTTGAAAAATTTCTATGGAATTGAGTTGAGAAATGCGTTGTATTGAGAAAAATGTTGGAGTTGAGATTTGGAAAATAATTGAAGTGTTTTTTACAGGTTTTCTGAAGAACTGTTTTGTCCAAAATACAAATGGCACCTTGCCAAAATTTTTACAGATATTCCAAATAAATCAAATGAGTTAGTTGTTTCACTTCAGTTCACCAAAGTCTTTAACACCTGTAAATAGTGCTCACCACTCTAAAAGAAGTAAGAAAAGTTTTTTTAAAATCCCTTGTAGTGTATTTAATGGGTTATCAGTAGACGGAGTTGGTAATTCATCAGGTATACTACGGGATCATGTCATGCCTTACAGAGGGGTGGGGTGTGACAATCCCTTCCAAGAGCGGTGCCAGGTACTTCATGACTTTGATTGATGATTACTCTCGAATGGTGTGGGTGTATTTTCTGAAAACAAAAGATGAGGCATTTTCAACATTTGTAAAGTGAAAGACGATGATTCAGAAGCAGACAGAAAAGAAGGTCAAGCGTCTTGCAACTAATAACGGGTTAGAATTTTGCAATTGTGAGTTCGATGCATTCTACAGCAATGAAGGTATAATGAGACATCGCACTTGTATAAGAACACCACAATAGAACGGTATTGCAGAACGCATGAACATAATACTTTGTGATAAGGCACAAAGCATGTCCCCACATTCAGGATTGAGAAAGGATTTTTGGGCTGAAGCAATTAATACAGCCTGTTTCTTGGTTAATAGATCTCCATCTACAGCTATCGAGTGTAAAACTCCTTTTGAGATCTGGTTCAATTCACTTGCTGATTACTCTCAGCTGAGAGTATTTGGTTGCCCTATTTATGCTTATGTGAGAGATGGTAAGCTTGAGCTGAGGGCAAGAAAATGCATATTTCTAGGATATGCATATGGAGTGAAAGGCTACAGGTTGTGGTGCAATGATCCAAAGTCTCCAGGATTAATTATCAGCAGGGATGTGACATTTAATAAGTCTACTTCATTGGATAGTCAGAGGGAGAAGTCAATAGCAGAATCAGATCATGGTGTCAGAGAACAGGTGGAGCTTGATATTGATACTTTAGCAATTCAGTCCAGTGATTCAGAGGATGAGGTGCAAGATCCTGATCAACAAGAGGATGCACCTGAGCAATAGCAATAAAAACCATATAGCATTGCAACTGGTGGAGAGAGAAGACAGATTAGACCACCACAGAGATATGTATATGCAAATCTAGTTGCGTTTGCATTGTCAGTTGTTGAAATAGTTAATGTGCATGAACCCATCAATTATAGAGAAGCTATTTTTTGTTCAGATGCAGATCAGTGGGTCGGTGCTATGAGTGAAGAAATTGAATCTCTTCACAAGAATCAAACTTGGGAGCTTATAACATTGCCTAAGGGAAAAAAAGTGGTAGGTTGCAAATGGGTGTTCAAGAAAAAGGAAGGCACTCCAGGAGTTGAAGCACCTCAATATAAGGCATGATTGGTAGCAAAAGGCTTTACTCAAAGCGATGGGATTGACTTTAATGAAGTGTTTTCTCTAGTTGTGAAGCACAATTCTATCAGAGTCTTACTTGCTATGGTTGCTCTTCATGATCTAGAGCTTGAGCAACTAGATGTGAAGACAACATTTTTCCATGGTGAGTTGGAGGAACAAATTTATATGAGTCGGCTTGAGGGATTTGTCATTCCAGGTATGGAAAACTGTGTTTGCTTGCTTAAGAGATCTTTATATGGTCTGAAATAGTCTCCTGGGCAATGGTACAAAAGATTTGATACATTTATGGTTCGTAATGGCTTTAATCGTAGTTTATATGACAATTGTGTGTATCATAAGAAGCTTTCAGATGATTCCTTTATTTATTTACTATTGTATGTGGATGACATACTTATTGCTGCTAAAAGCATGTCATAAATTAACATTCTGAAAAAGCAGTTGAGTGATGAGTTTGAGATGAAGGATTTGGGTGCTGCAAAGAGGATATTGGGAATGGAAATTACCAGGGATAGAAGTGTTGGGAAGCTTTTCTTGTCTCAATAGGCCTATGTTGAGAAAGTGCTTAAGCATTTCAACATGAATAATGCTAAGCCTGTGACTATTTCGTTTGCTGCCCATTTCAAGTTATCTACAGACATGTCACCAAAAATAGATGAGGAGATGAAGCACATGTCTAGTGTTCCCTATTTGAGTGTTATTGGTAGCATCATGTATGCTATGGTATGCACCCAACCTAACATTTCACATGCAGTTAGTGTTGTGAGTAGATACATGGCATGTCCTGGGAAAGAGCATTGGTAGGCAGTGAAATGGATTTTGAGGTTTTTGAAGGTTACTAAAGATGTTGGTGACATTTGACAAGGCCAAGATGAGTGATTCAGTTGTTGGCTATGTGGATTCAGATTTTGCAAGGGACTTAGATAAGAGGAGATCTTTGATAGGTTATTTGTTTACTCTTTCTGGAAGTGTTATCAGTTGGAAGGCAATATTGCAAGCTACAGTTGCTTTGTCTACTACAGAGGCTGAATATATGGCCTTAGCAAAGGCAGTAAAGGAAGTTTTATGGTTACAAGATTTGGTGGGTGATCTTGGGTTGATACAGAATAAGGCAATAGTGTTTTGTGACAGCCAGAGTGCAATACATCTTACAAAGAATTAAATGTACCATGAGGGAACTAAGCACATTGATGTCAGATATCACTTCATTTGGAACATTGTATCTCAGGGGACTATAGTTGTGCAGAAAGTCTTTATACATAATAATCCAGCAGATATGATGATCAAGGGAGTCCCAATCAACAAGTTTAGGCATTGCCTAGACTTGGTTGGTATTTATAGTGCTTAGTAGTGCCCTTGCGAGGGCATATGGCAAGATAGAGTGTTTTGTGATTATTTTGTTGATGATTGAGAGAATTCAACCCAAGGGGAAGAATTGTTATTTTTTGTGGCTTTGAATTTTTGGATATGTTTTCATGGGCCTGAATTGTGACTCGACCCTAAAGTTTTCGCTCTACGACCCAATTGGAATAAAAAGTGAGATCTGTTGTAGTAGTGGAGGGCACGGGCCGATCGGCCTGGGCCCGAAGCCCACCACTGATCTCCTTGGGGTGCGGGGGTAATACCTTTGCGGTGTGAACCAGTATAAATATTGTAATATTCTAACCTTTGCGGGAGAGTTGTGAGATATTCGAGAAACACACTGGGTTAGGATTTGAGAGTTCTGATTGATTGTATCTTGCTCTTTTCATCATAGTGGAACCTTTTTCTCTTATCTTGCCCGTGGACGTAGACCTTATGGTTGAACCACGTTAAATCCTGTGTTATTCTTCTTCTCTTTTCAATATTGTGCGATTTGTATATGTGCATTAGATTTACGTGCTTGTTATAACATATACTAATAAATTAAAATGAAAAAAATAAAAAAATAAAAAGAAATTTTCCAATGAAAAACTTGCCCCACCCCGCTTCTTGGTAGGGAATTCCCCACCTCAATCCCAAACTTCTATAGAACGGAGACAAGAGAAGTGATCCCCACCTCCGACCGGCACCTTGCCATTCCTACTTTTGGTCTATGGAGGTGTTTATAAATATGTAAATAATTTGCGTGGAATCATAGAATATGATAAAAAGGAAAATGAAAGAAGAATAAAAATGGATTCTGTTGGATATTCTGGAATAAAATATCTGGAGACACAGAGGGTAATGAGATGGACCTTGGGTACTCAAATGATTTTAGAGGAGGATACAAAAATACAGAGTAATTTATGAATTTCTGTTCTCACTGACGGGGATATAAAAAGGGCAACATCTTTGAAAGTTTGTATACAATTAATTGGTAGGCATATAGAATTGCAGCTTTCCATTGATTCAATATTATTTTGTGTTGATAAATTAAAATATAAAGAATAAATTAAATAAAATTAAAATATAAGGAAAAATTAACAAAATTTTTCAGCTTGAGGCACGGATATCTCCTTATTTTTAAGGAGATTCACGCACTTTACGGTAGGCAATATGATTTATACAGCAGATAATATATATTGACTTGTCTCCTCCAGGATACAACAATCCAACAATTTCGTCATATAATTCAAATTAACTCTGTACTAATAGTTGAATTTAAAGTTTTACTGAGAAACATTTTTCTTTTACTTTTAAACTCTCTCTAAACCTTTTTCTTATAAAAATATTTAATTCGTAATTTAAATTTAATAAATGACTTAAATTAAATTTAATTTATACCTTAAGTACTTCCATTAATGATTAATAATTAAAATAAATAAGCTTAAGCTATTTTAATTAATAAGTTTAATAAATTACTTTATTTAATATTAAAATGTTCTAACATTTCGTTTTGAGTGTGTTTGAAAAGTTTAAAAATAAAAAAAATAATTTAACGGAAATTTTATTTAATTATTTTTCAAATTAATAAATTTAAAATTAAAAATTAAAAAAAAAGTTACTTTAAAAGAAACAAATTCATACATGTGATATGATTTTATAAAAATTCAATTTTTTAACAAAGTTTTTTATTAGAAATTTAAAATACTTTTATTTAAATTATATTTATTACTTTATAAATAAGAGCAAAATGTAAAAGTAAATTCATTTCATTCGTTAATTAAATTATACTATCTATAAAATTTATTCTAAACACATAACACTACAAGAATTTTGCGGATTACTTATGGATTTTTCTGGTAGTCCTATAAAATTTATCGGTAATTAAAATTATCGATGGATTCGGTACATTACAGTAAATTTCATTGGTAATATTTTTACCAATGGACTAAAAAGTCCATTGATATTTACAACCAAAATTAAAATACGTTGGTAAATCAAGAGAAAAAAAAAATATCAAATATTGCAATCCGTCCATAAAATTTGTTGATAAATTCATTGGTAATTTAAAAATAAAAAATATTTTCAATTAAAATAATAATTTTTTTTTAGTTTTGAGAAAATTTATTTTTCTTTAAAATTATTTTATTATTATAAATATGTTTTTATTTTATGACTAATAATTATTATAAATAGATTATAATGAGAGGAAAAAGTGGTGTTTGAAAAAGATTAAAAAATAGAAATGAGCAAATGAAATGAGGAAAAAATTATATTAATGAAAATGGAAAATATAAGGTAAAAATTAAAAGGAGAAGAAAAAAATGAAAGTGAAGAAAATGATAGAAAAGAAAAGAAAATATCAGAAAAGAGAATAGAGAAGATAATAAGAAAAAAGAGAAAAAATGATGAGAAAAAAAATGAGAGAAAAGAGAAGAAAATGAGAAAAAAAATCATGAGAGAAAATAAAAAATGAGAAAAAAGAAAAAAAATGAGAGAAAATAAAAGACAATAAGAGAAAAGGAAAGAAAATGAGAGAAAATAGAAGAAAATAATGAGAAAATAGAAAAAAAGAAAATATAAAAAAATAAAATGAGAAAAAAAAAAGAAAATGAGAGAAAAAATAAAAAAAATAAAATGGAATAAAAGAAAATTATTATATATATATATATATATATATATATATATATATATATATATATATATATATGCGATTTAGTAATAGATTGTAAATTTATTGCTATTTTTTTTTTACTTCATAAATTGCCAATGGATTTTGAAATTTTGTTGACAAATTATCACTTACATTATCAGATTTTAAAATTTGTTAGTAATTAAAAAAAAAGTAAATTTTTAAAAATAAAATGCACTTTTTTTTTATCTGAAATTTACTAACGAATTGTAAAATTTATTAGTACTATCAACAATTTGCAAATTGGTTGGTAAATTAAATACCATTTTTTTTTTTCACAAATTACGAATGAATTATAAAATTCTTCGACACATTACAAACAGATTTCAAATCAGAAATCAATTGGAAATATAAACACTATTTTTTTTTCACGAATTATCAACACATTATAAAATTCACTGATAATTTATCAACGCATTATGAAATTCATTGGTAATTTATACATCATTTTTTTCTCACAAATTACCAATTGATTTGAAATTCATTGATAATTTATTAATGATTGCATTAAGAGCTTGTTTGGTTCACACATTAGATTCGGAGTCGAACATGATAGGAAGCGAAATTGTGTATTTTCATTTGTATTTGGTTTACTGCGGAATTGAAATCTAATTCTTTTTCAAGCTGTTTGGTTCGCACATAAAAACTATGGAATCGGAATTAAAATTATTTTGTACCTGAATGAAAAATATTGTAAAATTTTTGTAGTTTTTAAATAATAGTTTAATTTAAATGATTAAATCTCATCATTCAAATAAAATAAGATAAAAATAAGTGCTAAATAATATTATTCTAAGCTAATATTATCATTCTAATATAATAAAAAAAAACCCATAATAATTGTCTAACAAAATATATCCATGACACGTTTAACAAACCATCTAAAGTTCGACACAATATTCATGACAAAAAGCTTGATAAATTTTTAAGCATGGTGATTTAACAAAATATAAGATGCTTTAATTTCACCTATTATGTAGGAGGAATATCTCTTAAGTGCGCTCACTAAGAAAATTGATGATGGATTACTTTCTTAAATTAGTAGGGAGCTCATCAAATACTTCACGCTTATGCTATTCAGCTTTGAGAATAATAGTTGCATTAATAACTTCAGTTTTAGTCAAACCTTCAATTTCAAGCAATTCATTCACCACCATTTTCTTTTGCTCAGTCACCCTTTTCTTTTCATCTGCTATTTCTTTCTCTATTGCATGTTGATCTACCCACACATTTGCAATGACAGTCAAGTGTGTATTCATTTGTTCCATAAACATGTTGAAATTAGTAGGCATGTCATTATCATGTGAACCTTTTAGTTTCTTTTCTTTGGAATTTTTGTGGTGCTTTGGCCTTTTGGAGGTAGAATGAGATGTAAGTTGACTTACTAAATGATTTCCAGTCGTATCTTCAAACAAGCCATCTTTATCAAGGTCAACTGCCATTTCCTTTTCCATGTTCTCTATGGAATCATCAAAAGTCTCAACACCTTTTCTAGTTGCCTTGTCCCTTCCCACCAATTCTTCAATCATATCAAATAAATGAAATGCTACATTCCATAATCCTTTGGCTTCATTATGGCTCTATTAACATGAAAAAAAATACAATAGTATATATGATTAAATTTCACATATACCGCATTTAGAAAAAAATACTTAAAAAGTTCTTTCAGAATGTACTAATCTTACCTTGCACCATTCATCATAAACACTCTTCTCGCATTGTATCATTTTCCTTGCTTCATCCCAACCAAATCTAGATTTGTTTAACATATTTGCTATTGCATTATATTTTACTTTCAAGGTTTTCCACCTAGAATCAATATGAGGACTAGCCTTCAAACCACAATTAGGTAGTTTTGTAATAATTAGTTTTTCAACCCGAAGTAGATAGCCATTCTTCCATCCATTTTCCTTCTTCCATTTTGAATCTATAGCCACCTCCTATAATGCTTCTACCAAGGCATTATCCTCTTCACTTGTCCATATTCTCTTGTTCTTACATTTGTCACTAGTAATTTGGCTACTTTCAACAAAATCCATCCTATAAAAAATGATAAAATAAATATGCATACATAGATGCACTTATGTTAGATAAATATTAACAAAACGACAATAGTAAAATGACAATAGTTTTGATTGATACATTGAAAAGTTATCACAAGTCTAGAAAAATAACACACCACAATTACAATCATATACTAATCTCAAGTCTTTAAAATAACACACTATAATAATCAAATAACAATAAAATGGTTCATCATAAATTCAATGTCTAATAGAATGAGCTCTAAAATTATTGAATATTTATTGAGCTGAGGAATTCCTAAAACTTATCCAATGGTCAGATGTTTGAATTGTGTTAATGAACTTAACTTCATCACTGATACTTCCTTCATCCTTATCTTCATCATCAGGAATTTCCTCTTCCATATCTGTTGGCATGAATCTTCTTATTAAATTATGTAATAAACAACAATACATAACAATACGTTCTTAAGTTCGTATTGGATAGAATGAAGGACTCCTAAGAATTAACCATCGTCCTTTAAGTAAACCAAAACATCCCTTTATGACATTTCTAGCTTTGGAGTATTTCATGTTGAAATACTTCTCTGCTGTTTGTGGTTGCCTTTCACCCCTCCACTCATTAAGATGATAACATTGCCCTCTATAAGGGGTAAGAAATCCCTTGCAATTAGTGTAGCTGGCATCAGCCAAGTAATAGCAACCTTCAAATGCATAAAGTGATGTCAAATTATACAATATATAATTAAAATTTAAAATTTTTAAAGAAACTATATATTTTATTATTAATTATATTTACCTTGAGGTACCTTTAAACCATTTGGCCTAGAAATAGCATCTTGAAGGACACGACCATCATGTGCTGAACCCTCCCAACCAGGTAACACGTAAATAAATTACATGTCAGGTGAACAAACTCCGAAAAATACATTGCAAGGTTGCCCTTTCTTGTTCTATATTTTGGTCTTTCATCAGATTTTATAGACACATTAATATGTGTCCCATCTAATGCTCCTAAGCAATTCTAAAAAAAAAAAGGATTAAATTAAAAAAAAATCATTAAGTTGATCAAGGACTTGTGATGATCATTCAATAACTTAAGACATATATATGTACCTTGAAACATCTCCATCTATCATCCGTGCAGTTATCCGTTAGAGGTGTAGGCCTCTTCAATAACTCAGAACGCAATTTCAAGACAACTTTAAAAGAAAGATTGAATTGTCTACTCACAGTTTCTCCACTCCTAATAAAATAATTAGCATTTGTTCTATTCTTTTTATGGTGAGCTAATGTGTATAAAACCATTGTAACTATCTCCTCCAGCTCCATATTTCGACTTCATTTTAATCCTCCAATATCTCTTAGCATCTCACAAAGAACATAAAAATTATGCCTATTCATACGAATTTCATTCTTACATGCAACATCACTCTCTCTGATTATGGCATTTAAATTAGCTAATCTATTTATTTTTTTAATCATTTTTCTATTTTCTAGTCTAGGTCTATGCATATGCATAAAATACCACTCCATATAAGCAACTATAACAATGTAAATCATAATAATCATGAAATGGAGTTGTTGCACTTGTCTCTTCCTTTGTAGTGACATACCAAAATGAGCTATTTCTGTGCATATTTCACAAAATAGCAATCAACTTTAAGTAAAATTAAAAAGTCATAAAAAAAACAAATAAATCTAACAATTAAGCAAGCAACATGGATTTATATAGTAATTAATATGAATTTATATAGTAATTAATAATTCCATTTATATAAGCCATGGCATTTAAACTTAGGCCAATGGGCCATTTCCTATTACTTAAGTCACTTCAATATATAAGTTAGTGGATTTATATAAAATTAACTTTAAAGAATATGTAATATACATTAATTTAATATGAAATATATATATATATATATATATATATATATATACACACACAAAAGTATATATGGTTAAATTTCACAAATATCACATTTAGAGGAAAAAAAAAAAACTTAGGTAAGAATGTGCCTAAGTCCAACATATTATTTTGCTTCATGACAAATTCCACTACCTTGACAAATTCAACTAATTCAATTCCAATCTTGAACGTGGTAAGTGCAGAGTTCAATTTGTTTGGACAGAAGCAAGGAAGTCCTCATTATGAGTGAAGCATAAATATCATCCCAAAATCTATATTTAGTTATATTCATTGCACCACAGTAAAGAAAATTAATACCAACATTTATTATATCAGTCCTATGACTAAGTTCAAGAGAATACAAATTTTCCAGAATACATCTTATGGTTGCAACAGGTAATGTGACAAAGAACTAAAACTTAGATGACTTGTATATTTAGCCTTGTTGACATGACTTGCTTAGCCACTTGGAAGTGAAAATATTAAAATCAAAATTTCATATTCCTTATCTCTTTATTTTAAGGAGCAACCTAACAAAGTTAATTATGAAATAAAGACAGTTCTAAAGTGCTTTTGTTACTTGTTATAAAGTCTATTTCATGCTGTGAAATGAACCTAACATATTTTACATCATAAATTGAAGCAGCATATGCATTACCACATGGTTGCACCTGCAATATTGGTGCAGCTGACTCCTCAATACCAATATATATATATATAAACATCGAGGAACTGGTCTATCTCCAATAAAGTTAACATCTAGATTTCAGCAAAGCATATTGTTGAAAAATAGTCCAATGGAAATATTACTCAAAATTAGCCTTTAAAATAAATAGCTTTGATAAAAGTGTGAATTTATAATGATATGGACTACTACAATTGCATGCAATGAACTTAACCATTTTCTCAACAGTTCAATGACTCAAGCCAAACACTCAAATGTAAAAAACAACTCTTCTATAGATGAAAAGGAAAGTTGTTCATATAGAGCAGAACATCAAACAGTTGTAAAAATGAGATAAAACTCATGTTTCTAAAATGGTTACACATAAGTGCATGCCAAAGCCACAAATAGCTCCAACTGGTGACAGAAAAGGACTAATATTAATTAATTAATGAATTATTAATTACATAAAAGAATATGTAATATACATTAATTTAATATGAATATATATATATATATATATATACACACACAAAAGTATATATGGTTAAATTTCACAAATATCACATTTAGAGAAAAAAAAAAAACTTAGGTAGGAATGTGCCCAAGTCCAACATATTATTTTGCTTCATGACAAATTCCACTACCTTGACAAATTCTGCTAATTCAATTCTAATCATGAACATGATAGGTGCAGAGTTCAATTTGTTTGGACTGAAGTAAGGAAGTCCTCATCATGAGTGAAGCATAAATATCATCCCAAAATCCATATTCAGTTATATTCACTACACCACAGTAAAGAAATCAAAGAAAATCAATTATCTCCAAAACACCAAAAGGAATTTTCTATTCCATAAGTCAAAACCTTTTGGTCTGTGATTTTCTCCAAAGAAATTAAAAAAAAAAAAAAAGCTAAGATGATAATGAGAATTCAAAGGAACCCAATGAAATTTTGTGGGTTTGTGATTTGTTTTGTTGAAACCTAAGGAATGATCTATGATTTTGCTATAATATTTTCATAGATCAGGGAAAGGAGATAGAGTTTACCATACAACATGTGGGTTTCGTGATTTGTGAGATGAACCAACAAAAGTTCAATCAGACATGAAAGATTAGCAGTAGAAGTGGATGGAGAGAGAGAGAATTGGACTTCCTAGGCAAAGGAAGCGATTAGCGACCTAACGAGAGGAGCGGTGTTTCTGAAAGGTCAGTGAGTTGCTTTCCCATGTTTTGAGCCCTGACTTAAAAGTAGGGAATCCTGACTCCCGTTTTTGAGAGAACCACATTCCCTTAGTGGAATGGGAATAGAAAAAATCTTAACCAAACAATAACAATGGGAATCTTTAATTCCCATTCCAATTCCTGGGTTCATTTTCCCTTAACCAAATGGGCCCTAACAGTTTACTAACGGATTGTGTAAAATATGTTAGTAATTTATTAACGGATTTCAAATTGATTGATAATTTAAGCATCTAATTTTTTTTTTCTCACAATTTACCATATTTAATAATGAATTTGAAATTGATTTGTGATCTAAATACTTTTTTTTTATATATATATAATTAGGAATGACAATGAGTAGGGTATCTGCGAAAATCACCCGAATTCGAACCTGATTCCAATTAATATTTTCAAAATCAGAGCCCGTTTTAAACTCAATTAAAATTTATTATCAACTATCCAAATTCGTCCCAAATCCAATTATTATTACCCAAAAATGCTCAAACATTTTTAATTTTATATATTTTAACTAATAGTCTACATAAAAATTATTTTTATTAATAATTTATTTTTTTAAATTTAATAATTTCATAAAATATTTAAGTTATGTTTTATTTAAAATAAAAATATAAAATTTATACATATTATTATAAAATATATATATTTTTTATATTTAATTAATTATTTATATAAATAGGTTAAAATAATGGATTTCCAACGTGTAAAACTCGAAACCATCTTGAACTCGATTGTGTACTATTTAAACCCATCCTATTAAGATTCGATCGAATTGAATAGTTATAAAAATTCAACCTGTTGTCATTCCTACTTATAATCATGCATATGAAAAAAGAATACACAAATGTAATTTATATTTTTTTTTAATAATTCACTTTCCATCGTTTGATTATTGGATTTAAATATTTGTTTTATTTAACATAATTAAGAATCTTGTATACTTAATTTTAAATTAACAAGATATTTAGATAAATACTTAAAAATAATTACGTCATTAGATATAATATTAAATAAAAAATAATTATATTATAGATAGGACATTCATATTTAACTAATACTAGTTTTAAAGCATATGTTTTGCATACACATCTTTTGACTTCTTGATACGTAATTATAGAAATATTATATAATCATATTAAGATTCGAATAATAATATTTATATTTTAAATATTTATTACAGTCTTGCATTTTGTAGATTTCAATTTAGTTTAAATTTGCTAAATAATCCTTTTTATTTTTAAATGTGTAAAATAAATAATTTGAATTAATATTTATTTTATTTTTTCTTATTATGAGTTTTTATTATAACTTTATTTTTTTATAAAATAAATTTTACTTTTATTAATAGCTACTTTTTTATAAAAAAAAAACTACTATTAGATAATTTAATAAATTTTAATATAATGATAAAAAGAATAATGTAAATTAAAAATAAAATAGCAATACTTTTTTATTGCTATCATTAAATGAATTGATAAACTTCAATATTATGATGAATAGAATAAAGTAAATTAAAAATAAAATAATTATAGAAAACACTTTTCATATTCTTAAATGAAAAAGAAAGGGAAAAGTGAAAAAGAGGAGAGGGAGAAGAGAAAGAGGAAGGAATGGAGAAAGGTAAATACATAGAAATATTGAGAAAGAGAAGGGAAGGAAATAGAGGGAAAATTTTATAAATTTGGTATAATTATAAGGATAATAATGCATTTTTAAGTGCTTCCTATGGTTACTTTAAATATAAAATTAATTTGTTAATGAAACAAATTATAATCATTAATTCAAATTTAAAAATGTAAATATTTCTCTTATCTGACTTGATTAAGTGGTTGAAAGCATATCATTTATCTAATTACTTTAATTCAAATCCTCATAAAAAAAAAGAAAATATCACAAATGATCACTTATTTTTATAAGTGTTTTTATAAAAATTACTGAAGTCTAATTTCTTTCATAAAATCTACTAAATTTCAATTTAATTTCATAAAATTACACTGAAAATTAAAAATTTTTCTTATCAATCTACTAATTTATCAATTATTTATAAATAAAATTATTTTATTTTATTAATTAAAAAAAAATAAAATAGGATGCATAGAACACATGCTGCTATCTTCCTCGCCATGAAATTCCTCTTTTTGCTTTGTTTTTTTTTTTTTATTAGTAATCATTAATTAAATAATTTTATTTATAAAATAATTGAGAGGTTAATAGATTAACTTAAAAACTTTTAATTTTTGATTACAGTGACTTTTATAAAATTAAATTAAAATTCAATAAATTTTATAAACAAATTAAAATATAATAATTTTTGTAATAATACTTATAAAATTTAGTGGGTCAGTGTGATAATTATAATATATATATATATATATATATATATATATATATATATATATATATATATAACTGGGCTGGGTTAAAAAACTTTTTTGCATGAATGATTGAACCTTTGTGCCGGCCCATTGGATTTGAGACGCACCTCCCCTTGCCGCTCATCACATCGTTGTACACAGAAAACCAGACCATTAGTATTTAGGGTTTTAGCGATGGCCTCTATAAATAGGCGGCGAGCCAGAAGGAGATTCAGCGCACCGCAAGGCAGTCTCCTGAGGGTGAAGGGGCATTCTTCGCTTTCAAATTACTCTCTTCTCTGTCAATTCTCTTTCTCTTATCTTTTGCGTTTGGCCTCCCTTTATAGAAGAAAGGATCGTCAATCAAATGATGAGAAAAAACTGCAACAATATGATGGATTCTTTCCATGATTCATGGTATTTAAGTCTCTGATGATTGATTCTTTTTAGTTTCTTATTATTTCATCGAGGTTTTTCCCCATTTCTTTGGGTTAGTGAAATGCTTTATTTATTTATTTATTTAAAAAATATATATAGAAATTTTTGAGATATGATGAGTAATTTTAATTGGTCCGTGTTTCTGATTTAATCGTGACTGATACCCATTTAGCACACTCTGATCTCTTGAATTTCTTTTTAAATTATTTTTCCATCTGGGAAAATTCTTTTTTTTTTTTTCCTTTTTATTTTCTTGGACAAATTAATGAGCTCTGTGATTATATGCCCAGATTTGGGGGCGTATACGCTATTCTGATTAAAACGTGAGCAGATATCTGAAGAAAATGAGAGCTATTTTCATTGTATTTACATTTTTTGAGGGGTTTTTTTTATTAGTTTCAACAATTCGAAGATATATTCAAGCTTCTGCTATGATGAATTTATGAAACAATTCACATGTCAGACTTCAGAGATTATTCAATCAGTGAGAAGGAAATTCATATTTCTGAGCAGAGTTGAAATTATTTTCGATTTCTTGTTCTACAGAGTTAATTTCTAAGCTGTCTTTGGGGATGAGAAATTGCTGGTGTTTAAATGCTATCCACTGAGGAGTTCTTTGTATTCTATAGAAGAATGATTAAGCGCATTCATTTCCTAAAGAAATGGGTAACAGAAGCCAAGGCTCTGTTAATTATTTTAAAAGTTTTTATAATTGAAACATATTAAATTTAATTTTAAATTAATTTTAATACTTTTTGTTTAATTAATTTATCTCTCTTGATCTTAAGGGGGAATGTGGTAGCTGCAAAATGTTACGCACCCTGGAACACTTGCCTAAGGATACCTAAAAAAGGTCCTTCAAATTTTGCCAATTAAATATAATCTTTAAATAATAATAATAAATTTTTTTCTAATATTTAATGATAAAAATATTTATTATTAATTTTTTAAGAGATTGAACATGATTGAAAGAAACATCAAACTTGGTTCTAAAACCAATTATAACATATGGTTAAAATTTAAATAATTAAATTAGAATTGACTAGTAAAATTGATAAGAGAATAATATATTATATTGATTAGAGAAAAGAATATATTTTTATAAATGATTTGGTCTCTTTATATAGGATATAGACAATGGTAGGATATAGACAATGGTTAGTTACAGTAAGTTAACAATATAATATGAATATTATTAGTTAACATAATTATAAATATTATTTTATTTAGCTCTTACAGTGGTTGAACTATTAAATATTCAAAAACTTGAGTTATTAGGTTATATATATATATATATATATATATATATATATATATTAGGGGGCTCTATCATTAGTCCATTCTTTGATATGAATCTTTAGGTTTGTTGTGTTTAAATAATAAAGATTTGGTCATTACCTTATAATTTTTGGAGTGTGGATTATCACCTTGAATTTAATAATGATTAACTTCGTCGCAGATGGATTAACCATCCCAAGTTTATTTAGTCTCACAGACTATTACTATTGATGGGTTAAGCAATCTCGCCATGAATGGGTTAAGCACCATTTATTTTAGCTTGACAAATTATCATTGTGGATGGGCTACGCATCTTTTGTTGTAGCTTGGTAGACAATTGTCGTGGATGAATTAAGCATCCTTTGTTTTTCTTCTACAAAAATAACATTTTGTGTAAGTATTTTTGTGAAGATAATTCTATATAATACATGTTGTGAATTTGCTCAATAGTTTCATTAAATAATATGATGTGTAAAGTGTATATTGCACGTCTAAAGAGGTCTATAAATTGATTCTAACTGATAATAAATTAAAAATTTTCTTGCTTGGCGAAAACTTTTAATATTTGTGAGTGCATGGGTGTCATATGAGATAAATCATGTACTCGATATTGTAACTTTTTCACAGGAGCTAAATAAAAAAGATCAAAGGCAATATTTGAGAAAATAAAGCAAACTCTAACATAATTTGAGATGCTCGCACTTAAAAGTTAACTTGTAATTCAATTTGTATTATTTCTTTCAATTAATTTTAGAAGTTATTTTCTAAAATTAAAATAGAAATAAACAAATGCTATCAAGTCTTCAAAGGAAATGAGTATAAAATGACAGTTTTAATTTCACAAAATAGAGTTAAACAGTAAAATTAATGTGTGCAGCTTAATTTGCCAAAAGAAGGACCAATGGATATGCAGGGTATGGTACGAATGATGGCAAAATTGTGATCACAAAATTTTAGGCTATTTATGTGATGGCAAGATGATAATTAATGCAATAATCCCATGTAGACCATGTGATGATATCTTGTAAATAAATTCTAAGGCAATTTCTTCCTTTATTCAAAGCAGTGGCAATGCCAGTAAAAAAAAGTGGCAGCCCAGTAATATTAAGTATAGCATAATGGCTCTCTCTTTATTCATCATCATCACCATTATTATTATTATTATTATTATTATTATTATTATTATTATTATTATTATTATGTAGACAAACATAATGACAACAAAGAATTAGTGCATCTAGCAAATTGATGGCAAATGACAAATTTGTAATAATAAACGAATGACAAATTTGTAATAATAGACTGATGGTACCATAAAATGTAATATCACAATGTCCAATTGCTCATCAGTTACAAATAACATAAGAAAAACCATTGAAACCGTAAATAATTAGGTTCTTATATTTATTTATTTATTTATTTTTAATGTCAAATCTTTGTAAAATAAAAAATAAAAATATCGCTTGAAGCACATGGGTTAGATATATAGGCACGTAATAGCAAAGAAAAAAGAGTTATGCAATGATAAAACATTTATGACTGATGCAATGATAAAACATTTATATTTACTACAAGAAGAATATCATTGATTGATCATCTAATAGGATATAAAGCCCTCTGGCAAGTTTAAAACAAAACTTATGTGACTGTAAATAAATTTTTTAGATTTTACCTGAATAAATTTAGAAATTTCTTGAGTATGATAAAAATTTTTTTGCTAGACTATTACAAACTATAAGCCATCTTCTCACTTGGTTCTTCTCCCATTTTGAGTTCAGAATATAAAGAATACAAGGAAGAAACACAATTATTTTTGTCGTTTCCTACAGACGGCACCATTATTGCAGTCCATGAAAATTTCTTGCAAGTATGTACCTACAAAATAGATAACAAATGGGTTAGAGGTCTATCGGAATGTTCTCAATGAAAACCTTATGATGCTCAAGTTAGAGAATAGTATACCATATTGATTAGGGAGAAGAATATACCTCCACAGATAATTTGACCTTTTTATATAGGATATAGAAAATATTTGATTATGTAAGTCAACTATGTAATTATATGAATATTTTTAGCTAGCATAATTATAGGATTATATTTCTATTTATTGTACATAATTATAGACATTGTTGTATTTGACAATACTATCAAGATTTATTATCTTTAATCAAAATTCTTTTCTTTTATTGAGTGGGTTTTACAATGGTTAAATTGACTAAATGAATCTTATGACTAAGCCATTAAATATAATTAATCTCATAAGCTATCCGAAAATCTGAGTTACTAGGTCAAGTATATATATATATATACATAGTGGAGAGCTATATCATATACCTTCACTCTAAATTGAAGATTCTATTATCACATTGGGCCTTTAATCTAATTTAAAAGTTAGCTTGCGAGTTGAAAGTCCTCAAAGGGTATATAAGTCTGGTGAGCGTCAGATATTAGTGATGTGAGATTTCATTCCACACATGCTTCATTTAATAAATAATAAATTTATGCAACTAATAACTTTATATAAATTAATATATTAATATTAAATTAAATGAATCAATGTCAAGTTAATAGAAATAATTTTTGCGAAATAATTGAGGAAATTTTATTTTTTCATCTATGAGGTATGACATAATTAATACTTTTTTCTTTTAATTTTAAAATTGAATGACTATGACTTTGAGATTTTCTACTGTTTAAAATTTAATCCCTGCGTCCATTTGAGCAGTTGGAGGAGAGTAAAATATTCAAATTGCCCTCTTGAAAATATTGAAATCCTAACTCACCCCCTTCTTTTTCACCTATAGTCTCTCTCTCTCTCTCTCTCTCTCTCTCTCTCTCTCATCAGTATTTTAGTAGCTTTTTGTGTTGTGATTTGTAATTTTGTATAATATTTTGATATTTTTAAGTTGTGTCCGAATATGAATATATTTAAGGAAGTAAATGGTCATTGAAGAATATCACTTGTAATGGTAATGATATAATTTACCCTATAAACAGATCAATTGTAGAACACCAAGACAAAAAAAAAAAAAAAAAAAAAAAAAAAAAAAAAAACTTAAATTCTGATAAAATTTAATTTTTTTGCAACACTTTAGTCGTTATAATTTTAATAAATACAATACTTTAGAGCTTATAATTTTAATAAATACAACACTTTAGTGTCTCTTTTGCAAAAACAACTATGAAAACTACACTTACATTTGTTCACAACCTGCACTTTTTCAATCAACAAACTCACATTCAACATAATATTTATTTTCATTCATTAATCGCAATAATATAAACTAAATTTGCATTTTCATTCAACAAAATTTCATTACAATGCAAGTTAACATCCATTTGTCATTGCATCAATCTAAAATAAATAATAAAAAAATTAAACAAACACAACAAAAGTTAAGAAATCTTCATTCCTACCTAACTAGCACTCGAAGTTGATATCCTTCACTCACTCTAGACCCACAAAGATTTACTGCTCATGAAGATTTGCTGTATAGAGCTGAAATGGTAGGGAGAAGAAACGGCGAGATAAAAGAACAAAGAGAAAAGTTTTGAGGGATTAAAGTATTTTTCAATTTTTATCACAACAACAAGGATATTTTGGTGTTAAAAATTTTTTCTCTCATCATTGACCACCTTTCCCCTTTGACCTGAAGAAAATCATGGACATGTTAATTATGCCATACTTCATGGATGAAAAGTAATTTTCCCAATAATAAATTTTTATACTTACAATATTTCATTTTATTTTTTAATTATCTAATTTATTCTTAAATTTTTATTAATATTTTTTAATTTTTATTGAACAGTTTCTTTTTAAAATTAATTATTTAAAAACACTAATAATAAACTTGCACTATTTAGGGTTTGTTACAAACTTGCACTACTTAGGGCTTGTTTGGTAAGGGATAACTTAGTTGCGAAACTTCAAGTTCTCAGAAAGTATGAAAATCTATTTTATTTAGTTGGCATTTTATTTAGCTTCATGGGAAGTCAAGAAAGCAATTTCTTTCACTTTCTAGAAAGTAACTTACTCGACATGCTATTTTCAGGAAAAGATCTTATAACAAGTGGGCCTTTAAGCAGCCGGGGAGTTTTCAACACTTTGGCAATGGCAACAAAGAAGCAATAAATCAAGAATGAAGTTGTCAAGGGGAAAGACTACTACACTAAAATTGGGAAAGCTCGGAAACGTGCATGTTATCTCCTTTATGGTCCTCCAGTAACTAGGAAGGCAACTCTTATGGTTGCCATGCCTAATTTCTTGAATTATGAGGTCTACGGTATTAAGTTGAGTGCAATTGAGGACAACAATAAGCTCAGGAAGCTATTGATCAAAATGACGAGATTAAGGCTTTGTTTGGTTTAAAATATTCTACTTCCTGGGAAATATATTTTTCGGGAAGTGCACTTGTAGGGAACTTATTTCTTGGAAAGTATGATATAAATATATTTGGTACATAAATTAACTTATCAGAAAGTAATTTACTTTTAAATTATAAAAGACAATAATGCCCACAAAATAATTCAAAGTGTAACAAATTAAAGGACAAATTGGTAAATTTATTATACTTAAGTAGGAAGTACAACTTACCAAGATTTACCTAGGTAAGTTTCTTCACTTACACAAGAGAAGTAAAGTGCTCTACTTCTCAAGAAATTAGTTCGATAATGTAAACCAAATAAGACTATGTTTTGCTAATTTCTTAGTCTATTTACCCCCAACCAAACAAGACCTAAAGACATTGATTGCTCTTTGGATCTTGCCAATTAGAGAAAGCCAAAGGAGGAGGAAAATCAAGAACAACGAAAATATCCAATCTATGAGAAGAAAAAGGAGGTAGAAATATAAAGCAACTAAAGTAATATGGTAACTTGAATTAAGCCTAGGCCGAACAATGTCATGAAAAATTGAAAAATCAAATTGGACACTTGAATAAGCCTAGGCCCAACAATGTTAGGCCTAGCAGCACGCTTGGCCAGCTCAGAAACATTATCCTTCGAGTCAAAATGCAAAGAACATCTAAACCTAAGTTTTTCGTTTTCATATTTCGGGTTAAAAGGTGGAATTCTTAGGGATGACAATAGATCAGATTTTGTAGAAATTTGATCAGATTGAATCCTAATAGAATGGATTTGAGATAGGTTTGAGTTTGAAAAATAATACCTGTGATAAGTTGGAGTTTTTCATGTTGTGTATCCATTATCCGAAATCATTTATATAAATATTTAATTAAATATAAAATATATGTTTTTTAATAGTAATATTCATAAATTTTATTTTTTTATTTTAAAAAATATAGTATATTTTATGAAATTATGAAATTATGAAATTATTAAATTATTAATTAAAAAATATAAAATTAAACAGATTTGAGTATTTTTTTGATAATAATAATCGTGTTTGGAACAGGTTCGAGCAGTTGAGAATAAATTTTAATTAGATTTGAGATAGATTCAAATTTTAAGAATATTATTCAGATTCAAGTTTGGGTTTGAATTTGGATAAAGCGATTTTCATGGATATTCTACTTGTTTTCATTTTTAGGTGTTCTTGATTGTTACTAATTTAAATGATATAAGTGTTTTAAAATTTTAAAAAAATGTGAAATTTGGTAAACAAATTACTAAAATGACTCTAAAGGATCAACAAGAAGCATGCCTTAGTTTTAAATAAGTTAAAATTGACTATATGAATTCATTATTTAAATCGGTTAAATAATTAAATTAATTATTTAAAATTGAGACTTGGTATCAAAATCATGGAAGATTATAATATCTAAAGTTAAAAAAATAATTGTAATATGAATTATTAGAGATATTATGAGCTGAAACTGTTTATGGGTTATATTATGGTTGGTTTTAATATTATACAATAATGCATTTATAGGGGTGTTCGGTTCCAGTTTAGTTCGTGATTTGTCTAGAAACCAGAATCGAATTGGAATTTCAAAATTTTGGTACAGCTTCAGTTTGGTTCTTCATTGTTTCGATTTTAGTTCGGTACAGTTCTTGGTTCTTTTGTTTTGGTTCGGTTTGGTACGATTCCAGTTCGGTTCTTGGTTCTTAAAATAATTTTTATATAATTATTTCATTAAAAAGTTATACTTGAATTAATATTTAAGTTTTGAATTAAGTTATTAATGCATAATATATCATATAGTATATCTTTTAGTTATATCTAAATTATATAATCTTTAATTATAAGGTGTACATATAATTTAGGATTAAATATATTATATAATATAATAGCATATTATATAATATACATTTTAACTGTTTATTAATCATATAATATTTAACTATAAGATCCTAATATAATTAAGAATTAATATATATATATATATATATATATATATATATATATATATATATATATATATATAAGATAATAGTATATTTATAATTAAGAATGATAAGGTAATGTAATGTATTTATAACTAAAATTATAAAGAAAATATAGAAAAATGAAATGTAATATTAAGTTATATTTAGTTCATAATTATATATACATACATAAGTATATATAATTATATTGAAAGTATATAATACATCTTAAAAAAAACATAATATATATATATATATATATATATATATATATATATATAAATTCGATTCTCAGTTCGATTTCGATTCGGTACTGTTTCAATTCAATTTCGGTACGCTTCTGGTTCAGTTCTTAGTGAAGAACCAGAACCGAATCAAAGTATCAAAATAAATTTTATTCAGTACGGTTCCTGTCGATTCGGTACAATTTTTCAGTTTGGTTTGATTTCCCCAAGAACCGCGCACAATTCTAACTTCATATCTAGTTTAGTAGTTATTTAGTTTGTTGCATAATTTAATTTAAATAATTTATAGTGTGGGGCAATCAGTAAAATATTTTATAAGAAAAATTTTTATTTAAATCCCATTTATCTGTTTTGTTGTCACGACCCAACCTATGGGCCGGACCGGCACTAGGACCTGGGCCAGCTTAAAGCCCCCGAGGCCCGTAGTAAGCCTAACTGTTCATTAACCCAACTCTAAGGCCCATTTGGGCCCAATATCAAGAAAACAAACGGACAGAGTCCGGCCATAAAATGGACTTTCCAACGGGGAGTTTTCGACTCACCCGACCTGTAAACACAATATATAGTCAATTGGGGAGCTCAGCTCACCCTCCACATACTCATCAACATAATAATAAACGGGAGCTCAGCTCCCTCATCCAATCCATCAAAACAGACATAGAATATTAAGTTTACAGGTCCAACATGATAATAATATTACAGACCAAATTCAAATAATTACTGCTAACACATGCGGAAATTCTAAGAGTTAATAAAATTACACAACATTGATAAACAACCTGCGAGGAAAGGGAGCAGGTTAACCTCAAAAATATCCTCCTGTGGCCTGGAAAAATATTGAACAGGAGTGAGCGTTCGACTCAGAGAGTAAAATATCAATTTTAACCATAATCTCTATAACTATCTAAATCTAATGCACCCTGTAGAGTGAAATGCAACATCCACATCATTTTCACATCATAACATCAAAAAGGTAATTTGGAGCACTCACGCACCCTGTAACATCAATCATAATATATGGGAGCTGATCCCCTATACAGCTCTCTTAAATCCAACCTGGTGCCAGCGAAGAACTCAGCTCGGACTTCCACTTAAATACCAAATCGGGGTCCCAGCGAAGAACTCAAGCCGTGTCTACCCCGAAGGACCGGGTCCCAGCGAAGAACTCAAGCCGTGTCTACCCGTCCTATCCATAGTCCACACCACATCACACGCACGCCAACGCACGCACACTGCTCCAAATTACCACAACAACATACATGGCACTTTCACAGTTATAAATGCAACATAATTCGTGCCTAAGGTTTAACTACATAAATATATGCATATAAGTGATGCATGGGCATGCTGAACATATAATAATATCGAAATTACAATTAAAATTAATATTCTACTCACAGACTTGACGACAGTCACTGTGGCGGCTGGGCGGAGAAAGAAGGCTGTCCCGGCTCACCTGACAATCATATTACATTTATTTAATACGATCTGACTCAATACAAACAAAGCAAAGACCAATTACGTCCTAAGTCGTGCCGAAAATCCGGCAGAGTCTCCCCTATACTTAGGACCTACCCAACCTGCAAAAGGGTTCAAAACACACTTCTATACTCACAATCCATGTATCCACAGTTCAATCATATCACACAGCCCCTCCTGGGCCCATCAAATCAGTCATCCATCACAATACGCAAAATTTCAATTTAGTCTTTATTATTGATCATTTTTGCAAAAACTGCCCAAACAAGCTCTAAAAATTATAAAACTATACCCCGCGGTCCTTAGCAATATTACTAAGCTATTGCAAAAAGAATCGTAATTTTCTAAGCTACCACGAATATTTTATGGATTTTTAATCCTATTTAAGCACTAGAAAATTATGAAAAAGCAAGGTTCGGGTTTACCTTTGCCGATTCCAACTTCGGGAACGCACTCGGGACGTCTGACAATGGGGGGCTAGCCAAAACCTCGATCCAATTCGGGGACTTTTCTGGTAACGGGTCTGTCTGGCCCGAAATTTGCAAACCTGGTCAACTGTCGAATTTCCGCGAATCGAGGATACCTACACGAAGCCCATAACACGGGGGTTAGTACATAAATTTTTCAGAATTTTCTAAGCTCATTAAATGCTCGGAAAAACACTGCGAAATTCCGTGGGACCCACCAAAAAACGGTGTCGGAAAAATTCGAAATTTATGTCGTTGCGAAGCTCTCGACGAATGGAGCGTGCTGGTGGCCTCGGTTTTCTCGTGGGATTCACGGTTTTTGAGAAATCTAGCCCAAAAGTCGAAATGGGCTAAAATCTTCCCGAGCAAAAATCGGACAATCCGCTCGATGGATTTCGGCGTTCTTAGTGTCTATGGAAAGCTCTCGCCGAGTAGATGATTTTGGACACAAGACCAGGTCCAATTGGTGGCCGGATCGGCCGGATTTGGCCGGGGAAACTGGAGCGGCGCGCGCGCGCAGGGGCATTTTTGCGCGCGTTTTTCCATTGCCGGCGCGGCACGGCCGGGTCAATGGGCGTGACGACGGTCTCTGGCTGGCGGCCGGTGGTCAGCGAGAGGAGAGAGAAACGAGAGAGAGAAGAGGGGAGGGAACGTCGCGCGCGGGAGGAAGAAAAAGAGAAGAGACCGGTCCGATTCGACCGGTCCGATCCGGTCCGGTCCGGTTCGATTCGGCCGGTTCGATTCGAAATACAAAATTTTGAATTTTTACTCTGCCTCGGGACCAAAAACGAGGTCCAAAAATTCCGAAAAAATTTCATAAAACTCAGAAAAATACGTAGACTCCAAATATATTTTTAGTTTTGCCACGTGGTCTTTAAATTAATTTTTAAAAATCATCAAAGTTTATATTTTCGGAAAATCGAACCCGATTTTTAAAATCCGAAAAATCTCAAAAAAATTCCTAAAATTTAAATAAAATTAAAATACCAAAAATACTCATAAATAATAAAATTTTGGGGTGTTACATTCTCCCCCTCTTACAGAAAATTCGTCCTCGAATTTTTACACAAGGCAGAATAAAGTACATGATTATACATTGAACAAGTAAGGGTACTTGCTACGCATGTCCCGTTCTGACTCCCAGGTGCATTCTTCCACTGACTGACTCCTCCACAAAACCTTAACCATAGGGATCTGTTTGGATCTTAGCTGTCTTACTTGGTAGTCCACTATGGCTACAGGTTTCTCCTCAAATGTCAAGTTCTCTTTTATCTCTATCACATCCGGCTGCAGTACATGAGAAGGATTGGGAATGTATTTCATGAGCATGGAGATGTGAAACACGGGATGAACGTGAGAAAGGTTGGGTGGTAGCTCCAACCCAGAGGCAATCGCTGCTCAACTCTATCCGTAACCTCAAAAGGTCCAATATACCGAGGTGCCAACTTGCCCTTCTTTCCAAATCTCATGACTCCCTTCATTGGAGAAACCTTCAGGAATACATAGTCGCCCACTGCAAACTCCACATCCCTCCGTCTGGGGTCTACATAACTCTTACGCTTCATCGAAAGCCGCCCTCGATCGTTCCTCGATTAAAGGAACTACCTCAAGTGTACTGCACTAGGTCTACATCATGCACCTTCGCTTTCCCCATTTCTGTCCAACACAGAGGAGACCTACACTTTCTTCCATATAGTGCCTCTTAGGGTGCCATCCCTATGCTGGAGTGATACCTGTTGTTATCGGCAAACTCCACCACAGCTATTGCTCATCCCATTGACCTCCAAAATCCAAGACACTCATGCGAAGCATGTCTTCGATGTTTGGATTGTCCTTTCAATTTGTCCGTGCATGCGAGGGTGGAAAGCCGCATCGAAGTTCAATCGTGTGCCAAGTGCCTCCTGCAACTTTCTCCAAAACCGAGAAGTGAATGGGCCCTCTGTCGGATATTATGGAAGCGGAACTCCATGCAATCGACTATTTCTCGAATGTAGAGCGGGCATCCGTGCCCACAGTATGTAGTCTTTACAGGTAGGAAGTGAGCTGATTTGGTCAAGCGGTCTACAATTACCCATATCGAATCATATCCTCGCGTGGTACGAGGCAACCCAGTCACAAAATCCATAGTGATCATTTCCCACTTCCATTCTGGGATAGGGAGCTCTTGCAGCTTCCCTGACGGTCTCTGGTGTTCAAACTTCACCTTCTGACAAGTCAAGCACTTAGACACAAAGTCTGCTATGTCTCTCTTCATGCCATTCCACCAGTAGCTATCTTTCACATCATGGTACATTTTGGTGGAACCTGGGTGGACACTGTATAGTGTGTAGTGTGCCTCTCGCATGATTTCATTCCTGAGGTCGTCTACATCGGGCACACATATCCTAGAACCATGCACTAGGGCGCCATCATTGGCAAATCCAAACTCACCACCTTCACCTTGCTGTACTCTCTCTATAATCTTCATCAATTGTTGGTCTCTGTGCTGGGAAACTCTAACTCTGTCCCTCAAGTCTGGCCTCACTGAAAAGTGAGCCAACAATACCCCCTCATCTAAAAGATCTAGGATTAAACCTTGATCCATCAACTCATGTGCCTCCTGAATCAATGGTCTCTTCTCTATAGAAATGTGCGCCAAACTGCCAGAAGATTTTCTGCTCAAAGCATCTGCCACAACATTGGCCTTCCCAGGGTGGTACTGGATGGTGCAATCATAGTCTTTCAGAAGCTCCATCCATCTCCTCTGTCTCAAGTTTAAATCCCTCTGTTGGAAGATGTACTTTAAACTCTTGTGGTCGGTGTATATCTCGCACACTTCACCATACAGGTAGTGTCTCCAGATTTTAAGTGCAAAGATTACAGCCGCCATTTCCAAATCATGGGTGGGGTAGTTCTGCTCATGCCTCTTCAGCTGCCTTGAAGCATAAGCCACTACCTTTCTACTCTGCATCAAAACACACCCTAGGCCAACTCTGGAGGCGTCACAATACACGGTGTATCCTTCACCACTCACAGGTAGTGTCAACACAGGGGCAGTGGTTAGACACTCCTTAAGCTTCTGGAAACTCACCTCACAAATATCCATGTCCAAATGAATGGAACATTCTTCCTGGTCAACTTAGTTAGGGGAGCCGCTATCCTGGAGAAATCTTGTACAAAACGCCTATAGTAGCCAGCTAAACCCAGAAAACTTCGCACCTCAGTGACTGTTGTAGGCCTAAGCCAATCAGTTACAGCTTCAATTTTCTTGGGATCCACTTGAATGCCGTCACTAGAAACCACGTGTCCCAAGAATGAGATGCTTTCTAGCCAAAATTCACATTTTGAAAATTTGGCATATAGCTGGTGCTCCCTTAAAGTCTGCAACACCATCCTCAAGTGCCACACGTGCTCTTCCTCGGTCCGAGAGTATACTAAAATGTCATCTATGAATACGATGACAAAACGGTCCAAAAATGGCTTGAACACCCTGTTCATCAAGTCCATGAAGGCTGCTTGTGCATTAGTGAGTCCAAAAGACATCACCAAGAACTCATGATGACCATATCTTGTTCTAAAAGCCGTTTTGGACACGTCCTTATTCCTGATTCTCAACTGATGGTAGCCTGATCGCAAGTCTACCTTGGAAAAGAATCTAGCTCCTTGGAGCTGATCAAACAGATCATCGATCCGAGGAAGTGGATACTTGTTCTTCACTGTTACCTTGTTCAGCTGTCTGTAGTCGATACACAACCACAATGACCCATCCTTCTTTCTCACAAATAAAACAGGAGCGCCCCAAGGTGAAGTGCTCGGACGTATAAAACCCTTGTCCAAAAGCTCTTGTAGTTGTTCCTTCAACTCTTTCAATTCTGTTGGTGCCATCCTGTAAGGTGGCATGGATATGGGGTTTGTACCCGGCACAACATCAATACAAAACTCTATTTCCCTTCCTGGTGGCAACCCTGGAAGCTCCTCTGGGAAGACATCCATAAATTCTCTGACAACAGGAACATTTTCCATGCTGACACCTTCTACAGATGCATCTCTCACCAATGCCAAATACCCTTGGCATCCACGCCTCAACATTTTTCTGGCACTAATTGCTGACACCAAATTATATGGAGCCACGCTCCTGTCACCATCAAAGCTAAATTCTTCCACACCAGGTATGTGGAAATACACCTTTTTGTTCCTGCAGTCTAAGGTGGCATAATGAGTTGCCAACCAATCCATCCCCAGGATTACATCGAAATCCATTACTGGTAGAGGAACCAAGTCTGCTGGGAGGATCTTTCCATCCACTAACACCGGGCTACCCGGAAAAACCATATCTACATCTATGTTGTCACTAAGTGGGGTAGCTACTGACAAAGGACACTCTAAAGTTGTGGGGTTTCTACCCAACCTCATGGCAAACACAGGGGAGACAAATGAGTGCGTAGCACCCGGATCTATCAAAACACGAGCCTCATAAGAATGCACAGGAAGAATACCGCCACGATCGCATTGGAAGCTCGAGCATCTGGTGGGTCGGGGTGAAAACCCGAGCTTGACCCCTACCCCGAGTGGCGTAACTCGACATCGACTTCTACCTCGACCGCCTCCAAATCCACGCCCCTTGTCCTCGGCCTGGCCATCGAATCGATCGCCGCCATGTTGGAAGTACCCGGATACAACTGGCGAGGAACATTAGCAACAGAACCCTGTGATCCCATCTGTGGCTCACTGAAAACGGGACATTCTCTAGCAAAGTGACCTGGTTGGCCACACCTGAAGCATACTCCTGACCCCATCAAACAAGGTCCTGAATGTGCTCTTCCACACTGTGCACACGGTGCCAAAGAGGATCCTGAACTGAGCCGTAACTACCGCACTCGAGCTGTTACCACTGCTGGATCCGTACCCTGGTCTGAACCCTCGGGATTTGTGTCTAAAACCACTCCTCTTATTCCTGCTTCTTCCTCTGTAAGTAGTTTGGCCACCACTATCCGTAGTACCCATGTGGGGAACACCTGACGAACCCTCTGCTCTTTTTTTCTTTGCTCTCCCACTGTCATCCGCAGTATAGCTAATCTCAATCTGTCTGGCTCGATCAACCACCACATCAAAAGACTGATCCGACATCATGGCCAGGTTCGCATACCTCCAGTCAAGCCCCTTTAGGAATCTTTTCACCTTCATAGTCTCTGTAGCTACTGCTGTAGGGGCATATCTGCTCAATTCCAGAAATTCTGTAGCATATTCATCTACAGACCTGCCATTCTGTCTTAAGGCCTCAAAGGCCCACTACTTCTGATCTCTGAAGCTTTCTGGCACAAACCGATTGATAAAAAGTTCCACAAACTGAGCCCATGTCAATCCCTCCATCCGGGGTAACATGTAGTCATTCATCCATTGTCTAGGCATAGGCCCCATGACATGCTGCATACACTCTATCAATCTTCTATCCGTCAATCAGACTGCTCTCGCCGTCATAGAATCCAAAAACCGATATGCATCGTCTGACACATCATAAGTACCAGGCACCAACATCTTAAAATTTATGATCTGTTTGTAAGGTTCTCCTCTTGGTGCGGTGGACTGCTGCTGCTGTGGAGGGTGGACCATGTACTGTGCCATCATGTCGATGGTCCTCTGCAAACCAGCTAGAGTAGCTGCCATGGGGTCCATGGGACCCTGTGCCATGAAAGACTGTTCCTGAACTGTGGGTAGCTGCTCTTCTACTTGAGCAGCTCTAGGCCTCCTACCCCGCCTCCTCGGGGCAGGCGCCTCATCCTGTGCCGACACCTCGTCAGGCACATCTGGTTCTGGTGTAGTGGCAGCTCTCCTGCTTCTACGCATTTTCCTGAAATTCAGCAGCATTAGCCCACAAAAATTCAAAACTGCTCATTACGTAGCTCTATAGACTCATATTTACACACAATATATGAAGCAGAAACTAGAAGCAAAGACGACAATGCAAGACGAATATGGACCCTATTTTTCCGCATGTGACACCTAGTAGACTCTTCCCAACACTTTAGACAACTTTTCCCTAAGAATCTGGAGCCTAAGCTCTGATACCACATTTGTCACGACCCAACCTATGGGCCGGACCGGCACTAGGACACAGGCGACTTAAAGCCCCGAGGCCCGTAGTAAGCCTAACTGTTCATTAACCCAACTCTAAGGCCCATTTGGGCCCAATATCAAGAAAACAAACGGACAGAGTCCGGCCATAAAATGGACTTTCCAACGGGGAGTTTTCGACTCACCCGACCTGTAAACACAATATATAGTCAATTGGGGAGCTCAGCTCACCCTCCACATACTCATCAACATAATAATAAACGGGAGCTCAGCCCCTCATCCAATCCATCAAAACAGACATAGAATATTAAGTTTACAGGTCCAACATGATAATAATATTACAGACCAAATTCAAATAATTACTGCTAATACATGCGGAAATTCTAAGAGTTAATAAAATTACACAATATTGATAAACAACCTGCGAGGAAAGGGAGCAGGTTAACCTCAAAAATATCCTCCTGTGGCCTGGAAAAATATTGAACAGGAGTGAGCGTTCGACTCAGAGAGTAAAATATCAATTTTAACCATAATCTCTATAACTATCTAAATCTAATGCACCCTGTAGAGTGAAATGCAACATCCACATCATTTTCACATCATAACATCAAAAAGGTAATTTGGAGCACTCACGCACCCTGTAACATCAATCATAATATATGGGAGCTGATCCCCTATACAGCTCTCTTAAATCCAACTTTGGTGCAGTGAAGAACTCAATTTCGGACTTCCACTTAAATACCAAATCGGGTCCTGAAGAACTCAAGCCGTGTCTACCCCGAAGGACCGGGTCCCAGCGAAGAACTCAAGCCGTGTCTACCCGTCCTATCCATAGTCCACACCACATCACACGCATGCCAACGCACGCACACTGCTCCAAATTACCACAACAACATACATGGCACTTTCACAGTTATAAATGCAACATAATTCGTGCCTAAGGTTTAACTACATAAATATATGCATATAAGTGATGCATGGGCATGCTGAACATATAATAATATCGAAATTACAATTAAAATTAATATTCTACTCACAGACTTGACGATACCTTTGTGGCGGAAGCGGAGGAAGAAGGTCGGCTCACCTGACAATCATATTACAATTATTTAATACGATCTGACTTAATACAAACAAAGCAAAGACCAATTACGTCCTAAGTCGTGCCGAAAATCCGGCAGAGTCTCCCCTATACCTAGGACCTACCCAACCTGCAAAAGGGTTCAAAACACACTTCTATACTCACAATCCATATATCCAAAGTTCAATCATATCACACAGCCCCTCCTGGGCCCATCAAATCAGTCATCCATCACAATACGCAAAATTTCAATTTAGTCCTTATTATTGATCATTTTTGCAAAAACTGCCCAAACAAGCTCTAAAAATTATAAAACTTTGCCCCGCGGTCCTTAGCAATATTACTAAGCTATTGCAAAAAGAATTGTAATTTTCTAAGCTACCACGAATATTTTATGGATTTTTAATCCTATTTAAGCACTAGAAAATTAGGAAAAAGCAAGGTTCGGGTTTACCTTTGCCGATTCCGACTTCGGGAACGCGCTCGGGACGTCTGACAATGGGGGGCTAGCCAAAACCTCGATCCAATTCGGGGACTTTTCCAGAACGGTCCGGTTCGCCCAAATTTGCAGACCCGGTCAACTGTCGAATTTCCGCGAATCGATGATACCTACACGAAGCCCATAACACGGGGGTTAGTACATAAATTTTTCAGAATTTTCTAAGCTCATTAAATGCTCGGAAAAACACTGCGAAATTTCGTGGGACCCACCGAAAAACGGTGTCGGAAAAATTCGAAATTTATGTCGTTGCGAAGCTCTTGACGAATGGAGCGTGCTGGTGGCCTCGGTTTTCTCGTGGGATTCACGGTTTTTGAGAAATCTAGCCCAAAAGTCGAAATGGGCTAAAATCTTCCCGAGCAAAAATCGGACAATCCGCTCGATGGATTTCAGCGTTCTTGGTGTCTATGGAAAGCTCTCGCCGAGTAGATGATTTTGGACACAAGACCCGGTCCAATTGGTGGCCGGATCGGCAGTTAGCGGCACCGGCTGGCCGGGTGGCGACGCCGTCTGGCCGGCTGGCGCGATTGGCCGTGGTCGGGGCGGAGAGGAGAGAGAAACGAGAGAGAGAAGAGGGGAGGGAACGTCGCGCGCGGGAGGAAGAAAAAGAGAAGAGACCGGTCCGATTCGATCGGTCCGATCCGGTCCGGTTCGATTCTGCCGGTTCGATTCAAAATACAAAATTTTGAATTTTTACTCTGCCTCGGGACCGAAAACGAGGTCCAAAAATTTCGAAAAAATTCCATAAAACTCAAAAAAATACGTAGACTCCAAATATATTTTTAGTTTTGCCACGTGGTATTTAAATTAATTTTTAAAAATCATCAAAGTTTATATTTTCAGAAAATCGAACCCGATTTTTAAAATCCGAAAAATCTCAAAAAAATTCCTAAAATTTAAATAAAATTAAAATACCAAAAATACTCATAAATAATAAAATTTTGGGGTGTTACATTCTCCCCCCCTTACAGAAAATTCGTCCTCGAATTTTTACACAAGGCAGAATAAAGTACATGATTATACATTGAACAAGTAAGGGTACTTGCTACGCATGTCCCGTTCTGACTCCCAGGTGCATTCTTCCACTGACTGACTCCTCCACAAAACCTTAACCATAGGGATCTGTTTGGATCTTAGCTGTCTTACTTGGTAGTCCACTATGGCTACAGGTTGCTCCTCAAATGTCAAGTTCTCTTTTATCTCTATCACATCCGGCTGCAGTACATGAGAAGGATTGGGAATGTATTTCATGAGCATGGAGATGTGAAACACGGGATGAACGTGAGAAAGGTTGGGTGGTAGCTCCAACCGGTAGGCAACTGCTCCAACTCTATCCGTAACCTCAAAAGGTCCAATATACCGAGGTGCCAACTTGCCCTTCTTTCCAAATCTCATGACTCCCTTCATTGGAGAAACCTTCAGGAATACATAGTCGCCATCGCAAACTCCACATCCCTCCGTCTGGGTCCGCATAACTCTTACGCTCATCGAAAGCCGCCTCGATCGTTCTCGATTAAAGGAACTACCTCTGAAGTGTACTGCACTAGGTCTACATCATGCACCTTCGCTTCCCCCATTTCTGTCCAACACAGAGGAGACCTACACTTTCTTCCATATAGTGCCTCATAGGGTGCCATCCCTATGCTGGAGTGATAACTGTTGTTATAGGCAAACTCCACCAAAGCTAGCTGCTCATCCCATTGACCTCCAAAATCCAAGACACTCATGCGAAGCATGTCTTCCAGTGTTTGAATTGTCCTTTCGGACTGTCCGTCTGTCTGAGGGTGAAAAGCCGTACTGAAGTTTAACTGTGTGCCAAGTGCCTCCTGCAACTTTCTCCAAAACCGAGAAGTGAACTGGGGCCCTCTGTCAGATATTATGGAAGCCGGAACTCCATGCAATCTGACTATTTCTCGAATGTAGAGCTGGGCATACTGTGCCACAGAGTATGTAGTCTTTACAGGTAGGATGTGAGCTAATTTGGACGGTCTATGGCAGTTAGGAGGATCAATTAAGGCAAAACTATCATTTGACTATGCTAAGAAACAAAATTGATTGACAACATATAAAATTCCTAGGCGGTCGAATCACAATGAGTCATGTCACTTTAACAAATCCATCAAGACAGCAAATGATAATTAATGTCTCCAACAAGTTCTTACCAAAAATAATATAATAACGGGTTACTGTCAAAAAAAAATTTTATTGTTCAAATACTTTTAATTTTATTAAAAATATAAAAATTATTAATTAAAACTTAATTTTTTAATCTTTATTAATTATATCTTATTATTAACAAAACCATTGTCTTACTGATAAACACGCCGTATTAACTATCATGTTAGATGTCACATTACACCAATAATAAGATATAACTGACAGAAAGTTAACATGTTTAGGATTTAATTAGAAATTTAATTAATATAAGATATAATTACCAAAAAAAATAAAACTATAAGATTTTTTAGCAATTTCTTTTAAAATTATTAAAATATAAAATATAAATTATTATTAATTATAAATATATTTAATATAAATAATTTTTATAGATGTTTTACACGATTGTTATCCTTAGCATAATTTAAAAATTAAAATATAATTTTTTAAATATTTACTATAAAAGTAATACATAATTAATTAAAATATATACAACAACTATAACAATTAAATCTTTAAAACTAATTAAAGTTGATTACAAGAATATTTTTTACTATTCAATTATGTTTAAAACTAATTTCATAAGTATTTGAATGTTATAAAATTTTTGATATTATTTCCTTCCATCCCTTTCTTTCTATTCTCATTTCTTTCACCATTATTTTATCATATTTTCATGTTAAAATATTTTTAGGTAAATCAAATTAACTCAAATTAAATTGTTAATTAACCTTCAAGTAATTTGAAATTTTATATAAATTAAAATGGATTTGAAAAATTATCAACAATTCCTTGTACTTATAAATTTTTTTTAATTATTCTCTATATAAAAAATTACTAATTAAATTTTGTACTTTTTAACTCTTATTAATTGTATCCTATTGTGGCGTGATGCGGCATCTAATATGGTATTTCTATTAAAGAGAATTAATAAGAGTTAAAAAATTCAGGATTTATTTAATAATTTTTGTAATATAAAATAGAATTAAAAAATTTGAAAAATATAGAAATTTTTTTTCTCAGTTGTCCCTATGATAATGAATCAGTTGAGCATTTTTCAATGGATCACATCGACCGAAGCATGAATGGATGTCTAGTATTAGTTTATTACTTATTGCCCTATTTTCACGTTTGACAATCGTTGACTCAACAGTCAATCGCCAAAGCGCTTGGAGAAAGTTGCCCAATTAATTAAAAAAAAAATTATCATATATGGAACAAATTGGAGTAGAATCCACATAAAATTTTGAACAAAATTAATATTAAAAATTAATTTTTATTTGATTTAATATTTTCTCAATAATTAGTATAAATTTTTCTTATTTAAATTTAATTTACAATGAATATAAAATATAAAGTAAAATTTACTTATAAAATATATAAATTTATATTTTAAATTTATAATTATTAGAGTTTAAATAGGAATTTCTTTACCTAATATATAGACTCACGCGTGAGTAGAAAAATATGCTCTCTAATAAAAGCCACGAGAAAAGAAAAAGCAAAAGAAGGGGCATGGTTAGGTGAGTACCAAAATTTTGAAATATATTAATTAGGGTAGGTGAGCAAGGTCAAATGAAATATAAAAAAATAAGGAAAAAAAAATTATCTTAGAGGTAATTTATTATAAATTTAATATATTAAAAATATGAATTATATATATATAGATTTCATTCACAATAAATTATGTCTTAATAGAAATTTTCTAAGTAACGATGACAATGAGGTAGAATACTCAAGCAAATTATTCAATTCAAATTGAACCCAATTACGATTTATAATACTCGAATCATTTTCAAATTAGATAAAATTCACCCTAAATTATTTAAATTCATTTGAATTTATATATATTTTAATTAATAATTTATATAAAATATATCTTTTATTTAAAATATATTATATGAAAAATTTATTAATTATTTATATAAATAGGTTCAATAATAGATACTCAACATATAAAACCTAAATTTAGTATGATATTATTTATTAAATTCAAACTCTTCCCAAACCACAATATATACCATTTAAATAGGTTTAATTGAATCAGGTATCAAAAAAATCTAACCAATTCCCATCCGTATTCCCAATAAGACAAATCCTAATGTCACCTTCTTTGGTAGTAATCGGAAGCTGGCAAGAATTTCTGAGGCAATTGCTAAGCAAGCAAAACTTGCTTACCAAGCCAAACATATATACTGTATTCTCATATTTTTCCACTATATAAATGAACACACAAGTGTTCCTCCAACTCCATCCAATTTCAAATTCTCAAGCGCTAAGTCCTAAGCAACACATTTCAACTCTCCAGAAAATGAGTATAGTTGAGATGTGGACTCAGCTAGGCTCAGCAATTGCTGGCCTAATGTTTGTTTGGGCTATGTATGATCGATACTTCCCTTACCAACTTCGAGGCTACGTTGAGAGATATAGCCATAAGCTGGTGGCTCTTGTATTCCCTTATTTCCAAATCATCTTCGATGAGTACACCGGCGAAGACATGATGCGTAGCGAGGTCTACGCCGCCATTCAGAGCTACCTCAGCGCCAACTCCTCCATGCGAGCCAAGAGGCTCAAGGCTGACGTTGTCAAAGATAGCCAGTCTGTTCTTCTCACCATGGATGATCACGAAGAAATCACAGATGATTTCAATGGGATTAAGGTCTGGTGGACTTCAATAAAAAATAATCCCAATAAACAATCATTTTCTTTCTATCCTGAATTGGATGAGAGGAGATATTTCAAGGTCACGGTCCATAGACGTTACAGAGAAATCATCGTCAAGTCTTATATCGATCATGTTATTAAAGAAGGAAAGGCTGTTGCTGTCAAGAATCGGCAAAGAAAACTCTATACCAACAATCCCAGCAAGAATTGGTATGGATGGAGAGCCACCAAGTGGAGCCATGTGGCGTTTGAGCATCCTGCGAGTTTCGATACTTTGGCAATGGCAACAAAGGAGAAGGAAGGAATCAAGAATGACCTTATCAAATTCAGCAAGGGGAAAAACTACTACGATAAGATTGGGAAGCCCTGGAAGCGTGGCTATCTCCTTTATGGTCCTCCAGGAACTGGGAAATCAACTATGATAGCTGCAATGGCTAATTTCTTGAATTATGATATCTACGATCTTGAGTTGACCACGGTGAAGGACAACAGTGAGCTTAGGAAGCTATTGATCGAGACTAAGAGCAAGTCTATCATCGTGATTGAAGATATTGATTGCTCTCTGGACCTTACTGGTCAGAGAAAGCCAAAGAAGGAGAAAGATGAAGATGAAGAAGGTAAAGATCCAATTTCCAAGAAGAAGAAGGAAGAAGAAGCAGAAAGCAAGAAAAGAAGTGAGGTAACTTTATCTGGGTTGTTGAATTTTATTGATGGAATTTGGTCAGCTTGTGGAGGAGAAAGAATAATTGTGTTCACTACAAATTATGTGGAAAAGCTTGATCCTGCTTTAATCAGAAGAGGAAGGATGGATAAGCATATAGAAATGTCTTACTGTTGCTTCGAAGCATTTAAGGTTCTAGCTCAGAATTATCTGGATATCGAATCCCATGAACTGTTTGGGAAAATTCAAAATTTGTTGGAGGAAACGAAGATGACACCAGCTGATGTTGCTGAGAATTTGATGCCAAAGTCAGAAGAAGAAGACGAAGAGACTTGTCTGAAGAAGTTGATTGCTGCTCTAGAGGAGGCAAAGGAGGAGGAAGCAAGAAAGAAGTCTGAGGAAGAAGCAGCAAAGTTGAAAGCAGAACAAGAGGAAGAGAAAGCTCCTAAGGAAGATGGGAAGGAAAAGGATAATGGCAAAATCAAAGAGAACGGCTTCAACTCGAATGGAAATTGTAAGAGTACAGTTCCCTCTGGAGACAACTGAACCAGAAGTAGATTGCATTTGTAGGCCTTGATTGAATAATGTATTTGGTTGGTATTGTATGGATTTTTTTTTATAAGCTTAATATTCTACTTTAATATTTCTTCATTAGAATATGCAAGAAATTATCTAATTGTGGCTTAATAAAAAAAAAAAAAATGCTCCAAGGAGTTATTCCGATGGGAAGAAAATTTATTTTAATATAAGAAATTTCATATGTTATTGGCTTCTTAGTGTGGTGCTTTGACTCAAATATAGGTGTGTTGGGAATACTTTTTAAATATGTGTAAGTGTAAAAGGTGTAATATTCTCAATCAAATTTAAGTGGTTAATTTAATTGTACTCTCATTTTTCTTAAAAAATAAAATAAATAATAAATAATAAAAAAACTCTATTATGATATGATAAAAATAAACTAAGCTATTTTATATTATACAACCATAATTGAGCGAAGTTTATTATTATAATAAATAGAAGAATTAATGACAAATTTTCAATTTTTTTTTAAATATATTATAGCCTATAAGATTTCAAAATAAAATTTATATATATATATATATATTTTTGGTGCATTCCCAAGGAGGTATCCCAGGCCTTTTTTGAATCATAATAATTTCAATATTTTTAAATAAAGGTATTACAAAATAGGCAATCGCATCTTTATCAATAGATTAATACAATAATTTGAAAATTTCCATGTAAACATGTAAATAAAAGTTTTTAATTGTCACTCAATTTTAATTTTTTTAAAATTTTTTTATTTTTATATTTATTTATTTGTTTATATATATAGTATTTTATTTATAAAATTTTAATTGATTAAAATAATATATCTTAGTAATTTATTTCCTTATAATTTTTTAACTACCTTCAAATAGAAATAAAATGCAGTCATAGTAATTTAGTATTATGACAATGAATGACTAATTTAATTAGTTATTAATGATAATATGTTATGATAATATTATATCATATATAAAAAAAATTTACATATTAAAAAAATTTAATTAAGAGTAATTACAAAAATTATAAATAATGTGTAATACACGCTATAGAAAGACTAAAATTTTAAATCAAAATAGAGAAAGTTGCCACTTAAACAATTATATATAGTTATTGTAAATAAGACAAACTATACTTATAGAAGAAAATGATTTTTTTCAACTATTAATAATATTTTTATTTTTTGAACTTTTAGCTTAATTATATTTTTATGCTATTAGAATTTTTGATCGAGATAGACTTATCATTAATAAATTTTAGTTTAATAGTAATAGAGTTGTCTATAATTATGAAGTTTAGAGTTGAAATTTCAGTTAGAATTAATTGTTAAAAAAAAAATAATAAAAGAATGAAATTACATGTTAAATAATTAATTATCTTTTTATACTATTTCAGCCACCATAATTGAAAATGTGGGAGGGTTTTGTATTTTCACCAATAAGTGTATATGGATTGTGACTCTTCATTGGTGATAGTGAAGGAAATTTCTTGCTTTACCAAAATGATTAATTGTCTAATTGCAACCTAAATAAATAATTACTTCAGAATTTAAATAAAATTAGAGTTTAGAGTTTAAGATTTAGGAACGAGAATTTAAATCTCAATAATGTAATCTACTTTCTCACTACTAAAAAAATTTTCAACTTAACTAAATCACTCAATTAAGCAAATTAGAAATATTGATTTAGAAATATAAAGAATACAAGCTAAAATGTAACTATAGGAGCGATACATCCGTTTATACTAAGATTTAATAGTATTTGAAATGATTGGAATTGAATTTAAGAAAATGTATTAAAAATTCTCAATTTATTATTATAATACTAAATTATTACGAGTATTTTTGGCAATTTTATTATTCTTTCATTCTCACTTCTATATATATATATATTAGAGAAGACTAGTTTCAACAATAATTTATAACTTGAATAAGAAATGGCGAAACAAAATTACCAAGCTAAGAAGCTCTAAAACACTTTCTCCTTATTTGAAATATAGAATTTTATATGAATTTAATTCGATTGATTTATTTTTGCTAATTTTTATATTCAGAATAAAAAAATTTAATTTTTTTAATTTAAAAAATTTGTTTATTAAAAAAAATTCATAAATAATTTTATGAGAATTCTTTTAATTTTTTTTTACAATTGATTTATTTCAAATAAACCTTTTGCGTTTTTTATTTTTCATTTTATTAAGTTTAGAAAAAAATTATTTAAAATTGACCAATTATATATGAATTTGATCATTTATGTATGAATTTGATCGTATTAAGACTTAAATTTATAATAAATCGAATATAGGTAAATAAATTTTTTAAAATTTTTTAGTTTAATAAAATAAAAAACAAAGAGTGTCATTGACTCATCATGTGAACACAAGAATTAGCAAACAAACTTTAGGGATTTTTCTAGACATCTTTGTACACGCTAAGAAGCATGCGGAGGAAATATCAGTAAGATTATAGAATACTCTTGCTCTATATAAAAATAATATTATTTTTTATAAAAAAATTTAAGTCTTTTTTATAATATATAAAATAAAATTTACGTAATTATAAGAGATAATACCTTATGTATACTTAATAATCTATAAGATTTATGCATCAGCACTCCTCTTCACTACATATACCTTGTGTATACCTAACAATCTATAAGATTTATGCATCAGCACTTCTTTTCGCTGACGTGCATAGTCTCACGTCATACTTAAAACTTGTATCTGTCATTCATTTATTAGGCTTTTCTCTACCTACTGCAAGCTGCAACTTGGCTCTGATTGACCAAACACCGCCTGTTTGTCATTTATGAGCCCATTAGGTCCAGAACTTTGGAATAAAGAAATGAATTGAACGTGAAGGGCTCCCTCTTGGAAGCTGCCAGGAAGCAAGGACAGAGGCAATGACCAGGAAGCCATGCAAAGTGTACTTCTGTGACTTCTCATATTTCTTCACTATATAAATATAAACTGACACAAGTGTCGATCCATATGCTTCTTAGCAATATAGAAATCACTTCTTCTTCCTTCTTTTCCAGTGTCCAAATCCATGACTATAGTAGAGATGTGGACTCACCTAGGCTCAGCAATTGCTGGCCTAATGTTTGCTTGGGCTATGTTTCAGCAGTACTTCCCACATCAAATTCGCGACCATTTTAGCAGGTATGGTCAGAAATTGCTGGGTCTTGTCTACCCTTATCTCCAAATTACCTTCCATGAATACACGGGAGAACGTCTCAAGCGCAGCGAGTTTTACTCCGCCATTCAAAACTACCTCAGCGCCAACTCTTCCACGAATGCCAAGAAGCTCAAAGCTGATGTTGTTAAAGATAATCATTCTGTGGTTCTCACCATGGATGATCATGAGGAAGTTACTGACGACTTCAATGGGATTAAGATCTGGTGGTCTTCAAACAAAATAACCCCCCAAACCCAGACTTTTTCTTTCTATCCTGCCGCTGGGGATAAGAGGTATTTCAAGCTCACAGTTCATAGACGTCACAGAGATGTTATCACCAACTCTTATATAGATCATGTTATCAAAAAAGGAAAGGAAATTGCAGTCAAGAATCGGCAGAGAAAACTCTATACCAACAATACCAGCGATCAATGGTACGGATGGAAAGCTACCAAGTGGAGCCATGTGATGTTTGAGCATCCTGCAAGTTTCGATACTTTGGCTATGGCGACAAAAGAGAAGGAAGGAATCAAGAAGGATCTTAAGAAATTTAGCCAGAGTAAAGACTACTACGCTAAGATCGGCAAGCCCTGGAAGCGTGGTTATCTCCTTTATGGTCCTCCTGGTACTGGGAAATCAACTATGATAGCTGCCATGGCTAATTTGTTGAATTATGATGTCTACGATCTTGAGTTGACCACAGTCAAGGACAACAGTGAGCTCAGGAAGCTATTGATCGAGACGACGAGCAAGTCTATCATCGTGATTGAAGACATAGACTGCTCACTGGATCTTACCGGTCAGAGAAAGCCAAAGAAGGAGAAAGAGGAAGACGAAGAAGAAGGGAAAGATCCAATTTCCAAGAAGAAAAAGGAGGAAGAAGCAGAAAGAAACAAAAGCAGTAAGGTAACTTTATCTGGGCTACTGAATTTTATTGATGGAATTTGGTCAGCTTGTGGAGGAGAAAGAATAATTGTGTTCACTACAAATTATGTGGAAAAGCTTGATCCTGCTTTAATCAGAAGGGGAAGGATGGATAAGCATATAGAAATGTCTTATTGTTGCTTTGAAGCATTCAAAGTTCTGGCCAAAAATTATTTAGATATCGAATCCCATGAACTGTTTGCAACAATTCAAAACTTGTTGGAGGAAACCAAGATGACACCAGCTGATGTAGCTGAGAATTTGATGCCAAAGTCAGATGATGAAGACGGAGAGACTTGCATGAAGAAGTTGATTGCTGCACTTGAGGAGACAAAAGAGGAAGAAGCAAGAAAGAAGTCTGAGGAAGAAGCAAAATTGAAATCGGAGCAAGAAGCGAAAGAACAAGACCAACCAGCTAAAGAAGATGAGAAGGGTAAGGAAAATGACACATCTAAAGAAATCAAAGAGAATGATTTGATCTCAAATGGGAAGGAAAACAATTCCATATGAATCTACCAACCAGATAGATATTCATAATTGCTGAAGGTAGATGCATAATTGGGTAGTAATAAATAAGTTGTTGTATTCATATCTGCTTATGATTTTAAAATTTCCATGGAGTACCCTGGCCTGGCGTGGCTTGTACGAGGAACAATCTAGTTTTGTCTTGCTTTCTTCTTCTTCTTAAAAAATAAATAAATAAATAAATAAAATAAAAAATCCACTGAGTAAATAAATGCTGGTAGACCGGACGGCCTTCCCTAGTTTGGAGATGCTAGTTGCGATTTGGGTTTCTAGTAAGTTTGACCTAAGCACGCTGAAATTACCATCTTATACTTTCGGATTTGCTAGAGCGAATCCTAGCTTCATATTTATTATTTATTGATGTATTTTAACTTTAAGAAATGAAATACAATTGAGAAAATTTTAATTAATTAATTATTTTTTATTTTTAAAAATATACTATTTAATCTCTCAATTTTTAATCCGTTTAATTTCTCTTTTTAATTTTTTAATTAGTCAACTTAATTAAGGTAGAGAGAATAGTTATATCAAATTATAAGAATTAAACATTATATTATATAAATTATAAAGACTAAATAGTTGAGTTGAGAAAAAAATTATTTTAAAATAATTTTAGTAACAGAAAAATTAATAAAAAAACTAATTAATTCATAGGTTAAAAATAAAGGCATTAAATAGTATATTTTTTAAAGTAAAAGAATTAAATAATTAATTTTATTAAAATAAAGAGAATAAATAATAATTTTTCCCAATTCAAATTTATTTTACAAAATTATTAATCCGAGTATTCAAGAAGCTAGTAAGTTCAGGTTGGAAACAGAAAAAAAAAAAAAGGGCCTTTAATTGCGTGATCAAAGGTTAATTCTTGGGCAAAATCTAAGATGCAAGACTTTTGTTGTTTCCTTGAACTGAACTACTAAAAACTTAAGAACCTTTGCAAGCTCGTTCTTTATTTGGACTATATTCCAAAATCATTTCCCTTGCCATATCCATGCCCAAAATGAAGGATTTCTCCACATATTGGTCAACTTTTTCTACTCACACATTGAGATCACAAATCTGTGAATTATTCGGTAACCTTAAGCGCAATGAAATCTTTTAGGATGATGGCACTGTCCCACATAGGGTGGGAGCGAAAGAAAAAATGGGCATAAATGCAAAGTTAAAATATCTTTGATCCCTTTGATAACGAGCTGGCCGAGTTGTAAAGCCACTAATATAGCCCAAATCCACACTTCTCAAGGGCCCAGTTCAAAATAAAAACAAGAAGCCTACATTGCCATTACTACAATGTCTCAGCTCCAAATTAGAAATGGTAATGGGGAGTGGAGACTTCCCTGCCAACGAGCGGAGCAAACGGTGCAGAGACTTCCTCGTCACAGAACAGAGTAGAGCCGGTTTCTGCAGAAATTTTTCATTTTCTTATTATTTTTTATTTTAATTTATAATTATATAATACAAATTTATTTATTTAAAATAAATTATAATAAAAATATAAGTTTTAAATATAATATTAATAATATATATATTTTTGTTTAAAATTATAATATTTAGATACATAAAAGTAAATTATTTTTTAATAAATAATAAGTTATCAAAGTGGATTACGGGATCAGGATGGGGGACTTTCTTTCTGTTCCCACTCCACACAATATCAGAGTTGGGATGAGACAGGCAAAATTGACAGAGTTTGGGAATAATTGCCATTTCAACTAAATTAAACAAGCAAAAAGGCTCAAAGTCGATACCATAACAATATTCAATCTATAGTTGATGGAGGACTATGAGATTGTGTTTCATGAACTTTGCAGGGTAAATATTTTCAGGCCTGGAGAAAAAAATTATTCCAAGATCACAAACCATCTCTTTCTACCCTATTTTCATATAGAAGATGTTAGAACTATGACTCAAAATCCTAGTGGGATTTAGAGAGAAACTTTTTACTAAATTGAGTGAGAGAACTATTCTTCAATGAGATAGAGAAATGTTTCTTATATAGGGTCGAACTCTTATTTTATTATTTTAGTGTTATTCCTAAATTGAGCAGAACTCTTAATCAGATTATGATTGAGGGAATTAACACTATAAACAGAAGAATGGAGTGAGGCTGTCACCCATTGTAGATAGGGACTTTGCCAATTGGTGAGGATTTAGCTCTGCCCATTGATGAGGGGTATTTGCCCATTGCAGCGGAAAGAGGCTTTGGCCTAAGATGGAGTAAGGACATAGAATTCAAAAGGAAGGGATTCTTGTACATATAATTGAAGGCACTCTTTGTGGTATAGTGTTGTAATAGTAAATATATTGGATTATATTTAGAAGAGACTGATAAGGATTAACTAATATATTTACTATAAGGAGTTATGTAGTATAGGTTCTTTTGGATGCAATTGAGGGTAGTATAGTTTTAAGCTTGTAATGATAATTTGTTATTATTGATAGTAGAAGATGGCATGCCTGGTAATGTTGCCCTATATTGAGAGGATGAATCATGTAAATATTGATATTTTGTATGCTTATTTTATTTTTTTTACAGTTTACACGCTTAACTACAAGCTCTCATTTCTTTGGCAATATTTCGAATTTGTCACCGGTCTTACTTCAAATATGTGATGGAAGAAAGGAAGGCTATTGGGGATAGGAACAGATAGCGAAAGATTTACACTAATGATCCTAGGGAAAGCTACTATGTACAACAAGAAGAGAACGTGAAGCCATATTATGTATGAGCATCGGGCTTCATTTGAAACATTTTTTATGGATCCAAGCAAGAAGAAGGAGACCATGGATGATCTTGTTACATTTAACAAGTTTAAAGAGTATTATGCAAGAATTGAGAAGGCTCTACGTCTTTTATAATTGTCCTGGGACTGGAAAATCACCAATGATTGCTGCCATTGCAAATTTATTGAATTATGATATATATGTTATTGAAATAAGGATAATAAAGATTTAAGAAAGCTACTGTTCGAAGGATCCATCAAATCAATAATTGTCATTGAGGTAATAGATTGCGCATGAATGACAGTAAAGATATTTTGCTAAATGGTCCGAAGATTATAGAAACATTTTATAGAATAGGTTTGAGTTCGAAAAATAATACTTGTGATAAGTTGGGGTTTTTCATGTTGTGTATCCGTTATCTGAAATCATTTATATAAATATTTAATTAAATATAAAATATATGTTTTTTAATAGTAATATTCATAAATTTTATTTTTTTATTTTAAAAAATATAGTATATTTTATGAAATTATTAAAATTATAAATTATAAATTATTAATTAAAAAATATAAAATTAAACAGATTTGGGAATTTTTTTGATAATAATAATCGTGTTTGGAACAGGTTCGGGCAGTTAAGAATAAATTTTAATTAGATTTGAGACGGATTCAAATTTTAAGAATATTATTCAGATTTAGGTTTGGGTTTGGATTTGGATTTTGATTTGGATAAAGCGATTTTCATGGATATTCTACTTGTTTTCATTTTTAGGTGTTCTTGATTGTTACTAATTTAAATGATATAAGTGTTTTAAAAATTTAAAAAAAATGTGAAATTTGGTAAACAAATTACTAAAATGACTCTAAAGGATCAACAAGAAGCATGCCTTAGTTTTAAATAAGTTAAAATTGACTATATGAATTCATTATTTAAATTGGTTAAATAATTAAATTAATTATTTAAAACTGAGACTTGGTATCAAAATCATGGAAGATTATAATATCTAAAGTTAAATAAATAATTGTAATATGAATTATTAGAGATATTATGAGCTGAAACTGTTTATGGGTTATATTATGGTTGGTTTTAATATTATACAATACTGCCTTCATAGGGGTGTTCGGTTCCAGTTCAGTTCGTGATTTGCCTAGAAACCGGAATTAAACTGGAATTTCGAAATTTCGATACGGTTTCAGTTCGGTTCTTCATTGTTTCGATTTTAGTTCGGTACAATTCTTGGTTCTTTGGTTTCGGTTCTGTTTGGTACGATTCCAGTTCGGTTCTTGGTTCTTAAAATAATTTTATATAATTATTTTCTTAAAAAGTCATACTTGAATTAGCATTTAAGTTTTGAATTGAGTTATTAATGCATAATATATCATATAATATATCTTTTAGCTATACCTAAATTATATAATCTTTAATTATAAGGTGCATATATAATTTAGGATTAAATATATTATATAATATAATAGCATATTATATAATATACATTTTAACTATTTATTAATCATATAATATTTAACTATAAGATATTTATAGCATATTATATAATAGTTAATTAGAAATTTAATTAATATAAGGTATAATTATAAAAAAAATTAAAACTATGGGATTTTTTAACATTTTCTTTTAAAATTATTAAATTTTAAAATATAAATTATTATTAATTATAAATATATTTTATGTAAATAATTTTTACAGATGCTTTATACGTTATTTTCTCTAGCATAATTTAAAAATTAAAATATAATTTTTTTAAATATTTATTATAAAAGTAATATATAATTAATTAAAATATATACAACAACTATAACAATTAAATCTTTAAAACTAATTAAAGTTGATTATAAGAATATTTTTCACTATTCAATTATGTTTAAAACTAATTTCGTAAGTATTTAAATGTTATAAAATTTTTGATATTATTTCCTTCCATCCCTTTCTTTCTATTCTCATTTCTTTCACCATTATTTTATCATATTTTCATGTTAAAATATTTTTAGGTCAATCAAATTAACTCAAATTAAAATTTTAATTAACCTTCAAGTAATTTGAAATTTTATATAAATTAAAATGGATTTAAAAAATTATCGACAATTCCCTATACTTAAAAATTTTTTTCAATTATCCTCTATATAAAAAATTTACTAATTAAATCTTGTACTTTTTAACTCTTATTAATTGTATCCTATTATGGCGTGATGCGGTATCTAAAATAGTGTTTCTATTAAAGAGAATTAATATGAGTTAAAAAATTCAGGATTTAATTAATAATTTTTGTAATATAAAATAGAATTAAAAAATTTGAAAAATATAGAATTTTTTTTTCTCAGTTGTCCCTGTGATAATGAATCAGTTGAGCATTTTTCAATGCATCACATCGACCGAAGCATGAATGGATGTCTAGTATTAGTTTATTACTTAGCCCTATTTTCACGTTTGACAATCGTTGACTCAACAGCCAATCGCCAAAGCGCTTGGAGAAAGTTGCCCACTTAATTAAAAAAAAATTATCATATATGGAACAAATTGGAGTAGAATCCACATAAAATTTTGGATAAAATTAATATTAAAAATTAATTTTTATTTGATTTAATATTTCCTCAATAATTAGTATAAATTTTTCTTATTTAAATTTAATTTAAAATAAATATAAAATATATAGTAAAATTTACTTATAAAATATATAAATTTATATTTTAAATTTATAATTAATAGAGTTTAAATAGGAATTTCTTTGCCTAATATATAGACTCACGCGTGAGTAGAAAAGTATGCTCTCCAATAAAAGCCACGAGAAAAGAAAAAGCAAAAGAAAGGGCATGGTTAGGTGAGTACCAAAATTTTGAAATATATTAATTAGGGTCGGTGAGCAAGTTCAAATGAAATATAAAAAATAAGGAAAAAAAAAATTATCTTAGAGGTAATTTCTTATAAATTTAATATATTAAAAATATGAATTATATATATATATATATATATATTATGTCTTAATAGGAATCTTCTAAGTAAGAATGACAATGAGGTAGAATACTCAAGCAAATTATTCAATTCAAATTGAACCCAATTATGATTTATAATACTCGAATCATTTTCAAATTAAATTAAAATTCACCCTAAATTATTTAAATTCATTTAAATTTATATATATTTTAATTAATAATTTATATGAAATATATCTTTTATTTAAAATATATTATATGAAAAATTTATTAATTATTTATATAAATAGGTTCGATAATAAATACTCAACGTATAAAATCTAAATTTAGTATGATATTATTTATTAAATTCAAACTCTTCCCAAACCACAGTATATACCATTTAAATAGGTTTAATTGAATCAGGTATCAAAAAAATCTAACCAATTCCCATCCCTATTCCCAATAAGACAAATCCTAATGTCACCTTCTTTGGTGGTAATCGGAAGCTGGCAAGAATTTCTGAGGCAATTGCTAAGCAAGCAAAACTTGCTTACCAAGCTAAACATATATACTGTATTCTCATATTTTTCCACTATATAAATGACCACACAAGTGTTCCTCCAACTCCATCCAATTTCAAATTCTCAAGCGCTAAGTCCTAAGCAACACATTTCTACTCTCCAGAAAATGAGTATAGTTGAGATGTGGACTCAGCTAGGCTCAGCAATTGCTGGCCTAATGTTTGTTTGGGCTATGTATGATCGATACTTCCCTTACCAACTTCGAGGCTACGTTGAGAGATATAGCCATAAGCTGGTGGCTCTAGTATTCCCTTATTTCCAAATCATCTTCGATGAGTACACCGGCGAAGACATCAAGCGTAGCGAGGTCTACGCCGCCATTCAGAGCTACCTCAGCGCCAACTCCTCCATGCGAGCCAAGAGGCTCAAGGCTGACGTTGTCAAAGATAGCCAGTCTGTTCTTCTCACCATGGATGATCACGAAGAAATCACTGATGATTTCAATGGGATTAAGGCCTGGTGGACTTCAATAAAAAATAACCCCAATAAACAATCATTTTCTTTCTATCCTGAATTGGATGAGAGGAGATATTTCAAGCTCACGGTCCATAGACGTTACAGAGAAATCATCATCAAGTCTTATATAAATCATGTTATTAAAGAAGGAAAGGCTGTTGCTGTCAAGAATCGGCAAAAAAAACTCTATACCAACAATCCCAGCAAGAATTGGCATCGATGGAGAGCCACCAAGTGGAGCCACGTGGCGTTTGAGCATCCTGCGAGTTTCGATACTTTGGCAATGGCAACAAAAGAGAAGGAAGGAATCAAGAATGACCTTATCAAATTCAGCAAGGGGAAAAACTACTACGATAAGATTGGGAAGCCCTGGAAGCGTGGCTATCTCCTTTATGGTCCTCCAGGAACTGGGAAATCAACTATGATAGCTGCAATGGCTAATTTCTTGAATTATGATATCTACGATCTTGAGTTGACCACGGTGAAGGACAACAGTGAGCTTAGGAAGCTATTGATCGAGACTAAGAGCAAGTCTATCATCGTGATTGAAGATATTGATTGCTCTCTGGACCTTACTGGTCAGAGAAAGCCAAAGAAGGAGGAAGATGAAGATGAAGAAGGGAAAGATCCAATTTCCAAGAAGAAGAAGGAAGAAGAAGCAGAAAGCAAGAAAAGCAGTGAGGTAACTTTATCTGGGTTATTGAATTTTATTGATGGAATTTGGTCAGCTTGTGGAGGAGAAAGAATAATTGTGTTCACTACAAATTATGTGGAAAAGCTTGATCCTGCTTTAATCAGAAGAGGAAGGATGGATAAGCATATAGAAATGTCTTACTGTTGCTTCGAAGCATTTAAGGTTCTAGCTCAGAATTATCTGGATATCGAATCCCATGAACTGTTTGGGAAAATTCAAAATTTGTTGGAGGAAACGAAGATGACACCAGCTGATGTTGCTGAGAATTTGATGCCAAAGTCAGAAGAAGAAGACGAAGAGACTTGTCTGAAGAAGTTGATTGCTGCTCTAGAGGAAGCAAAGGAGGAGGAAGCAAGAAAGAAGTCTGAGGAAGAAGCAGCAAAGTTGAAAGCAGAACAAGAGAAAGAGAAAGCTCCTAAGGAAGATGGGAAGGAAAAGGATAATGGCAAAATCAAAGAGAACGACTTCAACTCGAATGGAAATTGTAAGAGTACAGTTCCCTCTGGAGACAACTGAACCAGAAGTAGATTGCATCTGTAGGCCTTGATTGAATAATGTATTTGGTTGGTATTGTATGGATTTTTTTTTATAAGCTTAATATTCTACTTTAATATTTCTTCATTAGAATATGCAAGAAATTATCTAATTGTGGCTTAATAAAAAAAAAAAAAGCTCCAAGGAGTTATTCCGATGGTAAGAGAATTTATTTTAATATAAGAAATTTCACATGTTATTGGCTTCTTAGTGTGGTGCTTTGACTCAAATATAGGTGTGTTGGGAATACTTTTTAAATATGTATAAGTGTAAAAGATGTAATATTCTCAATCAAATTTAAGTGGTTAATTTAATTGTACTCTCATTTTTCTTAAAAAATAAAATAAATAATAAATAATAAAAAAAAATCTATTATGATATGATAAAAATAAACTAAGCTATTTTATATTATACAACCATAATTGAGCGAAGTTTATTATTATAAAAAATAGAAGAATTAATGACAATTTTTCAATTTTTTTTTTAAAATATATTATAGCCTATAAGATTTCAAAATAAAATTTATATTTGAATCATAATAATTTCAATATTTTTAAATAAAGGTATTACAAAATAGGAAATCGCATCTTCATCAATAGATTAATACAATAATTTGAATTTTTCCTTGTAAACATGTAAATAAAAGTTTTTAATCGTCACTCAATTTTAATTTTTTTAAAAATTTTTTATTTTTATATTTATTTATTTGTTTATATATATAGTATTTTATTTATAAAATTTTAATTGATTAAAATAATATATCTTAGTAATTTATTTCCTTATAATTTTTTAACTAAGTTCAAATAGAAATAAAATGCAGTCATAGTAATTTAGTATTTTGACAATGAATGACTAATTTAATTAGTTATTAATGATAATATGTTATGATAATATTATATCATATATAAAAAAAATTTACATATTAAAAAAATTAAATCAAGAGTAATTACAAAAATTATAAATAATGTGTAATACACGCTATAGAAAGACTAAAATTTTAAATCAAAATAGAGAAAGTTGCCACTTAAACAATTATATATAGTTATTGTAAATAAGACAAACTATACTTATAGAAGAAAGTGGTTTTTTTTCAACCATTAATAATATTTTTATTTTTTGAACTTTTAGCTTAATTATATTTTTATGCTATTAGAATTTTTGATTGAGATAGACTTATCATTAATAAATTTTAGTTTAATAGTAATAGAATTGTCTATAATTATGAAGTTTAGAGTTGAAATTTCAGTTAGAATTAATTGTTAAAAAAAAAAAAGAATGAAATTACATGTTAAATAATTAATTATCTTTTTATAGTATTTCAGCCACCATAATTGAAAATGTGGGAGGGTTTTGTATTTTCACCAATAAGTGTATATGGATTGTGACTCTTCATTAGTGATAGTGAAGGAAATTTCTTGCTTTACCAAAATGATTAATTGTCTAATTGCAACCTAAATAAATAATTACTTCAGAATTTAAATAAAATTAGAGTTTAGAGTTTAAGATTTAGGAATGAGAATTTAAATCTCAATAATGTAATCTACTTTCTCACTACTAAAAAAATTTTCAACTTAACTAAATCACTCAATTAAGAAAATTAGAAATATTGATTTAGAAATATAAAGAATACAAGTTAAAATGTAACTATAGGAGCGATACATCCGTTTATATTAAGATTTAATAGTATTTGAAATGATTGGAATTGAATTTAAGAAAATGTATTAAAAATTCTCAATTTATTATTATAATACTAAATTATTACGAGTATTTTTGGCAATTTTATTATTCTCTCATTCTCACTTCTATATATATATATATTAGAGAAGACTAGTTTCAACAATAATTTATAACTTGAATAAGAAATGGCGAAACAAAATTACCAAGCTAAGAAGCTCTAAAACACTTTCTCCTTATTTGAAATATAGAATTTTATATGAATTTAATTTATTTTTGCTAATTTTTATATTCAGAATAAAAAAATTTAATTTTTTTAATTTAAAAAATTTGTTTATTAAAAAAAATTCATAAATAATTTTATGAGAATTCTTTTAATTTTTTTTTACAATTAATTTATTTCAAATAAACCTTTTGCGTTTTTTATTTTTCATTTTATTAAGTTTAGAAAAAAATTATTTAAAATTAACCAATTATATATGAATTTGATCATTTATGTATGAATTTGATCGTATTAAGACTTAAATTTATAATAAATCGAATATAGGTAAATAAATTTTTTAAAATTTTTTAGTTTAATAAAATAAAAAACAAAGAGTGTCATTGACTCATCATGTGAACACAAGAATTAGCAAACAAACTTTAGGGATTTTTCTAGACATCTTTGTACACGCTAAGAAGCATGCGGAGGAAATATCAATAAGGTTATAGAATACTCTTGCTCTATATAAAAATAATATTATTTTTTATAAAAAAATTTAAGTCTTTTTTATAATATATAAAATAAAATTTACGTAATTATAAGGGATAATAAATATATATTGTGAATACCTAATAATCTATAAGATTTATGCATCAGCACTTCTTTTCGCTGACGTGCATAGTCTCACGTCATACTTAAAACTTGTATCTGTCATTCATTTATTAGGCTTTTATCTACCCACTGCAAGCTGCAACTTGGCTCTGATTGACCAAACACCGCCTGTTTGTCATTTATGAGCCCATTAGATCCAGAACTTTGGAATAAAGAAATGAATTGAACGTGAAGGTTCCCTCTTGGAAGCTGCCAGGAAGCAAGGATAAAGGCAATGACCAGGAAGCCATGCAAAGTGTACTTCTGTGACTTCTCATATTTCTTCACTATATAAATATAAACTAACACAAGTGTCTATCCATATGCTTCTTAGCAATATAGAAATCACTTCTTCTTCCTTCTTTTCTTCTCATTTCCAGTGTCCAAATCCATGACTATAGTAGAGATGTGGACTCACCTAGGCTCAGCAATTGCTGGCCTAATGTTTGCTTGGGCTATATTTCAGCAGTACTTCCCACATCAAATTCGGGACCATTTTAGCAGGTATGGTCAGAAATTGCTGGGTCTTGTCTACCCTTATCTCCAAATTACCTTCCATGAATACACCGGAGAACGTCTCAAGCGCAGCGAGGTTTACTCCGCCATTCAAAACTACCTCAGCGCCAACTCTTCCACGAATGCCAAGAAGCTCAAAGCTGATGTTGTTAAAGATAACCATTCTGTGGTTCTCACCATGGATGATCATGAGGAAGTTACTGACGACTTCAATGGGATTAAGATCTGGTGGTCTTCAAACAAAATAACCCCCCAAACCCAGACTTTTTCTTTCTATCCTGCCCCTGAGGGTAAGAGGTATTTCAAGCTCACAGTGCATAGACGTCACAGAGATGTTATCACCAACTCTTATATAGATCATGTTATCAAAAAAGGAAAGGAAATTGCAGTCAAGAATCGGCAGAGAAAACTCTACACCAACAATACCAGCGATCAATGGTACGGATGGAAAGCTACCAAGTGGAGCCATGTGATGTTTGAGCACCCTGCAAGTTTCGATACTCTGGCTATGGCGACAAAAGAGAAGGAAGGAATCAAGAAGGATCTTAAGAAATTTAGCCAGAGTAAGGACTACTACGCTAAGATCGGCAAGCCCTGGAAGCGTGGTTATCTCCTTTATGGTCCTCCTGGTACTGGGAAATCAACTATGATAGCTGCCATGGCTAATTTGTTGAATTATGATGTCTACGATCTTGAGTTGACCACAGTCAAGGACAACAGTGAGCTCAGGAAGCTATTGATCGAGACGACGAGCAAGTCTATGATCGTGATTGAAGACATAGACTGCTCACTGGATCTTACCGGTCAGAGAAAGCCAAAGAAGGAGAAAGAGGAAGACGAAGAAGAAGGGAAAGATCCAATTTCCAAGAAGAAAAAGGAGGAAGAAGCAGAAAGAAACAAAAGCAGTAAGGTGACTTTATCTGGGCTACTGAATTTTATTGATGGAATTTGGTCAGCTTGTGGAGGAGAAAGAATAATTGTGTTCACTACAAATTATGTGGAAAAGCTTGATCCTGCTTTAATCAGAAGGGGAAGGATGGATAAGCATATAGAAATGTCTTATTGTTGCTTTGAAGCATTCAAAGTTCTGGCAAAAAATTATTTAGATATCGAATCCCATCAACTGTTTGCAACAATTCAAAACTTGTTGGAGGAAACCAAGATGACACCAGCTGATATAGCTGAGAATTTGATGCCAAAGTCAGATGATGAAGACGGAGAGACTTGCCTGAAGAAGTTGATTGCTGCTCTTGAGGAGACAAAAGAGGAAGAAGCAAGAAAGAAGTCTGAGGAAGAAGCAAAATTGAAATCGGAGCAAGAAGCGAAAGAACAAGAACAACCAGCTAAAGAAGATGAGAAGGTTAAGGACAATGACACATCTAAAGAAATCAAAGAGAATGATTTGATCTCAAATGGGAAGGAAAACAATTCCATATGAATCTACCAACCAGATAGATATTCATAATTGCAGAAGGTAGATGCATAATTGGGTGGTAATAAATAAGTTGTTGTATTCATATCTGCTTATGATTTCAAAATTTCCATGGAGTACCCTGGCCTGGCATGGCTTGTAAGAGGAACAGTCTAGTTTTATCTTGCTTTCTTATTCTTCTAAAAAAATAAAATAAAATAAAATAAAAAATCTACTGAGTAAATAAGGGCCTTTAATTGCGTGATCAAAGGTTAATTCTTGGGCAAAATCTAAGATGCAAGACTTTTGTTGTTTCCTTGAAATGAACCACTAAAAACTTGAGAACCTTTGCAAGCTCGTTCTTTATTTGGACTATATTCCAAAAACATTTCCCTTGCCATATCCATGCCCAAAATGAAGGATTTCTCCACATATTGGTCAACTTTTTCTACTCACACATTCAGATCACAAATCTGTGAATTATTTGGTAACCTTAAGCGCAATGAAATCTTTTAGGAAGATGGCACTGTCCCACATAGGGTGGGAGTGAAAGAAAAAATGGGCATAAATGCAAAGTTAAAATATCTGTGATCGCTTTGACAACTAGCTGGCCGAATTGTAAGCCACCAATATAGCCCAAATCCACATTGCTCAAGGGCCCAGTTCAAAAATAAAAACAAGAAGCCTACATTGCCATTACGACAATGTCTCAGCTCCAAATTAGAAATGGCAATGGGGAGTGGAGACTTCCCTGCCAACGAGCGGAGCAAATGGTGCGGAGACTTCCTCGTCAAAGAACAGAGCGGGAGCCGGTTTCTGCAGAAATTTTTCATTTTCTTATTATTTTTTATTTTAATTTATCATTACATAATACAAATTTATTTATTTAAAATAAATTATAATAAAAAATATAAGTTTTAAATATAATATTAATAATATATATTTTTTTTTGTTTAAAATTATAATATTTAAATACATAAAAGTAAATTATTTTTTAATAAATAATAAGTTATCAAGGTGGATTTTTTTTCTGTTCCCACTCCACACAATATCAGAGTCGGGATGAGACAAGTAAAATTGACAGAGTTTGCGAATAATTGCCATTTCAATTAAATTAAACAAGCAAAAAGGCTCAAGTCGATACCATAACAATATTCAATCTATAGTTGATGGAGGACTATGAGATTGTGTTTGATGAACTTTGCAGGGTAAATCTTTTCAGGCCTGAAGAAAAAAATTATTCCAAGATCACAAACCATCTCTTTCTACCCTATTTCCATAGAGAAGATATTAGAATTATGACTCAAAATCCTAGTGGGATTTAGAGAGAGACTTTTTTTTCTAATTTGAGTAGAAAAAATATTCCTTAATGGGATAGGATAGAGAAATATTTCTTATATAGGGTAGAACTCTTATTTTATTATTTTAGTGTTATTCCTAAATTGAGCAGGACTCCTAATCAGATTAATATTGAGGGAATTAACACTATAAACAGAAGAATGGAGTGAGGTTGTCATCCATTGTAGAGAGAGACTTTGCCAATTGGTGAGAATTTAGCTCTGCCATTGATGAGGGGTATTTGTCCATTGCAACTGAGAGAATCTTTGGCCTAAGATGGAGTAAGGACATAGAATTCAAAAAGAAGGGATTCTTATCCATATAGTTGAAGGCACCCTTTGTGGTATAGTATTATAATAGCAAATATATTGGATTATGTTTAGAAGAGATTGAGAAAGACTAACTAATATATTTACTATGAGGAGTTATGTAGTATGGATTCTTTTGGGTGTAATTGAGTTTATGCGTAGTATAAATTTGAGCTTGTAATGATAATTTATTATTATTGATAGTGAAAGATGGCATGCCTGTGGATGTTGCCTTATATTGAGAGGGTGAATCACATAAATATTGATATTTTGTGTGCTTATCTTATTTTTTTACAGTTTACACTCTTAACTACAAGCTCTTATTTCATTGGCAATATTTCAAATTTGTTACCTGTCTTACTTCAAATATGTGATGGAAGAAAGGAAGGCTATTGGGGATAGGAACAGATAGCGAAAGATTTACACTAATGATCCTAGCGAAAGCGACTATGTACAACAAGAAGAGAACGTGAAGCCATATTATGTATGAGCATCGGGCTTCATTTGAAACACTTTTTATAGATCCAAGCAAGAAGAAGGAGACCATGGATGATATTGTTACATTTAACAAGTTTAAAGAGTATTATGCAAGAATTGAGAAGGTTCGGAAACGTGGCTACGTCTTTTATAATTGTCCTGGTACTGGAAAATCACCAATGATTGCTGCCATTGCTAATTTATTGAATTATGATATATATGTTATTGAAATAAGGATAATACAGATTTAAGAAAGCTACTGATCGAAGCATCCATCAAATCAATAATTGTCATTGAGGTAATAGATTGCGCATGAATGACAGTAAAGATATTTTGCTAAATGGTCGGAAGATTATAGAAATATTTTATGGAATCTTAATTGATCATAAAAAGCCCATGTACCTGAGTTCTTTGGACTTGCCTTCTGATGGGAGTTGGTCCATTTGGACTTATTGGAAGAGCAATCCAAAAGACATGTTAAGGGAGATTTGCCTTGAATCCCTTGAATTTGCAGGTTGTAAGCGCCATTTAGATATATTCCGAAGTGTATTGGTAGAATCTAGTCAGGAAGAATTGGTGCGAAGGGAGTTTGAGCAAAATCTATCGAAGTGTTGCAAGAAGAGTTGGAGGAGGGAGTGTATTGTTAGCGAGAGAAGTAGCAACTCTGGCTGTGCAAACTATCAATTCGGTTTTGAACAGAATCAAAATTGAAAAATCGGAAAATAAAAATATACTTTATGAGAGAGCAAACTAAATTAAATATAAAGACCAATTGAATTAAATTGAATTGAAATAAATTAGTTCGATTCAATCAATCAATTTTCTTTCAATTTCAAGATTCAATCAAAGTTCAAAACTTTAGCAACTAAACTCATGTGATACCCAGATGTAAAATGCCATTCTTCTAATTTCCCAAAGAACAACAATCTTCTTTTCATTGCATATAGAAAAAAGAAAGAATAATAAAAAAAAATTCAGATGCAATACACAAGCAATTAATTACACAATATCTATCAAATTTCAGCAACTAAATCCAAAAAAACATACAAAACACCAATATCCCGTTAGGGTGGACAAAGAAATCGCTAAACTAATCAACCTGAATATATCTAAATCAAAATTAGTGATTTTATACATTTAAATATTTGTTATGGTTTGAAAATAATTACAAACTAAATTTCCAGTTTGGGTTCAGGTTGACATAGTAAAAGTTCAACCCAAACCAGATCTCTCTCTCTCTCTCTCTCTCTCTCTAAATATATATATATATATATTAAAGAAACATGTGAATAACCTTATTTTATTTTTTGTTCTTATTTATTTTTATTGAATAATACTGTAATATCTGCCACTTTCTGATGTCAGAATATCTATCCTTGACGGAATATTTTGGCGAAAACTAAGACTTCATTGACAAGAGAGTGGCGGTAAGATGTGAAATATATTTATATATGTGTGTTTAAATATTCAAAATGTATTTAAGAATGAAAAAGTTTTAAGGGTTTTATTCTTTAAAAAAATTTTTAAAGTAGTTATTTTGGGAGAAGAAATTTTGATAGCCGAAGGATAGGCTTTCAGCAACCGAAATTTTTTTTATAGATCAAATACCATTTGGGCAGAATCAACTCTGGCAGCTTTAAGTCGAACTTTCGGCAGCTGAAAGTCTTTAGACAAAGAGGATATAAAAGGGATCTCAGCTCATTTCCTACCTAAAACAATTGGATTTTCCTCCTTTCCTCTCTCTCTCAACTACTAGGGCATGCAATGAGCTCTTTGAAAAGATTCCTTTGAGTTTTGAAGATCTGGAGGTGGATTCTTTCATTTAGAAGTGTGGAATAGTAGATTCAAGTTTTGAAGTTTTGTCTCTCCCGCCTCTAAGCTCCAATAAAAGAGGTAACTTTCTTTTCTTCTTGATTTAATAGATAGATCTAAGAGAGTTGATAAAGAATTCAGTTTTAAAGCATTAATTTCATGAAAAGTTATTTCGAGTTTAGTTTTGGAAGCTTATGCTATGTTGGGTTTGAGGAGAACCTAGGATTTGAGTTTTGATGAATGTAAGTGGCTATTAAGCATGTTTTCTAGTTGTTCTAGGCCCTAGAGATGTATATATGTGATGGGGTTATGTTTTAGAACTTTAAAATAATTTGGGTGTTGATGGAAGAAGAGATCTGTAGGTTTTTGACTTGGAAATTCTAAAAATTCCCAAGTTTGGCTGCTAAAAGCTAGAGCTTGCCAATGCTTGCATTTTCTTGGAAAATCTAGAAATTTTCTAAGTTCGACAGTCGAAGTCCTAGACTTCGGTAGCCATAAAGGCTACTGTCCAAAATGGGCACTCGATGTTCCAAGGTTCAACAGTTGAATCCCAAGATTTTGGCAACTGAATTTAGTTCTCCCCATTTATTTTTCCCTTTGATTCCAAGATTTCAAAACCTAATTTCATGGTTCCTAAGGCCTAAAATAAGATGTTTATATTATGTATAGAGTTTTAGAGCCTTATATAACACTCTAGGGTCCGATTTTATAGGATCGGTCTCGAGGGACTCGAAAGAGTAAGGACCCAAGGATAGCCCCCATTTGAGTAAGGAGGTTGATAGGCTATAAGAGGTGAGTAACTTTAACCTTAATGAAATGAAAACTATTTACAAGTAATTAATGAGCATCCTCATGCATCATATCATATTTATTTAGGATGTATGTATCTAAAACATGAAGATAATGCATAATTGCATAAATTACTGTCGGTGCATTGATGGATATTGGATGACCCATTACTCCCCCTATGTTATATTTATGTAATGTTACGTATATTATAGATCCATAAGTAAATCTTAAGGGGAGATCTTGACGTTGCCCTTTAAGGGAGATCTGAAAGTTTCCCCTGGGTACATGATACAGGTCATGTTTAAAAGGAAAGTTTATAGAGTTATTGGTAATAATGTCCATTTTATGTGAAATGTTTGTGATGTAAAAATCCATGTGAATGATGCATTACACATGTATGAATGAATAATACAATTAATGATGGTTAGTTTACTCACTGAGCTTGTATAAGCTTACCCCATTCCCCTTACCCCTACGAAGACTAGAAGAGTTCTTTGAGGAGAGAGTAGCAAGGGTAGCCTTAGCTTTTCCTTTATGTATAATGTATGGATAGATGGATATGTAATTTATAAATGGATAGTACTGTGCTGATAATTAATGAAAATTGGAATTATGTAATAATTGGTTAAGTATGATAATGTATATGTGGTGTTAACCCTTTTGAGGGTATGCATGTTGAATCATTACACTTTGGATCTTATGTATGTTAAGGTTCAAATTATAAATCATTGTTATGTTATAAATGTTTATGTGTGGATGAAAGGACTAAGGTGTAATGGTTTGATGTATGTTAAGATAGTGAGATGTGGGAATATATGTATATTTTGCAGGTTTTAGGCTTGCTGTGGGTTTTGGCAGCCTTAAGTTGACCCTATCCCTAGTGTCGGTAACGACCCCTTAGTTTGGATCATTACAAAGTTGGTATCAGAGCTCTAGGTTAGATGAGTGGACTTAGATGCTAGCAAGAGTATGGAAGAAAGGCAAAAGGAAGTTTATTGACCAGCACAATTAGGAAAATACATGTCCAATAGGGTTGAGTCCCTATATGTTATGTGATGAATGTTATGTGTACGTTAGGTTTCATGTTATGGTTGATTGTGTGTTATGTGTTCATGTGAATGCACATAAACTTTTATGTGCTCAACACTTCTTGTTTACTTTTAGAAATGCAAGGTTCAAGAAGGTCCACTGGGCTGACCAGCGCTCCACCTAAAAATGAGGGTATAAGAGCACTACTCGCCAATCCTATTATCAGGGAGAGAGCAAGCAGAGGTGGAAGGAGAGAATCTTCAATAGGTCTCAGAAGGTCCTTTGAAGTCAGCAAGGAGATTGCACAAGCACCTAGAATATCTGTAGATGGTAGAAAGAGTTCTTATGGCTTCGCCCAACAGTATGAGAATCCTAAGCCTTGGGGTGTGGGAATGATGGGAGAAGATAGTTTTGAGGAGGGAGGAGATGAGTTAGAGTTCATATCTCCTCTATAGACAGGACCAGAGTATGGGTTTGGATATCAATACCAACAATAGGGGACTTTTAAAAACCCTAAATTTATGGGCTAACCTCAATATCCTCCTTTCATGCTCTACCCACCTTACTTCCCATCGTACAACCCATATCCCATGTACCCTCCATAGTAGCACCCTCGATAAGAGATCAAATACCACCACCACCCCCTATAGCTCCAATAGTTCCTACACAAAAGATCGGGGCAAGTAGTCAAAATAAAGCAAAGATGATGTACAAGGAAGGAAATGATCCTTTCGAGTACATTAGGGTAGTTAAAATGATAGCTGATGAATTAGACACCAATGATAGTAAGGCCATTTAGATGGCTGACTTTACCTTAAAATATAAGAAGGTGAAGGAATAGTATAAGTCCTATATTGAAAGACAGAGTTAACAATATGACCTAGTCTTAGTTTGTGACAGAGTTTATAAATTGGGCTTTTCCAGAAAGCTCCAGAGAACTGAAAGTGGTGGAGTTTGAATAATTGAGACAAACTTCTAATATGAGTATGGACGAGTATATGAATAAGTTTGTTAAGCTTCTGTAGTATGTGGGGCAAGAGCATAATACATATAAGAAGGAGGTAAAAAGGTACACTTAGAAGTTGTACTCTAGATACTTATCATTAATTTTGGCTACAGAAACCCACAGCTTTCATTCCATAGTAGATGCTATAAGAAAGATGGAGGCTGGAGCTCTCATTAAAGGGAGACTGAACTTAAAAAGTACAAAAGCTAAGTAATCCATAATTCTTAAGGTTATTGAAACAGAGAGGTTTGATCATTTAACCCAGACTATTTCTTCATCTGAAACTAAGAAGGATAAAGGAGGGAAGTTTGGTAAGAAGCAAAAGAAGAATAAGTTCTAGAACAGAATTAAGTCAGGCCTTAGGAGGGGAGGCATCTCTAGTTTGAGTTCAGATATCTCTAATAGTGCAAGATGTGGGAAGCCTTATCGAGGAGTTTATAGGTTTGTAACTTCCTAATATTATAGCTATGGTCAGGAGGGGCACATTTTTAGGGAGTGGCCTAACATGGAAAGGGTGGCTTCACAGCAGCAGACTAGGTCAAGCAGTGTGGCTCAATCAGTAGTGAGATAAACTTTTATAGGTCCCTCATCAGAAAGAGGACAAGGTTCTTCTTTCTCTATAGCAGGCTCTCAAGGAAAGGGTTTAATAACATCGGTGCAGATATTTACCATGACACAATAGGAAACCAATGCCTCCAACATTGTGGTGTCAGGTAAAAAGTTTCGATGCGCATGTTTTGATTGATCCTAGGACATCCCATTCTTTTGTTAAGTCCGAAACAGTTTTGATATTAGGTTTACTATTTTCAAGTCTATAATATCCATTGCTTGTTAATGGGCCAAAGTGTGATCCTTTGGTGACAGAGATAATCTATTACGCCTGTCCAGTGATGTTGGAGGATAAATATTTTCTAGCTGACCTAGTGGTCCTAGAATTGATAGATTCTGATGTCATTCTGTGGATGGATTGGCTCTTAGCCAATTTTACCACCTTAGACTATAGAAACAAGGGAGTAAAGTTAGAGGACTAGACAAGTTAGAGGTACTCTTCTAGGGAGATCAAAAGTCAGCAGTGAAGGGGATGATCTCTATAATACAAGCTAGTAAACCATGTGAGAGAAGTTATGGAGTACAGAAGTGCATCAAAAGAAGTGCATCAAAAATAGTTCCTGTGGTAAGAGAGTTTTTAGATGTGTTTTCTAAGAAACTACTCAGTCTGCCACCTAAAAGGGAGATAGATTTTGAAATTGATCTAGTGCCTGGTACTAGACCCATATCTATTTCTCCTTACAGGATGGCTCCTGCAGAGTTGAAAGAATTAAAAGAACAACTGCAGAAATTAGTGGATAAGGAATTTATCAGACTGAGTACTTCTCCTTAGGTTGCTCTTGTACTATTTATAAAGAAAAAGGATGGATCCTTGAGGTTGTGCATTGACTATAGGCAGTTGAACAAGATAACTATGAAGAACAAGTACCCTCTACCCCATATTGATGACTTGTTTAATTAGCTAGTTAGAACTAATTGTTTTTCAGAGATAGATTTGAGGTTCAGATATCACCAGTTGAAGATTAAGGAGTTAGATATTTCGAAGATGACATTTCAGCATAGATACAAGCATTATGAGTTCCTTGTGATGCTATTTGGGTTAATAAATGCCCTAACTGCATTTATGGATCTCATGAATAGGGTATTTAGATAATATTTGGATCACTTTGTAATTGTCTTTATTGATGATATATTAGTGCATTCCAAAAGTCTAAAAAAGCATGCACAACATTTAAGAATAATTCTTCAATGCTGAGGGAGCATCAGTTATATGCCAAGTTCTCCAAGTGTGAGTTCTAGCCAAGGAGTATATCACTCTTATGGTGACAAAATATGGAACCGAAATGGATCCGAAGAAGGTAGAAGTAGTAGCAGATAGGGCAAGGGCAACCATAGTGATAGAGATCAAGAGTTTCCTAGGTTTGGCTGGTTATTATAGGATTTGTCCCTAATTTCTCCAACATAGATACTCTAATGACTAGGTTAACTTAGAAGAATAAGAAGTTTGAATGGAGTGATTGTCGCAAGGGTTTTGCGATCGCCGGACGATTCTCACAGAAGTGGAAAAAGTGAGGAGTCGCCACTTTAATTTTGAGAGAAATTAAAGGAAACCATTTTGCAAAAATAAAAATTTAAACATTTATAAAACCACTTCTTAAACAGAGATTCTAGGTTCAGTGTTCATTTACGGGTGAGGAAGGTGTTAGGCACCCCACTTCATCACTCAATGAGGGTAAGCAGATTTAACGATGTACTTTTCATAAGTTAAGATCAATAATTTTAGGGTTAGAATTATAATGTTGGTCCCTATTATTAATAAAAGGAACGTTTGATATTTCACCATTTCGGGCTTCCCAAGAACACGAGTATATGGGATGACCCTACAGTAAATTGGTGTTGTGTTTATTTAATTTGTTAAGTATTTTATTAAATTCCTCTCTCTTCGAATTAGGACTCTAATTCAGAAGAGTTTTTATTTGGTCTCTAAAGATTCATAACGAGTGAAGAGGACTCTCGGCTCACACATTATGTATCTCATCATTGGCATTCAAATAACTGAGGGTGCAGTGTGTGTGATGGATACTTTGAGAGCCGATATGGGTATAGATTTTTATTCCTTTTAATTAGGACTCTAATTCAAAAGGGATGTGTTAGTTAAAAACTAGAGAATTCTCTTTATTAATGAGGACTCTCAGTTAATAGAGGAAGGTCCCATCATCAGGAAAATTACCAGTGAAACCTTTACCCATATCGTTTCATTTTTAAGGAATTATGATATTTTTTTATTAAGCCATACTGAAGGAAAAACTCTACCCTAGTAATATAAATATGAGGGCCTTGAGGAGGACTCTCCACCAGGCCTCAATATAAGATTCGGGATTCTTTGGAAGGACTCTCCCGCAGACCCATTGTTTCGAATATGTGATGAATTTTATAATAAAAGTATCGGGGCTAGAAAGGAAAGGACTCTCTCCTGGTCTCCCCTAATTTATACAAAACATCTTTATTAGAACTTTAGCTAAGAAAATTTAGGAAATGACTCTCTCCCGATCTCTTAAAATATTTTTATTAGAATTTTGGCTAAGAAAATTCAGGAAAGAACTCTCTCCCGATCCCTTAAAATATTTTTATTAGGATTTTGGCTAAGAAAATTCAGGAAAGGATTCTCTCCCGATCTCTTAAAATATTTTAGAACTTTTGGCTAAGAGAATTCAGGAAAGGACTCTCACTCGATCTCTTAAAATATTTTTATTAGAATTTTGGCTAAGAAAATTTAGGAAAAAACTCTCTCCTGATCTCTTAAAATATTTTTATTAGAATTTTGGCTAAGAAAATTTAGGAAAAGACTCTCTTCCGATCTCTTAAAATATTTTTATTAGAATTTTAGCTAAGAGAATTCAGGAAAGGACTCTCTCCTGATCTCTTAAAATATTTTAGAACTTTTGGCTAAGAGAATTCAGGAAAGGACTCTCTCCCGATCTCTTTTGTTTAAGAACCTAGGAAAGGACTCTCCCGGTCTTTCTGATATAGTATCAGACACTTTATAAAAGGTTAAATTACAGGAATTTAAGAAAAGAACTCTCTTCTGAACTCCCTATTTTTAAAAGTGAATTTAAAAGTCACGAATGTTGATTCGAACTCTTCATTGATCTTCTGCGTTATTCCTCGATTTCTACACTATTCGAACTCCTTTGTTTCCACCCCTATAGCTTATTGTCCGAACTTTTCTATTCCAGGTTTCGTGTCTTATGATCCGAATTTGTCTTGATTTTTCGATCTTATAGCTTATCGTTCGGGCTTGCCTCGATTTTTTTTGATCTCATAATTTACTTGTCTAGACTAATCTCGGTTTCCAACCTCACAACTCATCCAAACCTTTACATCGATACGAAATACATCTATTTTCCTAATTATTTTCCTTATTTATTCGGATCAAAAATTTCTAAGTCGTCACTTTTATCCATACTCCTTACGGTATTTATGAAGTGTTAACGACTCGAACTTTCACTCTTATACAACATAAAAAGAATTAAAAGTAATGATAACTATAAGACTTGCAAATGAGAGGAGGCCAAAGATAATATTTATGGCACAAGTCAAAGTTGATACGACCCTATTCTAAAAACTCGGTGTGACAAGGCACCTTAAGAATACTCATGTCATGAACACAAACTAACGATATTTAGAGATTGATAAGTTAATCGCTTACCTGTAGAGAGATTGTAACACCCCCGTTGTATAGCCTGGTATATTTCACTGTTCCGGTGACCGGTGTCGGTCCGGAAAATTAATGGGATTAGGGTCACACTTAAGACAATTTGAGAAGCCATAAACACAAATAATTAGTAATGTTTAATTAGTTAACTATAAATAAGAAAAACAGAACATAAGAGGTTAAACGAGCCGAGAGTCACAGCGATGAGTGACCTCCTCGGGAACGACTGCGAAGTCGTTTTAAACTCAAATTTCGAACCGTAAAAAGTGACGCTGCGGTCCTTAGGACCCTTATGAACACAGTGGAAAAGAGGAAATCACGAAAAAGAACTGTTAAGTCAGTCAAATAATTAGGTCAGGGAGCCGGAAGAAATATTGGATTATTTGCAAACCGGGATGAACCGGCGAGGGGCAATTTGGTCAATTGACCCCGAGAGCTGACTCCTGACCTAACTGTCAAATAAAATCGGAGAAAAGAAAATTTTGGAATCGAGAATTAAATTAAAGAACTAATAGAAAAAAAAATAAATAGAAAAAAAAAAAGATGGAAAAGTCAAAGTGATGACATCATGAATGATGTCATAAAGGCTTAATTAATTAATTAATTTATTTGGGATTTTTGTGGTCTTCTTTAAGCCAAAATTAGACAAAAAAAAAAAAAGAAAAAGACTTCATCAAAAACGTGAACCATTCTCTCTTCCTCTCCCTCACCAAAAAACTCCCATGAAAGCTTGATACAAGCTTGATTCCACCCACTTAACCTTATTTTGTCACTAAATTAATTCATAAAAACTTGTAAACTTCACTTGGGGAAGCATTTGAAGAAGAAAAGAAAAGGAAAAAGGGAGTGAAATTGAAGAATTAGAGCTAAAAATTCTGCTCACTTAAGGTTGGTACTCTTCCTTCATTCTCTCTTTGAATTTATATTTAAGTAGCTAAGTTACATTTGTAAGCAACAAATAAGTGAATAAAATCAAGCATGGTGGACCAAATAGAAGTGTGGGCAGCTAGGGTTTAGGTTTGAGGATGGATTATTTTGATACAAATTATGAATTTGTTTAGTGTGAATGAGTGTATAACTTCTAAGTATGCAATTAGAATTCAACAAGTGAGTTAAATGCATGAGATGAAGTAGTTAGGGTTTGAATGTTATGGTTAGTCAAAAAAAATTTGGATAAATGCATAAATTGAATTTTGACCTATTATGAAGTGAAATAATGGTCAATTATGATCAAATAGATTCTAATGGAATGGTAGAAAATTAAACCAAATTCGTAGGTTAATGGTCATGCTGCTGGCAGCATGACCAAACCTACTTTGAATGACCAAAACTCAAATTTTACAAGCCTAATGGATATGCCACCAATTGGAGATGAAAATAGACATAAAAGAGCACAATTTTCATTAAGGAACCATTGCCAAAAACTGACCAAAACTTGGTGAAACAATTGACCAAAGTGAGTTGATAGCAGGCTGCCACTGCACTAAACTGACCAAATGAACAGTAACTGTTCATTTGGTCATAACTCGAGCTAGGTAGGTCAAATTGACCTGAAATTTTACCAGCAATTAGATATGATATAGACCTAAAACTTTCATGAAGAACACCAACCCAAATTAGGCCATTAACTCATTCAAATCATTGAGCAAAGTTAAAATTTCTGTACTGAAATTCTGCAGATTTTTAGTTGAGCAGCAAAGTTTGGATAGCTATAACTCTCTCTAGAAAACTCGGATTTAGGCGATTCTTGAACCGATGGAAATCGAAGACATAGTACAACATTTCATATGAAGAAAGTGAGACCAAATTATGAACTTAACTTGATCAAATAATTGACCAAAGTTGGACCAAAAACCTGCCAGCACCTAAATTGCAGTATGAACAGTGCACGTGAACAGTAAACTTATTTTGGCCATAACTTGAGCTACAAAACTCCGATTGAGGTGATCCAAAAATGAGAATACACTTAAGACAATAAGGAACATTTTCTATGAAGGAAGTTTTGTCAAATTCCAACAGTAGATCGACCAATGGAATAGTGCAACTTCGGAAAACCAAAACCGAAAATTGGTAATTTTGCCAAAATGACCTAAGCTTTAAACAAATGACCAAAACCAACAAGTTTGGTGACCAAAATGTGGTATGTGGGTGAAGTTGGAGTTCCCATACCTATTAAGCCTTAGAAAGTCAATAATTTGACTTGAATAGTGCAGTGAATAGTAACCCGAAACACAAAATTTCGAGAACGTCGAATTTAACACGTTAGAGTTAGGTAAATGTGAAGCTAAGTTTATTTTGAATTTATTTTAAGTTCTAGTACTGAAACATTGTAAAATTGTGTGTTTCAGTTGAAAAGAATATCGGGAAGGAACCCGAGGAACCGAGTCGAGGCTAAAGGACGACTCGTTTGAGGTTTGTGCACAATATTACTATGCTTTAAAAAAATTCATTGATTAAATGAATGAAATATGCATTTTATTGTTGCTTTGAATTGTTGAAAGTATTGTGACCTTACTTATGATGTTTTGATTCAAATTGTGAAATTTATTGTGTATATTTGAAATGACAATGTTTAGCAAATTGTTAAGATAAGTTTTAAAACCACAGTATCACGATCATATGTTTGAACACCTCACTAGCACGACTTGTGGGGGTAATTAGTTTCGAATTTTGATTCCTTCTCTGGAGAAGTGTTGAGGTGTGCCAGTAGAAGAGGATGTGAATGGATATCCATATATTTGAGCTAGCTAGCCTTGTGACATGATTTCTCTTTAGCCTCTGGCTATCGAGATTCATGTGATTTCTCTTAGCCTCTGGCTATTGAGATTCTATTTGTTTCGAATGGCATGATTTAACTGTTGGTTTTATGAAATGTGTTTTGATACTTTGAAATAAACTTGGTTTACATGTAAAATCTTACAATGCATGATTGTATTTAATTTTCATGTTTAGTCAAATTTTTGAATGAATGTGCTTTAAGTTTTGCATAAAGATTATTTTAGTATATTGTGCACCACTGAGTCTTAGTACTCAGCGATAGCTTTTATTGCTGTCGCAGATACAGAAATTAGAGGAGCAGCAGATCGAGTCACGAGGTGTGTGAAGTCATCACTTGAAGTCTTCGCATAATTTATACCCTAATCAGAAATATTTCTTTTGATTTATATATTGCACATAAATGTATGGACATGTACATGGGTCTTGAGAAGCTTGTACAAAGTTTGTATAAAAGTTGTAATAAATTTTAGTTTGGACTTCCTGAATGTAAATTTTAGTATGATGAATATATAAATTGTTTATCTTGAATGGAATATGAATAAATGATATTGATGGATGATTTTTGAAGAAATTATTGAACTTGTGAATTTGAGAAATTGTTTGAGATTGAGTTTGAAATTAAAGTAGTGGTTGAGAAAACTTTTAGAAGTGCTTTTACAGTATTCAAGAACGGTTTTCTCAAAATACAGAGGAAACTCTGTCAAAATTTTTATAAAATTTGCGGAAAACTAAAATGGCCAAAAATATTAATTAGTTTTAATTTCAACTAAATGTTTTAAATACTTATTTGAAATGCTCACCACTTGTCAAAGATAAGAAAATTATTTTAAAATCCCTTGTAGGGTACTTAATGAGTTATCGGTAGGTGAAGTTCGGTAGTTCATTAGGTATTCTACGGGATCATGTTATGCCTTACAGAGGGGTAAGGTGTGACAGAGATGAAATAACGGATGAATCAATACTGATGCTCTGCGAACTCTGGAGCTACTATAGCTGAGCTGACGGAGTGACTTTAAGCTGCCGAAGGAGATAACAATGAGGCCTTGATGACGAACTATGATTGGGCTTTCAAGATGGTGCACGATTGCTAAAGGTGTGGATTGCAAGACCTGTAGCTTTAGTGAAAAGATCCTTTGGAAAACTTATTTCTAAAGTCTCTAGGAATTTCAAGAGCTTCAGAATGAAGGGCAATAAAACTATATCAAAATTCAAAGGTTTCCTGACGATAATCGCTATCCCCTACTACAGTATTGCATGCAGGTATTTATACGGAATGAGTACACAAAATAGAGGGTCAGGATTCCAGCAGGAAGAGATGGAGGGCTCGAATTTAAAAGGACGTGATCCGACGTCTTAGAATTAAAGAGAATCAAGATTAAGGGTCGGGATTTGGTTCAGAATCTCTGTCCTTTCATTCTTTAATCCAATGATAAGGGGTCTTGCCTTACAAAATTGATCCAAGGGCTGGGAACAAAAAGTACCGAATCTGTTATTTACTTTTGATTCGAGGGCCTTAAATCCATCCTTACAATTATAACCAATGGTGTAAGTTGAGATATACTGGGCTGCTTTAACCGTTTGAAATCGGATAGTGAAGAGTGCATCCTTACAAATGAAATCAGTGGTGAGGGCTAAATTGTACTCAAAATGCTTTAACTGACTCAAATCTGACGGTAAGGGAATTATTCTTATGAATTAAGGGTTATGATTAAAAGTGATTCGACTCCCCGGGCCCTCCGATCTCTATAAGTTATTCCTTGGTCTACCCGACCTCTCATCGTGATTGACTGATCTGAGGCTTATTATTCCTATCTCTATCCACTTTTCTGCATCTGGTCTTCTCTTGCTTCCCAATCTCTTCCTATTCCTTGATTCTTTCTCGTCTCTTCTCTGCATCCGACCTATATTGGTCAAATCAATAAATTCTTTAATTACCGATGAGTCACTTCGAGTTCTATAAGAATTAAATGTCAAGGCCCTATATATATGCGGGAGGGGAGCCTGTCATTTTCACACTTACACTCTTCTCTCTCCGGCTAATTTCCCCATGCGCTACTTCCCCTATTCTAATTTTTTCGGCAAGAATTCTTACCATGACGACCGCTTCAATCTTTTTCCGATCATTTTCTTTGCCCATCTGATAAGTGCATAATTTATTAATTTTACTCCTATCACATTTAGTGTTTCTAGTGTGTTTTTATGAATAATTTAGTTGATTAAAGTATATTTATTATTTAGGCATATTTTTAGATAGTTATTAAAATAATTGTGTTAAATAGAGAAATTTTTAGCATATGTATTAATTTGACTCTTGTTGTATTTTTTAGGGTTTTGATGATGTTCCAAAGCATAGAAGTGTGGAAGAAAGCTTGGAAAGGTAAAAGGATTAAGAAGTGTTGCTGATACAAAGTACACGGGTTGTGTAAGCATAACTACGGACCCGTGTAACATTCTGCCAGAAGAAATCTAGAGAACTGAGGAAGAAATAAAGTACACGGGCCGTGTAACTTGACTCTTGTAAATCCTAGAGACCCGTGTAACCTTCTGCGCCAATGCAAGACATACCCATTCAACTCTAGTAAGTTACACAGCCCTAGGCCATGTAGTGATACATTGACCGTGTATCCGTCGACAATCAGTTTCCTGATTTTGGTCCAGTTACAGTTTTTGACAGAGAGAAAGATTCTTAACACCTCAGAGACTCTAAAAACCTAACCTTAGGCCATTTATTATAAAGATAAGAGGCAGCAGCAGACACAGGAGGCTCCAACACCTTCATTTGATATACATTCTAGATTTCTTCAATTTTCTACTTTATTTTTTTGTAAGCCATAAACATGAGTGGTTAAGTTCTTAATTCAGTTCAAGGGATTCAAGTTCTTTTGCATGATTTGTGAGACCAGGTTCTTATTTTAATTTATATCTTTTAAATATCTATTATTTTCTGATTTCATTGTCTTTGATCTATTGAATGATTTGCTAAAAAGGCCTATTAGTTAATTGTTTGATGTGATCAATTGCTAGTTCATCTTCATAATCTGTAATTGTTATGTAAGATTGAACATGAGTAGTAATTAGGTTTTATTCATTATGATCCCATTTTTCGATAATAACCTAAGGAAACAATAGGGTGAGTTAAATGATTTATGCTTCATAAATTATTGTTCAGCTTAACTACTTCCTATTCTTAAAGCAGTTATTAATTTGATGATGATTGCTTAATATCAATTTAGTTAATAATTGGAGTCAACAAAAGTGCTGGGCTCGAATTAATGAGTGTAGGGAAGTTAGGGATTTTACCTCGCTGTTTGGTAAATTTACATTAAGTATTCAATAAGAGATAATTGTATTTCTTTTGTCTATGATTGAATCAATGAATTGGAATGCGAATTACCTTGGACTGAAGATTGTTTAATTTGAGAGTTTCTTATTTAATTTTAGATCTTAATTTTTGATTTTTGATTTCTTTTTTGGATTGCGAATTAGCCCCCCCCCCCCAACCTTTGTTTCTTTTTCCATTATACAAGTGCACGAAATTTAATAATTCAGTCTCTAGAGTTTGACTTGAATTTACCACTTATTACAGAAAATATTTCATAACTGGTAATTTCAGTTAATTTAATTTCTGGTGGATTCGACAGCCATCACCATCACCTGAAAATGGACGACTCTAGCAATCAGAGAATTATGAGAGTGTCATCCGATAACGGTGTGAGAACCAGACTAATTTACCAATCAAGGTCCAAAATGACTACCGTTCCAGTCTCTAATCGGTTTACACTGGTCTGCTGACCGATCTCAGACAAGGGGACCGCTAATTTCAATCTTGATGTCTGTGACCACCTCTTGAAGTTTATTTGGCTCCTAACCATGTCAGGGGTCCTGATTGAGGCTCGGTTCTGGTCGATGACTTTGAAGATGACACCAAACTTTTCGTAGTCTTTACCATAGTTAACGAGAGCTACCCTCTTGATCTCCACGTATCTCTTAAATGACATCTTAGAATCGGGAGTGGTCTGAACCGTAGGAGCAAGATAGGTAGAATGTAGTGAAGGGAAATTTGTAATTGTTAATCTTGAGAGATCGCCCAAATGATGTAATCTGACCTTTTAGAAATGAAATGAAATTCTATTTATTCAAAATTGATTGTTTATTTTGTTTTATTATTGCATTATTTTTTTTCGATCTCTGATGTCAGTGTCCGATCTGATCCCTCATCGAATCCCCATCCTACCGATCCCTTTGGCTCAAAACCTTATTCTATCGAATATATGGTCGATTCCCGTTAGCCAATCTTACCTGTCCGATCTCCTTGCCATGCTTCTAGAATTTTCCTTTATTACATCATGGAAACGATTAGATCTCATTAACCGATGTGTCACCCACAGTATCGTGAGCATTTAATGCTCAGACAAGTATAAATAAAAGGCAGGGGGGGGGGGGGGTTAGCCATTTGCATACTTATGTTGTTTTCTGATTCTCTACTCACCCCAAATCTCCTTGAAGGCTTTTCCCAAGTTCTTGATTTCTTCGACTCTGATTCATTATCAGGTAGTAGTTTTAATCTTTTTTCGGTTGTTTTGTCTCCGTTATCTGAAAATGAGTGGCACCAATGATCAATGAGTGGAACCGAGCAGGTGACCTGAAGCTATTAGGGCTATCGTTCTGGCCACTAGTCAGCCTACAGGGCCAAATCGGCAACAAGCCTTGATCATAAGGAGAGAGCCTCCCATGGTAGATGAGCTCACCTCAGTTCTGGGGATGTTCGATCTCGAGTTAATAAGCTAGGAGTTCAACCTTCCACCTGACTCCTTCGAAGTCATTAGATGTCACGGGGACTTTTGTGCAGATCACTACTTTGATAAGGTCGATATGATTATGGTATACAAGGAGCAGTTGAAGGCCAGGTTGCGACTTCCTTTGGAGTCATTTTACAAGGACGTCTTAAAGTATACTCGAGTTTGAGTCGCCTAGGTACATCCAAACTCGTGGCGAACCCTGGTGGCTTTTAGAGGATTATGTCAAGCTAAAGGACTCGAACCCACGACAAAGGTCTTCACCGAACTACATAGGCTTGTTCGACGGAAGGACAACGAGTTTTGGTTTTTCTAGGCAAAACTAAGATGTGGATTGTTTATCGATCTCCCATCTTCGCTCAAAAATTGGAAAGATCTGCTCTTTGTACTTCGAAGCAAAGACCCCCGTGGCTTCGAGGGGATTCCCCGAAGTTGGAATTATCTAGTCGATAAGCCAGAGAAAAGAGTCGTGCTGACTAATGTCGAGAGCGCTATGGTGAAAGAGCTCAAGAGCCAGGCAAACTCTTATAAATATTCATGCCTGGATGTGATCATGGCCGAGCTCCAGTGGTGGTTGATGAGTGTGGTCATTCGCGAGAACATCCAACTGCAACTTTGATCTAGGTCCCAGGATGGGTAAAACTTGAATATTTAATCTCTTAGTCCCTAGCGATCTCACTAATCTCATTTTCTTATGCAGGTATGGCTGGAAATGAGGCAGCGAAGGAAGCTCGGAAATGGAATAAAGAGCTCAGCAGGAAGGTGTTAGAAATGAAGAGATCTGAAACTCAGAAGAGAGCCCGAACTGAAGAGACGAGCTCAGAGGTTCTAATCTAAGATCAATCTATCCAAGAGGGGCAAATCCTTGCCGTGGAGCCTCCCGCCAGATCTGAAACTCCTCCTTAACCTCCAATCAATTCGGCTTCAGAGGGCGGATCCTCAGGACATGGAGCTTCATCTGAACAATCTCTTTCACAAGCCACTAGAATACTACTCCAATTATTGGAGAAGAACAAATCGGCCTAGGGTAATCTTGATTTGGTAAAAGTATTGAGCGCCACAATCTGTTTCCCTGAGGATCGAACCAGAATGGGTCCTGAAAGTATTGATGATCTTCTCAGCCTTTCAATGAGCTTGAGCTTGGAAATAATAGCGAACCAGCACATGATCAGAGAGAAGGTTTATCTTATGAAGAGGGAGATGTCGAGGCTATCTTAAGACATGACATCAATGTAGAACCAACTCTCTGCTGCGAATGCCTGGGTCGTCGAGCTAAAAGGACAAACAAAGTCTTATAAAGAGAAGGTAGCTCAGCTAAAAAAGGAGCTTGATGATGTCCGGAGTAAGTTCTCCGAAGAGATTCAAGCGAAGGATGAGGAGGCTCTAACAAAAGAAGCTAGGGCTTATGTGAAAGCTTATAGTGATCTCCTTGCCAAGCTTGTCAAATGTTATCCTGATGAAGATTTCGCTTGGCTTGAGGAACTTGCTCCAGCTGTTGAAGCTGAGAGTGAGAGTGAACAAGAGAGAGAGGAGGGAGTAAATGTTACAAATGTAACTGAAGAGCAGGCTAGGGAAGATCCTCCTACCAAATAACTTGTATATTTTTGACTTTGAAATAAATTTATTTTTGTGATGAGATCGGGAAAATATCCCCATTAAGTATGAATGCTAATTCCACAGAATTTAAGATTGATTATAAAACATGATTGCTTAAAGAGATCAGAAAACATTATTCTCGAGGATGAGACCAAAAAACCTTGGAAACATTAGTGATTCGAAATCGAGTCATAGTCCACATTCGTTTTAGGATCACATATTTAAATATCGGATAAAAGGATGACTTGATTAGGTACTTAATCGCAGAACTTCCTACAATTCAGAGTTTTGAACGATAAGAGATCGGAAAACAAAAATACAAAGATGGTTCGAAGGTCTGAAGGTTAAATCCAAACAAATCGGGTTGATGGAGAGATCGAAAAACACTTTGGGATTCATGAGATTGAATTTATTACCTATCTTCAGATCATTACCACTTCAGAGAAAATGACCTAGCATTAGGCAACCGGCAAGGATCGGATAAAACATTAAAATGGGAGATTGACTTGGTAAGTTACGCATTTAAAGCTTGTCCAAAATATGGTGTCCACAGTGATGAATGTGAAGGGAGCTTTCAAAAGCTTAAGAAGTGCCTGATTTTAGCACTAATACTGACTCTGCCTGCAGGCAACAAAGATTTCATTATCTATTATGATGCCTCCAAAGTGGGTTTGGGATGTGTTCTCATGTAGAAGGGAAGAGTAATAGCTTATGCTTCAAGACAACTAAAGAAGCATGAAGCTAACTGTCCCACTCATGACTTCGAAAGGATGACTGTAGTTTTTGCCCTAAAGATGTGGAGACATTATCTTTATAAAGCAAAATATGAAATCTTCACATACTATAAGAGTCTCCAGTACATTTTTAAGAAAAAAGAGCTAAATCTTAAATAGAGAAAATAGATACAACTGCTTAGTGATTATGACTATATAATCTAGTACCATTTGGAAAGGCAAATGATGTTATAGATGCTCCCAGCTAGAAATCATTTGGCGATTTAGCACATATATTCGTAGAAAGATAACCCATCTTAAAAGAGTTGCGCCAACTAATTGGAGAAGGGTTGTCAGCTAAGGGTATCTAGATAGCTCAGATGAAGGTGACACCAGTGTACTTAAGATAAATAGTAGAGAAACAACATAAAGATTCTGAATTGGTGAAAATAGCAAAATCGATACAAAAAGGTAAGATCAGTGAGTTCCATTTTGCTAAAAAAGGATTGTTAATGTATGGCAACAGGTTGTGCATACCAAAAGGTAGACATTATAAGGGAAGCTCATAATGCTAAGTATAGTGTGCACCCTAGAGCCACCAAAATGCATTAAGACTTAAAGAAGGTGTATCAATGGCTTTCCATGAAAAAAGAGATTACACAATTTATGATTGCTTACGAGGTCTGTTAGAGAGTAAAGTTAGAGCATCAGAAATAAGCAAAAATGCTTAACCCACTACCCATTCTGAGTGAAAGTGGGAAAATGTAGCCATGGATTTTATTATGAGGTTACCAGTCACCTCTAATAGACATGACTCAGTATGGGTTATAGTGGACAGGTTAATCAAAACTGCTCACTTCATTCCTATTAGAACTAACTACTTTGTGGAGAAGTTAGCTCAGGTGTATGTGGTAAAGATAATAAGGTTGAACGGAGCTCCAGTAACAATTGTCTCTGACAGAGGATCACATTTCACATCAGGGTTTTGGCATTATCTTCAAAATGAATTAGTCACTAGGTTAAACTTCAGCATGGTTTTTTACTCTCAAACAGATGGACAATTAGAAAGGACCATATAGACATTGGAGGATATGCTGAGAATGTGTGTACTTGACTTTGGTGGATCATAAAAAAGTACCTTCCCCTAGTTGAGTTTGCATATAACAATAGCTATCACTCTAGTATTAGAATGGCACCATATAAAGCTCTGTATGGGAGGAAGTGTAGGTGTCATGTGTGTTAGAAAGTTAGTGAAAGAGCCTTAGTAGGAACGGAGCTGGTGGAAGTCACCAATCAAGCCATGCCCTTAACTAGCACAAGGTTAAATACAGTAGCTAGTAAACTGAAAAGTTATGCAAATACCTATAGGAGAGAAGTGATTTTTCAGGAGGAGGACATGGTGCTTTTAAAGGTATCTCCAATAAAGGGAGTCATCCAGTTTGGAAAAAGAGGCAAGCTAGCTCCAAGGTACATTAGACCATATGAAATGCTGTAAAGGGCCAGAAATGTGTCTTATAAGTTAGCTTTGCCACCAAAAATGGAGAGGATACATTCGATATTCCATGTTTCTATATTGAGAAAGTTCGCGTGAGATCCGAACAAGGTTATAAGTGAACCCGATATGAAAATTTCAGAAGATCTTTCTTATGTTAAACAACCTGTTCAGATTGTAGACACTCAAGTAAGGAAGCTCAGAAACAAGGAGATACCTATGGTCAAGGTGTTATGAAACTACCATGACATGGAAGAGTGCACGTGGAAAACTTGTGATTCCATGATAGAACAATATCTCCATCTTTTCTAGGTATGTTCTATATGCTATGTTTCTTATGTCTGCTTTTATGCGTTTGTTTTAACATTTAAGGATGAATGTTCTTAAGAGGGGGGGGGGGGATGTAATATCTGCCACTTTTTAATGTTAGAATATCTATCCTTGATGGAATATTTTAGTAAAAACTGAGACTACACTGATAAGAGAGTGGCAGTAAGAAGTGAAAATATGTTCATGTATGTGAATTTAAAATGTTTAAAATATATTTAAGAATGAAAAATATTTTAATGGTTTTATTCTTTTAAAAAAAAAAATTTAAAGCGGTTGTTTTTGATAATAGAAACTTCGACAGCCGAAGGACAGGCTTTTGACAGCTGAAGTTCTTTTTATGGTTTAAATGCTCATTTGAGCAGAATCAACTCTAGCAGTTGAAAGTTGAACTTTTGGCAGTCAAAAGTCCCTCAACAAAGAGGGTATAAAAAGGAATCTCAACTTATTTCCTGCCCAAAACACTTAGAATTTCCTCCTTTCCTCTCTCTCTCAACTATTAGGGCATGCAAGGAGCTATTTGAAGAGATTCCTTTGAGTTTTGAAGATTTAGAGGTGGATTTTTCTATTTAGAAGTGTGTAAGAGTAGATTTAAGTTTTGAAGTTTTAGCTCTGCTGCTTCCAAGCTCTAAGAAAAGAGGTAACCTTCTTTTCTTCTTGGTCTAATAGATAGATCTAAGAGTTGATGAGGAACTAGGTTTCTAAAGCTTTAATTTAAGAGTTGTTTCAAGTGTATTTTTAGAAGTTTATGCTATGTTGGGTTTGAGGAAAACCTAGGATTTGAGTTTTGATGAATATATGTGGGTATTAAGCATGTTTCTAGTTGTTCTAAGCCCTAGAGATGTGTTTAGTGATGGGATTGTGTTTTGAAACTTTGAAATGAGTTTGGGTGTTAATGGGAGAAAGGATCTGCAGGTTTTCGATTTAGGAATTCTAGAAATTCCTAGGTTCGATTGTCGAAAGCTAGAGGTTTAGTAGTCGAAACTTGTATTTTCTCAGAAAATCTAAAAATCTTCTAGGTTCGATAGTCGCAATGGCTACTACCCAAAATAGGCACCTGATGTTCAAAGGTTTAGCACTCAAAGCCCAAGACTTTGACAGCCAAACTTGGTTCTGCCCATTTATTTTCACCTTTGATTCCAAGGTTCCAAAATCTAATTTTATAGTTTTTAAAGGCCTAAAATAGGATGTTTATGTTATGTATAGAATTTTAGAGCCTTGTATAACATTGTAGGGTTTGATTTTATAGGATTAGACTTGAGAGCCTCGAAAGGGTAAGGATCCGAGGATAGCACCCATTTGAGGAAGGAGGTTGATAGGCTATAAGAGGTGAGTAACTCTAACTTTAATAAAATGAAAACTATTTATAGGAAATTATGAGCATCTTCATGCATTATATCATATTTGTTTAGGATGTATGTATCTAGATCATGAAGATGTTGTATAATTACATAAATCGCTATTAATGTAATGATGGGTATTGGATGACTCATTACTCCCCCCATGTTATGTTTATGTAATGTTACGTATGTTATGGATCCATAAGTAAATCCTAAGGGGAGATCTTGACATTGCCCTTCCCTGAGTATATGACATAGGTCACGTTTAAAAGGAAAGTTTAGAGAGTTATTGGTGATAATGTCCATCTTACGTGAAATGTTTATGATGTGAAAATCCCTGTGAATGATGCATTGCACATGTATAAATGAATGAATGAATGAATGATATAATCAATAATGGTTAGTTAACTCATTGAGCTTGTATAAACTTACCCAATTCCCCTAAGCCCCAGTTATAGGGTTACAGGACTAGAAGAGTTCTTTGAGGAGAGACTAGCAAGGTTAGTCTTAGTCCTTCCTTGTATGATGTACGGGTAGATGGACATATAATTTATGAATGGATAGTACTATCTGGTAATTAAAGGAAATTGGAATTATGTAATCATTGTTTAAGTATGATAATTTATGTAATGAATTAACCCTTTTGAAAGTATGCATGTTGAACCATTACACTTTGGATCTTATGTATGTTAAGGTTCAAATTATGAATCGTTATTATGTTGTAAATGTTTATGTGTGGATAAAAGGACTAAGGTGTAATGGTTTGATGTATGTTAAAATGGTGAGATGTAAGAATGTATGTATGTTTTACAGGTTTCGGGCTTGCTATAGGTTTTGGCAGCCTTAAGTTGATCTGATCCCTAATGCCAGTAATAGCCCCTTAGTTTGGGTCATTTCAAATACAATTTGAATTAATATTTCTTTTTTAATTAGTGTATGCTAATATGTACATGAAAAAAAGTTTAATAACAGTTAAATTATAAAAGCCTAAAAAATGTTAAAAGAAGTAAAAACCACCCAAGCTAAACTTAACTCGCTTAATGTGAAAACTGAATATATATGGTTTTGTAATTTAATTTGTTGATTTTGGTTTGAATACTATCAAAACCTATTTTTTCTGTTTGGTTGAGCAATCGATCCATGTTCAGCCCTATCCATAGTTAAAGGCCTCATGTAAGTCCATACCCAAGAGTGTTGTTGCATTCTGTGTGTGCAATGGTAGTTAAGGGACGAGGGACTGGTGATGATTGCTAGGAATGGAGCCATGGAGTCATGGATGAGGGATTTTGGCCTTTAGCAAATGGAAACCAAAAATCCAAAAATATTGCTATCGATTCAACATGTAAGCATTTGACATTGAGATGAAAGGACGATGGAGCTCAGTTAATTTTGATGAGATTAAAGTCATGGAATCGTGATGTGTGAGAGAAAGGACTAAAGAGGGTGATGAAGCTCAGTTGATTTTGATGAGAAAAATTTGTGATGAGAGAGAGAGAGAGAGAGAGAGAGAGAGAGAGAGAGAGAGAGAGAGGAAAAGAAATCAAAGAAGGGACAAGGTCAAGGGGTGACGGGAGAGAACTCAGAAGGGATAGAAAGGATGAGAGGGAGAGAAGGGTCAGTGAAACTAATAATCAATTCTTCTCCAATATAAAAAGATACAATCTATTGTAAAAAATGGTAGTCAGATAAATATTCAGTTAGTTTTTCTGTTTATTTTCTTTTTTCAGTTTCTCTTAAAAAAATCAAACCAAAAATCAAAATCTCTTAGAAATTATAATTAAAATGAACTAAATTAATTCATCAAATCAATTGTATTAAAATTTTTTTGATTGAATTTAGATTTTCGATTTAAACTAAAAGCTGCTCAACTCTAATGTTGGTGGTGGCACAAGTAGGCATGGAAGAGAGTTGTTGTCTCTCCATGGGTATAGTTATGAAGGTCAGTGCTAGCATGTGGGCAAAGTGATTAGAGGCAAAGGAGTTGCTCCATGGTTAGGGATGGCAAATGGATGCCTGAGTTCGATTGGTATATAATAGAATTTAAGATAAGTTTGAATTTAAGAAAGAATATTTATATTGGTTCAAAATTTATGTATCGATACCTATTAAATGAATCTATTTATATAAATAATTATTTAAATGTAAAATATATATTTTATAATAATATTTATAAATTTTTGATATAATATATTTTAAGTAAATAGAATTTAATTATTTTATAGGATTATAAAATTTTTAAAATATAAATTATTATTAAAAATATATTTGTATATAAAATTAAGGCGAGTTCATATATTAAAAATATTAATTAGATTCGGATTTAGGTATATTTATTTTTGTGGATAGTTTGCTCGTTGTCATCCCTATACATGTGATGATATTAAGAGCATATGGAAAATTTGCCTATTTTAAGAGACCTTAGACTGATAGATAGTCTTTATATCTATATGTGTAGTAACCATTCGGCCTCAATTCTAAGACACTTGTTTTTATGATCTTTGAGAGAAGAGAGATTGAGGTGGTTTGGTCATGTGAAGCACAGACATATGAAGGCTCCAGTTAGACAAGTAGAGCACATTATGTTAGAGGATAGAAAGAAAAAAAAGGGTAGACCTAAATTGACTTGGAGGAGAGTAGTACAACATGACCTAGAAGCATTATATATTTTTGAGGATTTAATCCAAAATCATTTAGAGTGGAGAAAGTGAATCCATATAGCCGACCCCAAATTTTTGGGATAAAGGCTTAGTTGAGTTGAGTTGAGTTGATTAGTACTTTTCGCAAGTATATGGATCGTTCAAATAGTAAAGAAAATATATTGTCCCACAGGGATTTGAAGTTTGAGTACCAAACTATAAATGTTGCGATTATTTAGGCTATCAATAAAGTATATCTAAATTAAAGGAAGTATACGCAACTATTAAAATGCAAATTTAAAGAAATTAAGCAATGAGACAAGTAATTAAATCTATAAACTAGGTGTAAATTACTAAATTAGCAAGGGGTATGTAAAACTAGAATTAATTGATGGCAAAGGTGATTCCAAAGTTGGGGTTCATGAAATGAATTTTATAGGGATTTGGATAGGTAAAACCAATTTTAAAGAAAAATACAAGTTTAAAAGAAATTGATTATAAACTTTTTTAATTTTTTTTTCAAGCAAACTAAAGAGTATTTTAAAGGAAATCAAACTCAATTCTCATGTGATGCTCAATTTACCCAAAATCCTTTAAGTACTTTAATCAATTTTAAAATTCCTCCTAATTTACTAGTTTATCTCTAACATTAGGTGATTAAGTTCAATATCTTGATTATTTATAAAAGATTTTCACTTCTTGGTCTTTCAATCAAAGATTAAGAACAAAACTCAAAGGGTATCAAAAATGAATATATAAAGAAAGCACACAAGATATAAATAAGAACTTGTATATATCAAAATCTGATTAAAACCAGTCCAAATCCACAAAATAGAACTCAAATCATTATACCCAACTCTGAAATCTAAAAAATCTACTCACTTATAGTTGTCATTACAAGAAGAAAAGATGAAATAAAGTAAATAGACATGAAAATAGATTGAAAATAAAGAAAACCCATTAGAAAAGGATCCAAATCTCTGAGAAATAGTAGCTAGAACCGTCACTTGCAGAGGCAGAACTTCTTCAAAAATGACATTTATGCCTTTTTTTCTCTAAGAGGACTTTTTCTCTCTTACTTCCTATGGAAAAAAAAAGACAATGATGAATATATATGTGTCTGATTTCTGCCCTAAAAATCTAATAGTGAGAAAATACAAAAAGGCACAATAGGTGGTGAGATGTAAAAAGTGGTCCAAGACAGCTTTAAAACATGTTTAGAACAAATTCCAGCATTGGTGTTCAACATGCCCCGTGTTGGTTGAAAGATGAAGCAAAACTTAGTTAATTTCAGAAGTCACACGGGGCATGGGACTTCTTCTAAAAATCGCCATCCAAATTAACATTTCTACTCTTGGTGTTGGGCGAAGTGACATGCCCTGTGGGACTTCTCAAGAAAATCATTGTTTGCTTTGATTTTCGCCTTTATTGAACTTGAAAAGTAACACGCCCTATGGGACTTCTTAGGAAAATTTTGACTCTTCTCTAAATAATTTTTCTTTGACTTTTTCACCCCTCCAAACCTTAAATTAACATCAAATCATCTTCGCTTGAACCTTTTTATCTTTAAAATTAAAAACATGAAAATTTCAAAAATCAAATGTAAAATAATTAAATTGGAAATTTAACTGAATTAAACACTAAAATGCTATAAAATACTAAATTTAAAGGGAAAAATAAATGCAAAATAACCCTAAAATATCTATATAAAATATGTACATCAAATTCCCCTAAACTCAAATATTTGCTTGTCCTCAAGCAAATTAAAAACAAGTTATGCAATTGGGGCACTTTTCCTAAGAATTATGAAAATCACCCATCTAAGCTCTCAAACTTATCTCTAACTGCTAACAAACTATATACCCACATTTAAGGTACAAGGAATTCAATTTCGTACCAATGTTATCACTACTTAGGTCAATTATCCATTTCATCAAAGACAAAGCAATCAATTACAAAGAGAATTCATACCTAAATAAACTCTACAGCAAGCTATAAGTTAAATTGTCCCTACTAATGATGGAAATAGATGAATGATGAATAAATCCCCAATCCCATAGGAAAACCAACTATTCTAATTTCTACTAATGTAATGCAAAATGCTAAAAAATCAAAAGAACTTTTAAGGGTTGTAATGAGGCTAAGAGGTAGTAATTTGGCTAACAAAGAAAGGATATAAGGGAAACAAAGCATGAGAACAATCATATGATTAAAAAAAAAAAAAAATCAAGATTCACATATTCTTATTTCTTTTCTTCTTTTTTTTTCATCTTTATTTATTTAATTTTTTTTTTTATGAATCCAATGGGAGGAAGAAATTTACAATGAATTACCAATGCTAACATAATAACTTTGAAGCTCTTAGAGGGACTATATAATTAACATTGATTTTGAATTTCATTTGTCCCTTTTTAATTCATTTCCAAACTCATTTCTTTGCATATTTGGGTGGTGAATCACTTTTCATATTATCACCCAATGGCTAGCCATTTTTTTTTTTTTTTTTTACTTTAGTTACTTCTCTCATCCAATTATTTCTTATCTCTTTTATTATTATTATTATTATTATTATTATTATTATTATTATTATTATTATTATTATTATTATTTTATTATTATTATCTTTTCCTTTTTTTTAGTGTATCTATCATTTAAATAATCATTCTCATAAAGGGTAGATAAGTGTTTAGGCTTATGGCTAGATAAAGTTATGGGTACTAAAGAACTAAAGGGGATAAATATAAACTCAAATGGGGTTTCAAAGGGAAATTTTAAGTGAGGGTGGTTAAGGCTAAAATGTGGGTTTAAAGTCAAAAGAATGTCTAAATCATTTCTTTTTCAAATGCATGCTAAGATTTTACCTCAAAAGGTCTAGAAGGCAAGCTCTAGGATTGGTGAGATGAGACATAATTAGCTACTTCTTAATCTAGAGCTTTCTTTAAGCACTCAAACTCAAAGCAATTGATTAGGTGACCTTTGGCTAAGAAGATATAAACTTAGACAAGAATTTTACAACCTTGCACCTATCTAGAATTTTTAATCCATCAAACCCTATTAAAGGCAAGCTTAATTGCTACTCGAAGTAACTCTCACTCTTCTAAGGATTAGGTAAAAATTTTTATGCTCCTTTTGTCAATTGACATTTCTTTTTATCTTTTTTTTGTCCTCCTTAATAAAAATGAACAAAGGGCTGGACCACTTAAAATGATAACTTGTATGATCTTAAAAATGAATGTAAAAATTAAATAAAAGTTATATGCAATCTATATGGTATCTATATGCAATTATACATGTATGTATAAGGTATAAGTGTATGAAGGTGTAACTGTATGAACTAAGTATAAGTGAATTGAAATGCATATGAATCAATGCAAATGCTCAAAAAGGTAAAAATTTTGTAAAAATTTTTCCCTTCCCCAAACTCAAATTAGACAATGTCTTCATTAACTCAATTGAAAGGCAAAAGAGAGTATAATGTGAACAATGTGCTTAAATATACACAATTGGAAAATATTAAGAAATGTGCAATAATAAACAAGTAGAGCTTAAAATGATATAAAATGTGAAGTATACTTGAAAGTGTGTGATGCACTTGTATTATATAGTATTTTCAAGTACATTTGTATATTATTTCATAGCATTTAGATAAGTAATCTCATGCATAATCATTGATTTCATTAACTTTTGTAAATTCCATTGCCAAGCTCTAAATTCTATGTTTTATGTATGTTTCTAGGTGTTTTGAAGAAGTTCCAAGGTATAGGAGTAAATAAGAAAGCTTGGAAAGACCAAAGGACAGAGAATTATTGTTGATACACTTTACACGGGTCATGTAAGCAAAGCCATAAACTCGTGTAACCTACTGCCAGGAGAAAGCCAAAGAGCCAAAGAAGAAACAAAGTACACAGGCCGTGTACAATGACCCATGTTAACTATAAAGACCCGTGTAAATCTCAGCTGGGCCAGGCTTGAAGAATTCTCTGAAGAACAAAAGAACACAGGTCGTGTAATCGGACCCGTGTAACTAGCAATGCTCGTGTAATCCCTCATGCCAATACAATATGCAACCATTCAAGCTCTAGTAAGTTACACGGCCCTAGGCCGTGTAGTGATACACGGGTCATGTATCAGCCGACAGCCAATTTCCTGATTAGGGTTCTAGCTTTAGTTTTTTACAGAGAGAAGAGACTCTTGATGCCTTGGGGACTCTGAAAAACCTAACCTTAGATCATTCAGTTTAAATAGGAGCAGCAGAAAACACAAAAAGGATTCGAAGCCAAGAGCTTTTGATATTTTTCATACACATTCTTCACATTCTTCACAGCCGTCTTGGAGAATAAGTGCATCGGCACAAAAGGGAAATCTTCAGCCGAAGTTCCACAAGTTCAAAGCTGTAGAAAATCCTCTCCGGTTCTTTTGTTCTATTTTTTATGTTATTTCATTTTATTTTCATTATGTTTGCTGAACTCACTATGAGTGAGTAATTCCTTTATTTTGAATTAGGAGAGTAGCGCTTGTAATCATTATTATGAATCAATATTGAGTTTTATTTATTGGATTTGAGTTTTATTCTTTGATTTAATATTCTGTGTTCTTAATGCATGCTATGTGTTGGTGCCCACCTATACATGATATAAGATACTAATTGAAGGACTGAAAGGTGAAGGTTAGTGTTGGAAAATCAGAATATTGAACTTAGGAAATCCGACCTAGAGATAGGCTGAAATCCTTTGTGGAGCTCCATAATTAATCATAGATATTAAAGGGTTTTTATTAGGATTAATCACCAACGAAAATAGGGTTTGATCTTGGTTGAAACACACCTTAAGTGCCTTGAGAGAGGACCTAGGATATCTTAGGATTAATTTCTATCAAAGCAACCATTCTCAATCTGATGAATAGACAAGATTAAAATCCATAGTAAGGCTACAGTGTGAAATCTTAATTCTGGAATTGCTTTTATAAATAGTTTAATTCAAAATTTATTTTCAGCATCCAAAATAGATTTAATTCACTCTTCATCTATATTCGGTAGCCTAAATAGTCAGAATTGCTATGTAGCTTGGTACTTGCTAACTAAAATCCTTATGGAAACGATACTTCACTTACTACTTTGTTACTTGTTAGCGATCCGTGCACTTACGGGGTTGAAAAACCAGCAAATAAGTTTTTGGCGCCGTTGCCGAGGAATTTATTTTTAGCAATATTAGGCAATAAGCACTTTAGCTAATTCAGGCATTTATTATTATTATTTAAATTTACTCAATAAATTCTTTTTTTTTTTCTCAGGTATTTGGTTTGGTGCATGACCAAAGCAAAGCCAGATAAAGAAGTTTGGACTTGGATCCTGAGAAAAATTGAACTCTAAAAGCCATCAGGAGAGAAAGGAGACACCATGAACAAGATCAAGGAAATCCACAAACTCCAATCATGGCTGACAACTACAATAGGCCAAGACTCTTGAGAGACTATGGAGCTCCATCTATACAAGGATTCTAACCCAGTGTTACAAGACCTGAAGTTGAGGCCAACAATTTTGAATTAAAACCGGCATGGCTCCAGATGATTCAACAGACCCAGTTTGGGGGTTCACCAACAGAAGATCCACATTATCACCTCCAGTGCTTTTTTGCCCTATGTAACACATTCAAGATGAATATAGTCTCTGATCAAGCTATAAGACTCAGAGCATTTCCATTCTCCCTTCAAGATAGAGCAAGAAAGTGGTTACTTTCTCAACCAGCTGGAACATTCACCACTTGGGAAGACCTCTCACAAGCTTTTCTAGCAAGGTATTTCCCACCTACAAAGACTGCAAAGTTGAGGGTTGAACTCAACGCCTTTAGGCAAAAGGAAGGTGAATCACTCTATAATGTAAGGGAGAGGTATAAAAACCTGTAGAGAGAATGTCCGCACCATGGAATAGGGGATTGGCTCCTAGTTCAGAATTTCTATAATAGACTATTGCCCTCTACAAGGAGCACAGTAGATTCAGCTGCAGAAGGTGACCTAATGGAGAAAACGATAACATAAGCACTTGAACTTCTGGAGAGGGTCTCGTATCACAACTACGAGTGGTCAAATGAAAGGGGAAATACAAAGAGAACAACAGGGAACCTAGAAGTGGATACCCTAATCATGATAAATGCCCAGTTTGACCAGCTCACAAAGAGGCTTAATAGAATGCAAGCCAACGCTGTTGGAATAAGCAACCAATACTACGACAGTTGTGGAGGAGGATATATGACTTTGTAATTTAGCAACTTCAACAAACCCTCCACAGAATAGATGAACTACTTGAATAATGGAGGGAACTTCAACCAGAGGTAGCTCAACAACCCATACTCAAATACTTACAACTCTGGATGGAGGAACCAACCCAATTTGTCATGGTCCAACTCACAGAATTAGCCCATGAATAAGTAGCAAGGGTACAAACCACCAGCACCCCCTGGATTTTAGAATAGAGGACAAAATTTTGCACAACCATCACCACCTCCTTAATCTCAATAGTCTGAACTGAAGTTGACTATGGAATCTATGATGGAGGGCTTCCTAGCAGCCCAGCAACAACAGAATGAAATGATCAAGCAGCTAGCTTCTAGAATGGACCAACTTTCCCCCTACAATAAGATGCTTGAAAATTAAATCGCTCAATAGGTAGGTTCTTCAAACAAGACTACTAGTAAGCTACCTAGTCAACCAAAGATGAACTCAAAGGACCATTGTAAGATAGTTACATTGAGGAGTGGAAGAGTTTTAGAATAGTTAGAGGAAGAATCAAGCAAGAAAACCCCTGATAAATCTGAAAAGCAAACAGAGGAGAAAGAGGAAGAAGCCAAAGAGGACCAGAAAGAGGAAGCAAAGAAGAAGAAGAAACTACCAGAGCCATATCAACCTCCTCTACTTTTTCCTCAGAGATTCTAGAAAACCAAATTGGACAACTAGTTTGAAAAGTTTCTAAAAGTTTTGCGGAAGCTCTATATCAACATTCCCTACACTGAAGCACTCTCTCAGATGCCATCCTATGCCAAATTCCTTAAGGAAATTTTGTCAAAGAAAAGAAAGTTGGAAGATTATGAGACTGTTTCTCTTACAGAGGAATACAGTGCCATATTACAAAATAAGCTGCCACTAAAGCTGAAGGATCTAAGAAGCTTCTCCGTACCTTGTCTCATCAACAATATGAATATAGACAAGGCCCTCTATGATCTTAGGGAGAGTGTAAGTCTGATGCCCTTATCAACATGTCAAAAGTTAGAGGTAGGAGAGCTTAAACCTATAACAATTTCACTGCAACTGGCTGATCGATCTGTCAAATACCCTGTGGGCATCCTAAAAAACATCCCCATCAAAGTGGGAAAATTCTTTATCCTAGTTGATTTTATTGTCTTAGAGATGAAGGAAGATGTCCAAATTTCTATCATCTTGGGAAGACCTTTCTTGGCAACCGCTGGAGCTATCATAGATGTTAAGAATGGGCGGTTAACTCTCAAAGTAGAAGATGAAGAGGTAGAATTCAACATGTTTAACAAGATGAAACACAAACTTGAAGCTGATGAATGCTTTAAGGATGCCTTTTGATCTTTGTACTGCCCTTGCTACTTTTCAAAGATGCATGATAGCCATTTTTTTCCGATTATATTGAAAATATCATGGAAGTTTTTATGGATGATTTTTCTGTCTATGGAATTACTTTTGATCATTGCCTAGCTAACTTGTCCAAAGTGTTGTAAAGATGTGAAGAATCGAACCTAGTTCTGAATTGGGAAAAATGTCACTTCATGGTAAGGGAGGGCATAGTTCTTGGCCACCTGATATCAGAAAGAGGAATTGAAATTGACAGGGCAAAAATTGAAATCATTGAAAAGATGCCACCATCAACATTAGTCAAAGGAGTGCGAAGCTTTTTGAGACATGTAGGCTTCTGCAGAATATTTATTAAAGACTTCTCCCAAATAGCTAAGCTACTTACTAATTGGTTAAATCAAGATGTTTCCTTTGATTTTGATGAAAATTGCCTTGCTTCCTTTGACAGGATAAAAGAGGCCTTAATCTCAGCACCTATTATGCAATCACCTGATTGGGAGCTACCATTTGAAATCATGCGTGATGCAAGTGAATATGCCGTGGGAGCAGTACTCAGACAAAGGAAAGATAAAAAGCTCCATGCCATTTACTACGCCAACAGAACACTTGATGATGCGTAAATTAATTATGCTACCACAGAAAACGAATTCCTAGCAGTAGTATTTGCAATTGACAAATTTAGATCTTATCTTCTTGGATCAAAAGTCATTATATACATAGATCATGCTGCTATCAGGTACTTTTTAAACAAGAAGGAAGCAAAGCCAAGGTTGATTTGATGGATCTTACTCCTTTAGGAATTTGACCTTGAAATTAAAGATAAGAAGGGGACCGAGAATGTGGTAGCTGATCACCTTTTAATGCTGAGATAAGAAGACTTAGAAGAAGCTGAAGAGCTGCCAATAGACGATTCATTCCCAGATGAATACCTATTAGCCTTATCCCAAGCCCCATGGTATACTGATTTTGTGAATTTTCTTGTATGCAGGGTTTTGCTACCTAACATGTCTTGCCAAAAAAGGAAGAAATTCCTGCAAGACGTGCGATACTACACATGGGAAGAACCTCTGCTGTACAAGAGATGTAATGATGGGCTGATAAGATGGTACATACCGAAGGAAGATATAGAGAGCATTCTTCAGCATTGCCATTCATCACCATATGGAGGATATTTTGGCACCTTAAAGACAACAGCTAAGGTTTTGCAAGCAGGATTCTATTGGCTTAATCTATTTAAGGATGTGAGATCCTTCATCCTAGCTTGTGATCAATGTCAAAGAACAGGTAACATCTCAAGAAGGAATGAAATTCCACTGCATGGTATACTTGAAGTAGAGCTATTTAATGTGTGGGGGATAGACTTCATGGGTCCATTCCCATCTTCCTTTGGGAAGAAGTATATTCTAGTTGGTGTTAATTATATGTCAAAATGGGTAAAAGTAATATCCACACCAACCAATGATGCCAGAGTGGTCACAAAATTCCTTAAAAAGAATATCTTCACAAGATTTGGCACATCATGAGCAATAATCAGTGATGGAGGAAGTCACTTCTGCAATTAACAATTTGAAACATTATTGAAAAAGTATGGAGTGACTCACAAGGTGGCTACACCTTATCATCCTCAAGCCAGTGGTCAAGTAGAAATTTCAAGTAGGGAGCTGAAACGTATCCTAGAGAAAACAGTAAACCACTCAAGGAAGGATTGGTTTGTGAAGTTAGATGATGCACTATGGGCATACCGCACTGCATATAAAACTCCAATTGGAATAACACCCTTTTGGCTAGTTTATGGGAAATCATGCTACCTCCCTATCGAACTTGAACACAAAGCCTACTGGGCAATTTAGACCCTAAACTTTGACCTCAAAACTGCTGGTGAAAAAAAACTACTACAGCTCAATGAGTTAGACGAAATCAAGCAGGATGCGTATGAGAATGCCATGATCTTCAAGGACAAGACTAAAAGATAGCATGACAGATGCATAGCAAGAAAAGAAATAAAAGAAGGAGACCTTGTCGTGCTCTTCAATTCTAAGTTAAAACTTTTTCTAGAGAAGCTGAAGTCAAGATAGTTTGGGCCCTTTAAAGTTATGCAAGTCTTCCCGGATGGAGCTGTAGAGATTTGGAGTGAAACCTCAGGAGCATTCAAAGTGAACGGGCAAAGGCTGAAGCCATATTTTCAGGGAAAACCCATAGAGAAAGTAGCCAACTGCACCTTTGATAACCCTCCAGACAGATCGTGAAAAACAAAGGCAAAAGCTAAAGATTATAAATAAGCGCTCTTTGAAAGGCAACCCAAAATTTCTAAATTTCCTTTATTTTAGTTCTTATTTTATTCTTGTTTTATGTTTGTTCGTGTTTTATTTCTTAGGTACCCCAAATCACAATTCTGCTAAAGTAAGGAATCGAAGGCAAGGAGGAGAGGAGACGTCAAGTCAAAAACCAGACAAGAGGAGACTGCACAAAACTGGGGAAGTAACCCTGTTGCTACTTTTTACATTCATTTCATTCATAGTAGTAGGGAAACTTTAGCATAGAATTTTCATATACAGAGAATTGGAGAGCCAGAACTTTACACGAGCCCTGAATATAATTCTACACTCCCCGTGTAACCTTCTGGAATCCCAGAACCACAGCTACATAAGCTCCACCAACTTACACGAGTTGACCCTGTGTAATGTTACACGGGGCATGCTTTGATAATGGAGAGAGAAATTTTAAGTTTGAGGGAGACAGAAAGTTACACGGGTCCCAAATCACATTTACACGGACTGTGTAACTTAGCTAACAAAGCAACTTTTGGGCAGGAAGTTACACGGGTCCCCAAACATATTTACAAGGGCCATGTAACTTAGCAAAAAAGGGAAATTCTGGACAGAAGGTTACACGGGTCCGAGGATCGAGACCCATGTAGTGATACACGCCCTGTGTATCATATTGCAGATGCGATACCTGGGGCTCAAAACGCACGAAATGAAGGGTCAGAATGACCCTTTAAATTCTCCTAACACCCTTAAACTCCCTCCCACTCAAAGAATCTTCCTATCCAAGCCTCTTTCTCTTTAAAAACCTCTCAAATCTCCTATTCCCTCATAAAACCCTAGCCTTCTCTCCTTCCAAAGTCACCAATGGCACCTGCTAAAAGACCAGTAAGAAGAGTGGGCTCTTCCTCAAGGCAAGGAGGAGACTCCTCACCCTCACCTCCTCAACCATCGCCCCAGTGCCTAAGAATAAGGCCAGCCCTGCCCCCACCACCTCAACCCCAAGCACAACCCGCAGCTCAATCGCAACCTCCACAGCCAGGATAACTCGAGTTCTCCATTGCCTGGACATTCTGTGATTCCACTTACTATGATTTATGTGCACATCTTAACAACATGAGGATTATCTCCACTAAGTATATGGATTTTGGGTTGTTGGAGCAACTCGGCCTACGCAAGGAAATTGATGGGCTGCTCGACAGCATTGGGTGGACTAGATTTGCCCAACTCCAATTTCTCGCCTACCAGGACACCACTTTGGAGTTCCTTGGCAGTTTCAGGGCCACCTTATGGCCCACAGATCGAGAAGACAAGGGGAGGATCGAATTTTGACTACTTGGTGTCGACCGAGTGTTAAAAATGGACGAGTTCAATGCAATCTTCGGCTTTGACAGTGTCGGATTCCAAGAGATCTCGCAAGATAGGATGATCTACAACAGCATGGACTTCTGGCATTCCATAGCATCGAACACCGACATTTATAACTCTAGCAAGTCTAAATCCTCTGACATCACCAGCCCTACTTTGAGGTACATGCACCAGCTAGCCGCCCATACCATCACGAGCCACAGTGATAGCTAAGGTGTGGTAAATGTCAATGAGCTCTTCTTCCTTTGGTGCATGGTCACCGGGTAGCATTGTAGCACGGGTTTCTTCCTGTGCAACCACCTTTGCCGTATATCTCACTAGTCGATAGGCCACATAGTGCTCGACGGACTCATCACTGCCATAGCACTCCACTTCAAATTTATCCTGGGGCATCACAGGCTGTACTCCATCCCCAGTATTGCCATAATTGATTAAACCATCTGCATATCCATAGGAATATGTAAGAAGGTTGAGAACACCTACTTTCTGATCGATGTCAAAGGGAATGTCAGCCCTAGGCAAGAAGAACCATAAGAAGACCCTGGTGAGCCATCACAGGCACAGGAGGAAGCCCAAGTGCCACTCCACCACGAGTCCCCTACTCGAGTGCCTCCCTATACACCACCATCGACAGACACTGTCCTTACATACTTTCAACATATGGAAACCACCATAAACAGCAGGATGCAAGTGATCGAGGACAGCCTCCAGGAGGCCCATAACAAGCTTGACATGATAATGGAGAGACTCGATGGAGAGGGACCATCATCGCCATCAGAGACTTTTTAGAGTTAGGACTATAGGATAGGCTCTTTCACGTAAAAACTTATATGCCTTAGTCCTAATCATTGCTCATAGGTCCCTATTTCTTGTTTTTTTTGTCCAAACTTTCAAATTTTAATACATAATATGCTTTTTGATAATTTTACATGATATACCTTAAATTTTGCATATTTTGTTGCCATTGAGGACAATTTTAGATTTGAGTTTGGGGGTACAGATGCATTTCATGCACTACATTCATTGCATTTCATTGCATTGCTTAATTATATCTGTATTATACTTGTTTATCAAAAATCCAAAAAATTTTGCAAATTTTAAACTTTTGAAATGTTTTTAAACTTAGAATTGTAACCACAAATATTAATAAGCTAATAATTGGACTCCATGGGATTGAGGAATGAATGTATCTAGATAAAGAAAAAGGATTTAAAGTGTTGTCTGTGAAAAAAAAACCTTAACCACCTTAGTGGAGCTAGACTAGTTAAACTCCTTCATAGCTATTAATTTGTTACATTGAACTTGCAAAATCAGGAGAAAATTTTTAAAATACAAACAAACCTAAAAATGCCTCACTAGCTCTAGAACATGTCTCTTGGACCTATCGAGGTGAAATCCTAGCATATGTTTGAAAAAGAGATGATTAAGGCATTCTTTCATTTAGCCCCATTAATCCTTAAGCCGCGCTTAGTTACAATATACCCCTTGCAGCCAACTTAAGCCTATATTTTCACTTGTATAATTTTCCTTATTTACCCACACATATTTACCTAAACCTTAGCCTAAACACTCACCTCACCCTTTTGAGGAAGTCTAGTGTATAAAGGATAAGTATATCAAATGTAAAAGAAAACATGAGGAGAAGATGATAATATCAAGAAGTGTGCAAGTGTGGAATTAAAATCAGGGAAAAACTTGTCCTTCCAACCCAACAAAAGTAATGAGTTTGGGGAAGAGGACAAAAGAGACATAAAAAAAAAGAGTCCCAAAAATAAACATCATGACAGTATGCTTGGCACTATAAACTCTTCTTCCCCATGCAAAAATCAACAGAATAAACTTGGTATACTTAAGACCTTGTGCATGAAATCTAACCTCAAATTTACATTCCTTAAAACCCTTCATTGGTAACCAAATTATCATCCCTTGACCCCATTATAACCCTTCTAAAGACCTTTTGATCTTCTGAAAATATATGCTACATTAGTGGAGATAGGAAATTGAGATGTGCCTATGGAGTTGGAACTAATTCAGATTCACCAATAATCTTCAAAACGAGACATATTTAGGGGAGTAAGTATTTCTTAAGTCTATCCTGATAAAACAGGTAATTTATGACTAATTAATAGCATTGCATAGATGAGTAATTAGTTGAAACACCACAAAAAGGGGGTGAGGTTTTAAGCAGGTAGCTATTGAAACATTTATGCCTTAAAAGAGGGTGGTATGAAGGTTGAAGGAGTTCAATTATATGCATATTGAGTTTATGGTTATGTTTCTGAGTTTTTCCTCTAAAAAGTGTTCTAAAAAAGTTTTCAATTTGCTTGAGGACAAGCAAAAGTTTAAGTTTATGGGTATTTGATGCACTTGTATTATATAGCTATTTTTAAGTACATTTGTATATTATTTCATAGCATTTAGATAAGTAATCTCATGCATAATCATTGATTTTATCAACTTTTGTAAATTTCATTGCCAAGCTCTAAATTCTATGTTTTCTATATGTTTCCAGGTGTTTTGAAGAAGTTTCAAGGCATAGGAGTAAAGAAGAAAGCTTGGAAAGACCAAAGGACAGAGAAGTGTTATTGATACACTTTACACGGGTCGTGTATGTAAAGCCACAGACCCGTGTAACCTACTTCCAGGAGAAAGCTAATTTCATCAACTTTTGTAAATTCCATTGCCAAGCTCTAAATTCTATGTTTTCTGTATGTTTCCAGGTGTTTTGAAGAAGTTCCAAGGCATAGGAGTAAAGAAGAAAGTTTGGAAAGACCAAAGGACAGAGAAGTGTTGTTGATAAACTTTACACGGGTCGTGTAAGCAAAGCCACAGACCCGTGTAACCTACTACCAGGAGAAAGCCAAAGAGACAAAGAAGAAACAGAGTACACAGGCTGTGTTCCATGACCCGTGTAAACTATAAAGACCCGTGTAAGTTTCTGCCAGGCCAGGCTTGAAGAATTCTCTTAAGACCAAAAGAACACAGGCTGTGTAACCGAACCCATGTAACTAGCAATGCCCCATGTAATCTCCTGTGCCAATACAATCTACAACCATTCAAGATCCAGTATGTTACACGGCCTTGGGCCGTGTAGTGACACACGGGTCATGTATCAACCGATAGCTAGTTTCCTTATTAGGGTTCCAGCTCTAATTTTTTGCAGAGAGAAGTGACTCCTGATGCCTTGGGGACTCTAAAAAACCTAACTCTAGATCATTCAATATAAATAGGAGCAGCAGAAAATACAAAAAGGATTTGAAGCTGAGAGCTTTTGATATTTTTCATACACATTCTTCACATTCTTCACAGTCGTCTTGGAGAATAAGAGCATTGGCACAAAAGGGAAATCTTCAGCTGAAGTTCCACAAGTTTAAAGCTCCAGAAAATCCTCTCCAGTTCTTTTGCTCTATTTTTTTAAGTGGACTTTTTATATTCTTTCATTTTATTTTCATTATGTTTGTTAAACTCACCATGAGTGAGTAATTCATTTATTCTGAAATTAGGACAGTAGCATTTGTAATCGTTATTATGGATCAATATTGAGTTTTATTTATTGGATTTGAGTTTTGTTCTTTGATTTAATATTCTGTGTTCTTAATGTATGCTATGTGTTGGTACCCACCTAGACATGATATAAGATACTAATTGAAGGACTGAAAGGTGAAGGTTAGTGTTGGAAAATCAGAATATTGAACTTAGAAAATCCGACCTAGAGATAGGCTGAATTTCTTCGTGGAGCTCCATAATTAATCATAGATTTTAAAAGGTTTTTATTAGGATTAATCACCAACGAATGTAGGATTTAATCCTTGTTGAAACACACCTTAAGTGCCTTGAGAGAGGACCTAGGATATCCTAGGATTAATTTCCATCAAAGTAACGATTCTCAATTCGATGAATACACAAGATTAAAATCCATAGTAAGGTTATAGTGTGAAACTTAATTCTGGAATTGCTTTTATAAATAGTTTAATTCAAAATTTATTTTCAGCATCCAAAATAGATTTAATTCACTCTTCATCTAAATTCGGTAGCTTAAACAGTCAGAATTACTGTGTAGCTTGGTATTTGCTAACTAAATTCCTCGTGAGAATAATACTTCACTCACTACTTGTTTACTTGTTAGCGATACGTGCACTTGCGGGATTGAAAAACCAGCAAACAGTGTGCAAAAAGTTTCCCAAAAGTAGGTAAACATATCCAGTGATAATAAACTTGTGAAATGACATAGGGCATGTTAAAGCACAAGGAAAATGACACGGGGCATGTGACTTCTTAAGTTCATTGACATGCCCATGTAAGGAAGAGTTTACCTCAGAATGGACAATTTGCAAGCAATAAACTACAATTTATATGAAAAGATGTAAATCTATACAAAATGAACTAAAAAATAGAGAATCATATAACCACAAACTAGAAACAAACTAAGATTAAACAATTTACAGCAATGATATATGATTAATTTTAGTAATGAGGTTGCAAGATAAATTGGAAACAATTGAAAATGCAAAGATACATTTTAAGAAAAAAAAAAACAAAGAAGCTGGAATTAAGCAAAATGTGGCAAATACATTCCATTCAAGAGCAATATCCAAAAATACTTAGTTGCAATCATTAACCAAAACTATGCATAAAACATTTCACAGATCCATTCACAAATTAAAAACCAACAACTAAAAATGTAGTATAAACTAAGAAACATCATGTCATAAACAAACAGAAGAAGAAAAGCCTAAAAGCTATGGAGTTGGGTTTTTGCTTGCAGCAACAGTTTAGTGTTCAAGTTGGCTGGGGTCTGTTGTAGGTGTTATGGCTTCCTTAGAGGCTTTAAAAGTAGTTTCAAAGTTATCAAATAGCTCCTTTAAGTCTCCAAACTGCTGAACCATCCATGTAACACTATTATTATAGGCCTTTTCAAGTCTCTCCATTTGCACCAAAAGTAGTTTAATCTCTAACTTCTGCTTTTTCTTAAGAGCTTTTAGATTTTTCTTCATTTTTGCTTCATGTTTCTTCTGGTATGCTCCAAACACATCCAATTTAGTCTCCATGGACTTCAAAACTATTAGAATATCGTTGAAAGGATGCTAGCTATGCTCTACAGAATCAGTGTGCTGTGATCTCTCTCCGAAAGCTGCAATTTGTGCTTCAATGTTTTTCAGGGTGGAAAGAATGGTAGTAGTAGAAGCTACTGGTTGCTGAGAAGTACCAGTTGACTAGGGTTCTGTTTGAGACTCAGAAGGCTAGAATGTGTTTGTCTCAAGTCTGGGGTTGCTATTAATATTAGCAAGGACAAAGTTGTTAGTAGTATGCCCTAAAGCATATCATTTAGTATGTATCTTGTACATATTTTATTAATAAAAGGCGATTTCACTTTTCTATTTACATAATATATTTATGTGTAATAGAAAAGGTCCATTAATATTTTGTTAAAAATTCTATTCTTAAGTTGTTAAGAATATGAGTGACAGTATTTCTAGCACAAAGTATCATAAATTGGTTCACAATCGAGGATACTTCACACAGGACATGACTTATCCAGAAAGATTGTATTCATGTTTGTTCCTAAGGTATTTATATGAGATATAAATAAGATGGAATGGTGAGTCCCATGCCATATAATAAACATGATAGGCACTTATACATGATAAGTAGGCCGAACCAGTGACGTATATGACAAGCACATGTAGTTTACTCTTGTCAATGCATTTTCATATATCATATCAGTGCATATAATCTTTAGACCTGAGAAAACACACTTTTCTTGTATATAGGTGGTTTGAATTTGATACTGCTTTCATACTTGTACTGTGTATGGGTATATGGGCATGTGTTGGCTCTTAATAGTTATATATGGAGGTAGGTATTGATTAAGATGGAATATATTACCCTAAGTAAATAGGGATAAAATCCTATGTTCATTTAATTATTCTTGATGTTTCAAGTTCTTGGCCAGGATAAACAGATTTAGTCAGAAAATAGTTTCTGATAAGAAAATCTAATTAATCAAGAACTGGAATTAAAAGAGAACATAATATTAATAGCAAATGTGGTTTGACATAAACCATGACTCTAGCTCGAATTGGAATTTTGTAACAGAAAGATTCTAGTACATGGTAACATATGATTAAAGGTTCATTTAAGGTATTCATTGTTACTGATTGGGTGGCCATGGCACGCTATGCTAGGTGTAAACCATGGTCTTTGAGATGCCTAAAATGATTTAGAGAAATCATTTATAGTAAGAAAGAGTTATGATGATATTAAGAGTTAATATCATATCTCATTGCCAATTAGTGATGAGCCTAGTGAGTCACACACATACATAAGATAATCACCAAGTAAAATGTGATTTAATTGATTAATTAAAGACTTTAATTAATTAATTAATTAGGTTTGGTTTGCAATAAGATTGCAAAGTCCCTAGCATGACTTGAAACCAAATCTGGGTTATTAGATGTACAACATAAGTAAATTTATATTTAAAGTGTTTAAATATGAATTTAATTATGAGAAATTAATTAATATAGATTAATTAATTGATTTATATTTGATATAAATTAATTTGAAGAGGAGAAATAATGATTTTGGGTTGAGAACTCAAAATTAAAACATAAGGGTAATTTGGTTATTTCACATAGTGACATGTGGCACCATGAGATGTTGACACATGGCATCATATAAGCTTGCCATTTGTCTTCCTATCATGTAAGATGATCAAAGTCAAGATTAAGTCTAGCTTTGATACTTGGCTTAATGTGATTGAGTCAATTAAAAATAAGATGCAATGAGGTGGTGACATGTGGCATAGGGTTTAAGTGACTCAATGACCTAATTATATAAAAGGGAAAAGAAAAGATGAAACATTAGACTCTCTTATTTTCTCTCAAGTGTGGCAACACACCTCTCTCTCTCTCCTCTTCATTTTGTCTCATCAATTCAAAGAGAATTGCCGAAAATCCTTTGAATTAAAATTTCTAGAAATTGTTTCTAGTGTCCTATACATACATACAACCTCTCTAAAGGTAAAAACCCAATTTATAATTAGTTGGCAAAAGCTTGAGAAGCAAATTAGGGGTTGACCATTAGTGATCTTGGTGTGGACAAGCTAGAGGGACAACACTTGGGATCCTAGGTACTTCCTAAAGGTGCCAATTACATCCATAGTGCATCAAAGAGGTTAGTGCTCTAACTCCTCTTTTAAACTAGGGTTTAAATGAATTAATTTATTAATTCACTTGAATGGCAAACATAGATCCTAATACATATTAAAAGTATTTTAATATGCAATTGAGCATTGAAATTAATTAGGCACGTAAGAGATGTAGTATGATGCATGTAACTCTAAAAGAAACTTTTTGAAATTCAATGCTCTAATGAACTCATCACCATGCTTCCGCTCCTTCAGAAGGCAGACCCCTTCTTTTTAAGAATGCCCATATTAAACAAGACAGCCTTATCTATGTAAGAATTTTTTGAAATTGACTCCAACTTGTGTTCCACAGGAGAAAAATCAAAGGCTTTTGCTATAACAGTGATAAGGCCTCTAAAGACTATGCTACCTGTCCTAAGCTTAGAGATAGATTGGTAAAAAATGTGAACACAAAAAATATGCTCCATTCACTTGCTTCCCATTCTTCATGCACCATAACAGAAAATAAATCATTCACTCCAACTACTCCATTACTGTGGCCTCTGCCTAAAATAGTGTATGAGAAAAACCTATGCAATAGTTTAAAAGCTAGATCCACTATTTTAGAGGCTTTAGAAGCACTTGGGTTATAGTAGCCTCTATAAGGAGCAATAGACTTCCAAAATCCAAACTTATCATAAAAAGCTCTTTCCCATTCTACTTGACATAACCTTCATTAGGAAACCCAAATATATCATTCACAATAGCCATGTCAAGCTCCCTCTCAACTCCCAAACATCTAAATTTAATGCATCCATAAAAGCTAATTTGCTAGGCTAAAATTTAATAATTAAAGAACTAAGAAACTCTAAAGTGATCTCAGCATAGATAGGCTCTCTAATACTAGCAAATTCAGTCCATCCTAAGTCATCTAAATATGTATAAACAAATTCACAAAGCCTAATTTCTTTTAACAACTCATCATCAAGGTACTTAGTACTAACAATACCTTGGAGGTCAATTTTTCATAATTTTTCTTCATTTGTAAATTTCTATAACCCTAAGGAAAATCAAATTGTACCTCTTCTATGTCATTAGCACTAGTAAGTTATTGAGAAGTAGAGGGAATAGACTTTGTTAGAGTAGCTTTAAGTGCAGGAACCTTGGTTCAAGATTTTGCAATTAGTAGTAGAGGACTGTACTCCCTAGAAGATGTAGTAGATGCCCTAGATTGAGAAACTAGGCTTCTAGGAGAACCCAATGGTGTAGCAATAGAGGAACGAGTTCTTTTGCTAACAGGCTTAGTATTAGAAACCTGGGCTTCTTAGACTTAGCAACAGGGATCAAAACAGGGGTTTTACGCTTACTGGAGGAAGAAACTTGCTTAGGGTTAGCACTAGGGTTGACTTTCTTCCTCGCTACTAACTTAAAATGGGTTTCGAGAGTTGAGGTAATAGTGGGTGGAGAGAGAATAGGAGGTTTAGTGTTAGGGTTTAGATATTATTGTGGCTCTATGGATCCTAGTGGAAGAATTTCTGGGTTTTGTAGTGAATGGGGTGTTGAAAAAGCCTATGAAGGTTGTGGATTAAAAGTAGCATCAATGGGATTTAGTGAAAATAGTGGTGGGGATGGAGGATTTTCTATGGGTGAAGGAGAGCGAGAAGTGTTATATGCCACTGGAATTTGTTTGCACAAGGAGGGAAGAATAGGGATTTGGGTTGAACAGTGTTTGTTTTTTACTATTTAAATAAGGAATAAGGTGAAGAAGAGTGTTTGGGTATTAGGAAAGTGAAAGAAAAGTGTATCAGGCGGTGTTATAATAAAGGAAAATGAGATGTAGAAGAAACTGAACAGCTTTAGGGTTTTAAGAAAAAATTGGATCATATGCCTATGTGACATGGGGCATGTGACTTGACAAGTAAAGTAACATGCCCTGTGTAACTTGACAAGTAGCATGTAAGTAAACAATATTACACACAAACATGGGGCATGGAAAAGTAGATGAAAATCACTGCTCAAAATAAATGCATGGCATCCCAAACAATTAAAATAAATTGCAAATACAGACCAACATAAAGCATAACAATTGATAAAAACAGATTTTATAGAGTGACATGGGTACTGTTCACAGTTATTGTAACACCCCTATACTAAGCAGCCTATAAATTCCACTGTTCCGGTGACTAGTGTCTGTCCAGACAGTCAAGATGTCTAGAACTATATCTGTATCATCTAGAAAAGCCATAACTAGAAATTAATAGAAATCACATGAAGGTGAAATGGAGATAAGAAAAACAAAGCCTAATCGGTTAAATAAGTCGAGGTCCCGATGATGTTTGACCAAACTGGGAAGCGACTATGAGCTCAGTTGCTACCATAAATTCATGTGGAACCCTATGACCCCTCAGGCCAAGGGATAATTGCAAAACTAATGGTAATATGAAAACCACAGAAAAGAATAAAGAACAAGTTCAAATAATTGAATCAGAATTCAGAAAGTAACCTAGTACTATTAGAAAAATTAATTAGACCCGATAAGGGGCAATTTGATCAATTCACCCTTAGAGGTGACCCTTGGCCTAAATGTCCATTAAAATGTAGGAAATTAAAATTATGAAAAAGAATTAAAAACATAAAGAAGTGTATGGAAGAAAAGAAAAAGGAAATGGAAATTCAAATTTTAAGGGAATTATGACATAAGCGTGATGCAAGCATGACCTAATTAAAATTATAATTTTAATTTATGAAAATTAAGGGATAATTATAAATATATAAGGAAAAAATTAACAAGAAAAAAATTCACTTCCTTCTTCCCCAATTCTAGCCGTCCCTCTCTCTCTCACCATTTCTCTCAAAAACCTCAATTGATGAGTATTTGAAGCTTACAAAACCCTAAATTTTCTTTATAATTCTCATAATTCCCAACACTAATTCTTGAAATTAAACCTTGGTTAAGAATTTAGAAGTAAAAAAAGGAAGAAAAAGTGAAGATTAGAAGAGTGGGGAAAAGCTCCATTAGAGGTAAGTGATTCCAAGCTTTTCTTTTTGTATAATTGGTTGAATTTAAGTTAAAAATGAGAAAATTAATCAAGAAATGAAAGAAAATTTGCATGAACCCTAAATTTGATTTTCGGCCAGCCTAGGTAAACTAAGGTTTGATGGTGTTTATATGAATTGAACATGAGTTCAAGCTTGTTTGGAGTAGTAGACATGATTGAGATGTTGAGAATTGCATGAATTGTGAAATTTGGAAGAACTAGGGTTTATGGTGGCTAGGGTTTGGAAGAAATTGGGGGTTTTTAAGAATTGTTGACCAATTGATGTTTGTGATGCTTAATTATGTTCATTTAGTGTGTTTAGAATTGAGAATTGATGAATGAAAATTGAGAAAATTGATGATTGTTGAATTGTTGAATTCTTGACCAATGAGTCCAGCAAGGTTAAATGGCCATAAGTAGAGTTGTGTTGCTCCGATTGGTGTGAAGCCAAGTGGAGATGAAATTAGGGTCATGAAGAAACCTTGCCCAAAAACTGACCCCAAGTTGGTCTAAAATTAGCTTGAATATGGAATTAATGCTCTAATTCTGGACAGAATTGACTAAATGAACAGTAAATGTTTAAATGGTCATAACTCACTGTAGGAAGGTCAAAATAACCTAATTCTTGAACCATTGGAAAGGTTAGACATAGGAGCACATTTTTCATGAAGATCATGAGCCAAATTCTGACTCTAACCAAACCAAATTTCTAGAACAAGTTAGGTCAACCAATCTACCAGAACCAGACTTGACCCATAAATTCTGGACTTAGGCCTATCCGACCAGTTTTGGTAAAAATGTCATAACTTGGTCCCAAAAATTGCAAATGCAGTGAAACCAAAGCCAAAATTTCCATAAGACCTAGAACTACAATTTTGGTGTTTTGACCAAAACTCAAAAAGTAATAGAACTTGGACAAATTGCTAGGACAAATTAGCCATGCAAATCCTGAAAATGAGCTAAATAGCCATTGACCCCAAAACAGTTTTTATACCATATCTCCCACTAGGAAACTCCAAATAAAATGAGTCGAACTTTCTGGAAATCTAAGACTTAGGGCTACAATTTTGATTTAGAAACCTTACCCAAATTTTGAGGTTAAGGACCTCAAATATGAGATAAAATACATTGACTTGAACCTGAAATCCTGATGCACAGGGTTTATGAGTCCAGATCAGTTGCATTGCCATAACTCACCATACATAACTCTAAAATTATTATTTTAAACTTGTGTGACTAGGACCATATAGGAACAACTTATATGAAGAACATTAGGCCAAAATAAGACTATAGCTGATCCAATTGTCTGGATAAAATGAGATCCCCAAATCTGCTAGGTTCTGGAACAGTAATGAGTCAATGGACCAGTTTTGGAACATTGACTATAACTAGAGATACAAAACTCCAAATGGAGTGTTTCAAATTAGAAAATGAAATTAAGACATAGAGGAACAAATTTTATGTAGAACACCTCCTAAAATTATGAGTAGAACTAGGTCAAAATTGAGTTCAAAAGTCAAGAAATGAAACTGTCCCGAACCCAACTCTATGAGACTTCATAAGTAAATTAAGTAGGCATAATTCAATTGTTGGATTAATTATTAGAAATGGTTTGGATGGGTATTGAAACACTTTAATTATGTGTTTCAGTTGGAAAGGAGCCATTCAAGGAAGGAGAAAAAATTGGATTAAATCAAAGACTAGTTAAAGAGGTTTGTGCACAACAACTATTTTCTTTTTGTTTTTCAAGTAGAATTTTGTATTGAATGAGTTGTGAAAATAGTTTATGATCTTTATTACACTGAATATCTTGATTGAAAAATTATGTGTTGCTAGCCCATTTTTGGGTAATTGTTTTGAATGAAATAAGAATGTGAGTTGATGAGTAACTTTGATGATTGGAAAATTTTTAAAATGGTTTAAACCACAGTTGACATGACTATGTGTTTTGAATTCCTCACTAGCTTACTCAGTGAGATGAATTGGATTGTATTCCCTCTCTAGCTGATGTGTTGATGTGTGTGTCAGTTGAGGACGAATTGAATGAGTACTCATATATGTGCTAGCTAGCCCTTGCATTCCCCATTATCCTTTGGTTATTGGGACGGATTGGATAATTGTGTCATGATCTAAACTATGTGACTTTTCAAAAAATTGTTATTTTATAATTGTTAGAATAAAATTCACTGTTACTAAATGATTCTTTTGTTTTAGAAATAAAGTACGAATGTATGTGTTGACATTAAAATTGATTTAGTTTGGAAAATTATGATTTATATTGATGTGTTAATTTTTTTTTGTGCACCACTGAGTTTTTGGCTGAGCAATAGCTTGTTTATGCTGTCGCAAGTAAACAGGTAGATAAAGCAGCAGAGTAAGCTGCTTGTGACGTGGAGTAAGCATTATTTGGGAGTCGTTACCAGGTATATAGATTATACCCTTGTAAATTTTCTTTCGATGTATATGTATCTATATGTATATATTCAAAAGACTTGAGCAGTTGTATAAAAATTTTGAAATTTTATTTTGGTTAGTGTAAATTTTTATAATGTAAACTTGTTATTCCTATTAATGAAATGCTTAAGTTTCTTTTTGAATTTTTCAAATAATGAATGGCTACCCTTGATTGAGTTGATGAGATTGAATTGTGTTGAATTTATTGGAGTTGTGGTTAAGACATATATTGGGAGTGTTTTTAACAGGTTTTGAAAAACTGTTTTCTCAATACTTAGCTGTTACTCCGCTAAAATTTCGGTAAAATTTTAGAAATATTGAATAAATTAAAATTACAAATTATGATGGAAACTTCATTCAAAAGCTCTTAAATAATTATTTATCATTACTTCAAACTTTAAAATGAATTGAATTTGTTTAAAATCTCTTGTAATATATTTAATGAGTTATAGGTAGGTGAAGTTCAGTCATTCATTAGATATGTTACGGGAACATGTCATGCCTTGTGTAGGGATAAGGTGTGACAACTATATAGCATATTTGCAATTCAATTTTCTTCTAAACCCAAAAATGCACAATTTCATCAAAAGCAACACAAACCAAATTTTCAATTACACAAATCATGAAGCACACACATTCAAAACACTCAAATTTAAGCACAAGTATCATCCAAAACACTAAAATAGCAGAGTCTCAATTGCACCATTTTAGTCTCAACTCCCTCTTTACAAATTCTATAGAAAAGTGAAGTATAGCAGCATGAATCACATTACAAAATGCATAAAGATCCATTTTTAGTCAAGTAACCAAAATTAACCAAACATGAAGCTCATAATTGATTAAATCAACGCAATCTGCAATTTGATTACCCATAGCAAAAATTCTGCAGAAAATTTAAACTAGAAAATGTTGTTCACATGAAGAAAATGCAAAAAATCTACTCCAACTTAAATTTATGACCATTATCCATTCCAAGCATACCAAACCAGTTTATAAAACATGTAAAGAACCATAAAATGAATGTAGTAGCATATTTCTTACAGTTCACATGAGCCATAATTTATGCAGAATGCCTATGTCAATTTAAAGTAATTCCAAGTATAGAATTTCATCTCAAGCATACTAAAAATAGATCATGACTATGTAAACAACTAGAAAATAATATCCATAGCAAACCTGAACTATTCACATCAAAAAGTTGAAAATTTCTCACAAGAATTTTGTAAGTTAATAATTAGGATGCCCTAAAATTGCCCTCAAACCATGCTTTCGTTGAATTGCACTTATTCCTTTCAACATACACTTTTACCCAAAATTCACAATTAACCTGCAAAAATGAATTTTGTGTCAAATTTAAGTTAAATGGCGATACAAACACAAAATAAAATAAAATAACATCTGAAAAACTACTTAAATGAAAAATTTTGGGTTGCCTCCCGAAAAGTGCTAATTTAAGGTCATTAGCTTGATCCTATCTCAAATCATACAATTGGTGGATCATCAAGGAAACAACTTGCTACTTTCTCAACTGGTTGACCTATGATATAAATTTTAAGCCTTTGACCATTAACCTTGAAAGTTTTTGAACTCTCACTCCAGATGTCTACAGCTCTATAAGGAAAAACCTTAACTACTTTGAAAAGACCATCTTGATTTCAATTTTCCAAGAAAGAGTGTAAGCCTAGAATTATATACTAAAATCAAGTCATCTCTTTAAACTCCTTCCTTTTAATATGCTTGTCATGCCAAAATTTTGTCCTCTCCATATATATCCTAGCATTCTCATAAAGCATCCAATTTTATCTCTTCAAGCTCATTTAATTGAATCAATCTTTTCTGTCCAGCACTTCTCAAATCAAAATTCAAGGTTTGAATGGCTCAATATGCTTTTTGCTCCAATTTTATTGGCAAATGACATGATTTCCCATAAACTAAAATAAAAGGTATAGTTCTAATGGGTATCTTATAAGCTATCCTATATGCCCATAGTGCATCATCTAATCTTAGTGACCAATCCTTCTGTGAATGATTAACCATCTTCTCTAAGATTTTCTTTAATTCCTTGTTGGACATTTCAACTTGACCACTAGTCTCTGGGTGGTAAAGTATTGCTGCCTTATGAGTAACCCCATACTTCTTCAAAATATTTTCGAACTATTTATTGCAAAAATGTGATCCACTATCACTTATCCTAGCTCTTGAGGCTCCAAATCTAGTGACCAAAAACTTCTTCAGAAATTTCATTACTACCCTTACATCATTTGTAGGGGAAGCAATTGCCTTAACCCATTTGAACACATAATCCACACCTACCAAAATATACTTATTCCCAAAAGAGGATGGGAATGGTCTTATAATGCCTATACCCCAAGCATCAAATAACTCAATCTTTAAAATCCCTTATATGGCATTTCATTCCTATCTGAGATATTACCTACCCTCTGACATCTATTGTCACACCTTATCCCTCTGTAAGGCATAACATGATCCCGTAGAATACCTAATGAACTACCGAACTTCACCTACCGATAACTCATTAAGTACCCTACAAGGGATTTTAAAACAATTTTCTTCTTCTTGATAAGTGGTGAGCATTTCTAATAAATATTTAAAACATGTAATTAAGTTGAAAGCTAGTTGGAAAATTTGGCCCATTTTATTTTTCCGCAAATTTTATAAAAATTTTGACAGAGTTTCCTCTGTATTTTAAGAAAACCGTTCTTCGAATACCTGTAAAAAGTACTTCTAAAAATTTCTCAACAACTGCTTCAATTTCAAACTCAATCTCAACACATTTATCAACTTTCAATTTCAAATCCAGTACCCAATGATCATCAAAATACTAACAATCCCTTTCATTCAAATTAAATAAAATAGTTCCATTCATATTTCATTAGAAACAAAACAACTTAAATAGATCATTACAAAATTTACATTAAGAGAATTTCAAACTACAATAGATATTACAACTTTATACAAATTTTATACAAACTGCTCAAGACCCATTTTTACATGTCCATACATTTATGTGCAATGTATACATCAAAAGAAATATTTACAGTTAGGGTATAAATTATACCCGAAGACTTCAAGCTAATAGCTCTTCACACATCAGCAGCTCAGTCTGCTGCTCCTCTAGTCTCTGTATCTACGACAGCAATAGAAGCTATCGCTGAGTACTAGGACTCAGTGGTGCACAACATACTAAAATAATTTTTATGCAGAACATAATCACATTTATTAAAAAATTTGACTAAACATGAGCATTAAACACAAAACATGAATTATGAGGTTTTAATGCAAACCAGGTTCATTTCGAAGTATTAAAAACACATTTCATAAAACCCACAGTTAGATCATGCCATTCGAAACAAATAGAATCTCAATAGCCAGAGGCTAAAGAGAAATCACATCACAAGGCTAGCTAGCTCAAATATATGGATATCCATTCACATCCTCTTCTACTGGCACACCTCAACACTTCTCCAGAGAAGGAATCAAAATTCGAAACTAATTACCCCCACTAGTCATGTTAGTGAGGTGTTCAAATATAGGGTCATGATACTGTGGTTTCAAAACTTATCTTAACAATTTGCTAAACAGTGCGATTTCAAATATACACAATAACTTTCACAGTTTAAATCAAAACATCATAAATAATGTCACACATAAACTTTCAACAATTCCAAATCACAAGTAAAATACATATTTCGTTCATTTTATCAATGAATTTTAAAGTATGGAGATGTTGTGCAGAAACCTCAAGCGAGTCGTCCCTTAGCCTCGACTCGGTTCCTCGGGTTCCTTCCCGATATTCTTTTCAACTGAAACACAAAATTTTATAATGTTTCAGTACTAGAACTTAACACAAATCCAAAATAAATTTAGCTTCATATTTACCTAGTTCTAACGTGTTAAATTCGACGTTCTCGAAATTTTTGTGTTTCGGGTTACTATTCACTGCACTATTCAAGTCAAATTGTTGACTTTCTAAGGCTTAATAGGTATGGGAACTCTAACTTCACCCACATACCACATTTTGGTCATTAAACTTATTGGTTTTGGTCATTTTCTCAAAGCTTAGGTCATTTTGGCAAAATTGCCAATTTTCGGTTTTGGTGCTCCGAAGTTGCACTGTTCCATTGGTCGATCTACTGTTGGAATTTGACAAAACTTCCTTCATAGAAAATGTTCCTTATTGTCTTAAGTGTATTCTCATTTTTGGATCACCTCAATCGAAGTTTTGTAGCTCAAGTTATGGCCAAAATAAAATTACTGTTCACGTGCACTGTTCATGCTGAGATTTTGGGTTCTGGCAGATTTTGATCCAACTTTGGTCAGTAATTTGATCAAGTTAAGTTCATAATTTGGTCTAACTTTCTTCATATGAAATGTTATACTATGTCTTAGGTTTCCATCGGTTCAAGAATCGCCTAAATCCGAGTTTTTTAGAGAGAGTTATAACCATTCAAACATTACTGCTCAAATGAAAATTCTGAAAATCACAGGTACAGTAATTTAACTTTGCTCAATGATTTGATTAGGTTAATGGAATAATTTGGATTGGTGTCCTTCATGAAAGTTTTAGATCTATATTTTATCTAATTATGGTTAAAATGTCAGGTCAATTTGACCTACCTAGCTCGAGTTATGACCAAATGAATAGTTACTGTTCATTTGGTCAGGTTGGTGCAGTGGCAGCCTGCTCTCATTTCACTTAGGTCCATTTTTTCACTAAGTTTTGGTCAGTTTTTGGCCATGGTTCCTTAATGAAAATTGTGCTATTTTATGTCTATTTTCATCCCCAATTGGTGGCATATCAATTGGGCTTGTAAAATTTGAGTTTTGGTCCTTCAAAGTGGGTTTGGTCATGCTGCCAGCAGCATGACCATTTGACCTACGAATTTGGTTTTCATTCCAACAATTCTCACACATCTCTTTTGGTCATTATTGACCATTTTTCATCTTATAATAGACCAAAGTCATCATTTAAGCATTTCTCCAAAATTTGGTTCACAAACCCTAGCATTCAAACCCTAACTCATACATTTCATGCAATTAACTACATCTAATGGTTTTAATGCTAATCAATCAACTAAGTAAGGTTCCTACACTCATTCAAAACCCTCAAACCATACAAAATCACCCTCCCTCCAAGCTGGACGAAATTTCAATTTAGTCCTCTTCCAATTTTTATTTCATTTTAAGGTTATTTGCAAGCTCATTACAACATCACATATGCATTTAAATGAAAAATAAGAGGTTTAGCATACTAACCTTAGGTGAAATCTTTGATCTTCAATCTTTGTTCCAATTTTTCCCTTTTTCTTCCCTCTATTCTTCCTTTCTATGGTAATTTAGAAGTTTTCTAGGGTTCAAGGTTTAAATTTATGGGAAGGATTCAAGTTATTCAAGCTTGAATAACTTATCAATGGTGGACAAACATGGAGGAGGGAGAGAGTGACGTTTTTTTTTTTAAGAAGACTTGTGTTTTATTTTTTTTTTCTTTTCTTTTCTTTTAATCTTATCCCTTTTTGAAGACCAAAATTCCCAAATTAATCAAATAATTTAATTAATCTTTTATGACATCCTTCATGATGTCATCACTTTTGACTTTTCTAACTTCTTTTTTTTTTCTATTTATTTTTTTTTCTATTTATTTTTTTTCTATTAGTTCTTTAATTTAATTCTCGATTCCAAAATTTTCTTTTCTCCGATTTTATTTAACAGTTAGGTCAGGAGTCAGCTCTCGGGGTCAATTGACCAAATTGCCCTTCGCCGGTTCATCCCGGTTTGTAAATAATCCAATATTTCTTCTGGCTCCCTGACCTAATTATTTGACTGACTTAACAGTTCTTTTTCGTGATTTTCTCTTTTCCACTATGTTCATGAGGCTCCTAAGGACTGCAGCGTCACTTTTTACGGTTCGAAATTTGGGTTTAAAATGACTTCGCAGTCGTTCCCGAGGAGGTCACTCATCGCTGTGACTCTCGGCTCGTTTAACCTCTTATGTTCTGTTTTTCTTATTTATAGTTAACTAATTAAACATTACTAATTATTTGTGTTTATGGCTTCTCTAGTTGTCTTAAGTGTGGTTCTAATCTCCTTAATTGTCCGGACCGACACCGGTCACCGAAACAGTGAAATATACCAGGCTATACAAATGGGGGTGTTACAATTCTCCCCCCCTTAAAATAAATTTCGTCTCGAAATTTTACCTGGTATCAATCTCTGAACAGCTGTGGGTGCTGTCTCCTCATGTCCTCCTCTCGTTCCCAAGTAGCCTCCTGACCCGAATGATGGTTCCACAGCACTTTCACCAACGGTATCTGCTTGTTCCGTAGCTGCTTCACCTCATAAGCCAGAATCTTTATGGGTTCTTCCTCATATGTGAGGTCTGGATTCACTTCAATTTCTTCTACTGGTAGTATATGAGATGGGTCTGATCGATACCTCCTCAACATAGACACATGGAAGACATTATGTATCTTCTCCAACTCTGGAGGTAGTGCCAACCGATATGCCAAAGGGCCCACTCTTTCCAGAACCTCATATGGCCCAATGAAACGAGGACTCAGTTTCCCCTTTCTGCCGAATCTCATAATTCTCTTCCAAGGAAAAACTTTGAGGAAAACTTTCTCACCCACTGCATACTCAATATCCCTTCTCTTCAGATCAATGTAGGACTTTTGACGGTCTGATGCAGTCTTAAGTCAATCTCTGATCACCCTGATTTTCTCTTCAGTCTGTTGAACAATTTCGGGTCCGATCATCTTTCTTTCACCCACGTCATCCCAACACAATGGGGTTCTACATTTCCTGCCATACAAAGCTTCATATGGAGGCATTCCAATGATTGATTGGTAGCTGTTGTTGTAAGCAAACTCAATCAAAGGCAAGTGTGTATCCCAACTACCCTCAAACTCAATCACACAAGCCCGTAGCATGTCCTCCAAGATCTGAATTACCCTCTTAGACTGGCCATCTGTCTGTGGGTGGAATGCAGTACTGAAGTTCAATCTAGTTCCTAGGGCTCTCTGAAGACTACCCCAGAATCTAGAAGTGAACCTAGGATCTCTGTCTGACACGATGGATACTGGCACTCCATGCAGTCTCACAATCTCATCGATGTATAACTTGGCCAATCTTTCTAAACTGTAGTCCATTCGAACTGGCAGAAAATGAGCAGATTTAGTCAGTCTGTCAACAATGACCCAAACTGCATCATGACTCTTCTGTGTCCTCGGAAGTCCCATCACAAAATCCATCGTTATTCTCTCCCATTTCCACTCTGGTACTAGTAGTGGATGTAACAACCCAGCGGGTACTTGATGCTCTGCCTTTACTTGCTGATAAGTTAGGCATTTGGATATAAACTCTGGCACATTCCTTTTCATACCCATCCACCAGTAATGCTCCTTTAGCCCTCTATACATTTTTGTGCCACCAGGGTGCATGGCAAAAGGAGACTCATGTGCTTCCTTCAAAATGATCTTCCTCAATTCAACATCATTAGGAACACATATTCTGCCTGGTGTAGCAGTAGACCATCATCTCTGATTGAGAATTCTGGTTTCTTGCCCTGCTGGACTTCTTCCAACAATTTCTGATACTTCTGATCATTCTGAGCAGCCATTCTAATATGATCAATCAACACTGGTTGTACATGCCATACAACTGGTGTCTGCTCATCATCACTAATCTCTAAGCTGGCATGTAATGATCTCAACTCATGTACCAAAAACAAAGGAGTAATCCGTAGACTTGCCAAAGTTTTGCGACTTAAGGCATCAGCCACAACATTAGCTTTCCCTGGCTGATAGTCTATCAGACAATCATAGTCTTTTATCAACTCTAACCATCTCCTCTGTCTCAAATTCAGCTCTTTCTGGGTGCCCAAATACTTCAAACTCTTATGATCTGTATAGATGTAACACTTTTCCCCATACAAATAGTGTCTCCAGATCTTAAGAGCAAACACTATCGCTGCAAGCTCCAAATCATGCGTCGGATAATTCCTCTCATGCGGTTTTAGTTGACGTGATGCATAGGCAATGACGTTTCGATCTTGCATCAATACACAGCCTAACCCATTGTGAGAAGCATCACTATAAACTATGTATTCTTTACCCGGGGTAGGTAAAGTCAGGACTGGAGCTTCAGTCAAATATTTCTTCAATTCATCAAAACTCTATTGGCATTTATCCATCCACTGAAATTTTACATCTTTTCTAAGCAGCTTGGTCAATGGAGATGCCAACATGGAGAATCCCTTCACAAATCTACGGTAGTATCTAGCTAAACCCAGAAAACTACGAATCTCTGTGACATTTCTGGGTGGCCTCCAATTAAGGACAGCTTCAATCTTACTTGGATCTACCTTGATGCCCTCTTCTGATACTACATGCCCCAAGAAAGATATTTCCTTCAGCCAAAACTCACACTTCGACAATTTGGCATATAGCTGTTTCACCCTCAAAGTCTGCAGTACAATCTGCAGATGTCTATCATGCTCTTCTGCATTCCTCGAATAGACCAATATATCATCAATAAATACCACAACAAATTGATCGAGGTATGGTATGAAGATAGTGTTCATTAGATCCATAAAAGCAGCCGGAGCATTAGTTAACCCGAATGGCATGACTAGGAATTCATAATGGCCATAGCGGGTTCTGAAGGCAGTTTTAGGAATACTTTGCTCTTGTACCTTCAGCTGATAATAACCTGATCTCAGGTCAATTTTGGAGAACACAGCTGCACCCCTTAACTGATCAAACAAGTCATCAATGTGGGGCAATGGATATCTATTCTTTATTGTCACCTTATTCAATTGCCGATAATCAATACACAAGCGGAGAGTGCCATCTTTCTTCTTTACAAACAACACTGGCGCTCCCCAAGGTGACACACTAGGGCGGATAAAGCCCTTGCCAAGTAATTCTTGCAACTGCACTTTCAACTCTTTCAATTCTGCAGGTGCCATTCTATATGGCGTTATGGAGATTGGGTCCACACCAGGCATAACATCAATTTCAAACTGCACTTCTCTTTCTGGAGGTAATCTTGGCAATTCTTCAGGAAATACATCCGGAAAGTCACATACAGTAGGGATGTCCTTCAGTGCTAGACTCCCCACTTGGGTGTCTATTACATGTGCCAAGTATGCTTCACACCCCTTTCTGATCATTCTTCTGGCTAGTGCAGCCGAAATGATGTTTGATGACAGTAAATGCCTCTCCCCGTGTATGACCACATCACCGTACAAAGGGAGACCAAAAGTGACTGTCTTCAGTCTACAGTCAATCATGGCATGATGCCTGGCTAACCAATCCATGCCCAAGATAATATCATACTCTCTGAAGGGCATTTCAATCAAGTCTGACAGGAAAACATGTCCTTGGATCACCAAAGGACAGTCTATATAAATTCTATTGACCCGGACTTCTTGTCCTAACGGACTAGTTACTAGCACTTCAAAACCCATTTGCACACATGGAACAGCAAGTGAACTGACTATGCTAGCACTAACATATGAATGGGTTGAACCCGGATCAAACAATACAAATACTTCTTGATCAGAGATAGAGAATGTACCAGCTACCACATCAGAAGTCTCACCCTCTTCTCGTTGTCTCATCTTGTAGACTCTGGCTGAAGCACTTCCTTGTGCTGATTGACCAACTATACCCTGACTGCCTGAAGCAGTGCCTCCACCTCTGCCTCTTCCTCTACCAAATGACTATGAACCTCTGGGGGCAGGACTCTGAATAGATCCCTCGGCAGTAGTAGGAGCTGGACCATATCTCGGAGCACTAGTGCAGTCTCTTGCTAAATGACCCTTGCCTCCACAGTTAAAGTAGGCTCTAGTGGCCCAATAACACTCCCCCCCATGAATCTTGCCACAAGTCTCACAGGGCGTGAATGTGAACCCTGCCGATCACGACTGGACCTAGGGGGTCTCTGTCCAGCAAATCTGCCTCTACCAAATCTTCCACCTCGACCCCTGCTGGGTCCACTAAATTTCTTTCTCTTTCCAGAGGTAGCACCAGAACTCTGTTCAACTGATTTTTCCCCCTTGTCTTTTTCTGATTTCTCAGCTTTTTCCTTCACTGGGGTTGCTTCTACTTCAACTCTCTCCAGCTCAAGTGCTTGAGACATAAGTTCTGAGAAGTTGCTGTGTCGAAATCCCACAACTTGCATCCTTATGCTGGGCTTCAAACCCGTCTCAAATCTCTTGCATCTTGCCTTACTGGTAGTAAGGAGACTCTCCGCATAGTGACTCAGGCGGGAGAACTCCCTCTCATACTCTGCCACTGATCGGTTCCCTTGTTTCAAACTCCAAAATTCTTGCAGTTTCTGATCAACATATGCATCTGGGATGTATTTGCATCGAACTCTCGATGAAGTCATCCTGTGTCAAGATCGGTGGTTTAGCCAAGCTGTGGGGGATGGTCTTCCACCAGTCATACGCATCCCCTTGCAGTAGTGACACAGAGTATTCAAACTTCAGTTCATCTAGGCAGTGCAATTTCTTAAACACTCTATCCATTCTTTCAAGCCATTGCTCTGCCTCTAAAGGGTCCACTGTACCCTTAAATTCTGCAGCCCCATACTTCAATAATTATCATACTGTCTGGCTGGAGGCAGTGGTTGTGCCACAGGTGGTTTGGGTGGAGCTTGAACAGGCATACCCCCAGCCATTTGTTGAAACATTGCCGCCATCTGCTGTGCAAATTGTGCAGGGAACTGCGACATTTGAGGGGCTGGTGCTACTGATCCACTGACATTCGGTAAAGCTGGGGCTTCCCCTTGTGCCTCAGCTTCAACAGACTGCTCAACTGAGCGATCCCCTTCTTCCATAACAGTCTAGAGTAGGGTATCTCCTGAACAAGTAACACAAGGAGATTTCCCTCCGTTAGTTCATATTCATGATGTAATGCACTGTATGTAACAATTATGGACATTGAGCAGTTGTACTTAACAAAGAAAAGACACAAATTCACAATTTAAAACATAATTCAAAAACTTGCTCTTTTGTAAGGCATAACATGATCCCGTAGAATACCTAATGAACTACTGAACTTCACCTACCGATAACTCATTAAGTACCCTACAAGGGATTTTAAAACAATTTTCTTCTTCTTGATAAGTGGTGAGCATTTCTAATAAATATTTAAAACATGTAATTAAGTTGAAAGCTAGTTGGAAATTTTGGCCCATTTTATTTTTCCGCAAATTTTATAAAAATTTTGACAGAGTTTCCTCTGTATTTTGAGAAAACCGTTCTTCGAATACCTGTAAAAAACACTTCCAAAAATTTCTCAACAACTGCTTCAATTTCAAACTCAATCTCAACACATTTATCAATTTTCAATTTCAAATCCAGTACCCAATGATCATCAAAATACTAATAATCCCTTTCATTCAAATTAAATAAAATAGTTCCATTCATATTTCATTAGAAACAAAACAACTTGAATAGATCATTACAAAATTTACATTAAGAGAATTTCAAACTACAATAGATATTACAACTTTATACAAATTTTATACAAACTGCTCAAGACCCATTTTTACATGTCCATACATTTATGTGCAATGTATACATCAAAAGAAATATTTACAGTTAGGGTATAAATTATACCCGAAGACTTCAAGTTGATAGCTCTTCACACCTCAAGAAATACCTCTGCTTCCTCTAGTCTCTCAGATCTGCACACAATAGAAGCTATCGCTGAGTACTAGGACTCAGTGGTGCACAACATACTAAAATAATCTTTATGCAGAACATAATCACATTTATTTAAAAATTTGACTAAACATGAGCATTAAACACAAAACATGAATTATGAGGTTTTAATGCAAACCAGGTTCATTTCGAAGTATTAAAAACACATTTCATAAAACCCACAGTTAGATCACGCCATTTGAAACAAATAGAATCTCAATAGCCAGAGGCTAAAGAGAAATCACATCACAAGGCTAGCTAGCTCAAATATATGGATATCCATTCACATCCTCTTCTACTGGCACACCTCAACACTTCTCCAGAGAAGGAATCAAAATTCGAAACTAATTACCCCCACTAGTCGTGCTAGTGAGGTGTTCAAATATAGGGTCATGATACTGTGGTTTCAAAACTTATCTTAACAATTTGCTAAATAGTGTGATTTTAAATATACACAATAACTTTCACAGTTTAAATCAAAACATCATAAATAATGTCACACATAAACTTTCAACAATTCCAAATCACAAGTAAAATACATATTTCGTTCATTTTATCAATGAATTTTAAAGCATGGAGATGTTGTGCACAAACCTCAAGCGAGTCGTCCCTTAGCCTCGACTCGGTTCCTCGGGTTCCTTCCCGATATTCTTTTCAATTGAAACACAAAATTTTACAATGTTTCAGTACTAGAACTTAACACAAATCCAAAATAAATTTAGCTTCACATTTACCTAGTTCTAACGTGTTAAATTCGACGTTCTCAAAATTTTTGTGTTTTGGGTTACTATTCACTGCACTATTCAAGTCAAATTGTTGACTTTCTAAGGCTTAATAGGTATGGGAACTCCAACTTCACCCACATACCACATTTTGGTCATTAAACTTATTGGTTTTAGTCATTTTCTTAAAGCTTAGGTCATTTTGGCAAAATTGCCAATTTTCGGTTTTGGTGCTCCGAAGTTGCACTGTTCCATTGGTAGATCTACTGTTGGAATTTGACAAAACTTCCTTCATAGAAAATGTTCCTTATTGTCTTAAGTGTATTCTCATTTTTGGATCACCTCAATCGGAGTTTTGTAGCTCAAGTTATGGCCAAAATAAAATTACTGTTCACGTTTACTGTTCATGCTGAGATTTTGGGTTCTGGCAGATTTTGATCCAATTTTGGTCAGTAATTTGATCAAGTTAAGTTCATAATTTGGTCTAACTTTCTTCATATGAAATGTTCTACTATGTCTTAGGTTTCCATAGGTTCAAGAATCGCCTAAATCCGAGTTTTTTAGAGAGAGTTATAACCATTCAAACATTACTGCTCAAATGAAAATTCTAAAAATCACAGGTACAGTAATTTAACTTTGCTCAATGATTTGATTAGGTTAGTGGCATAATTTGGATTGGTGTCCTCCATGAAAGTTTTATATCTATATCTTATCTAATTACAGTTAAAATTTCAGGTCAATTTGACCTACCTAGCTCGAGTTATGACCAAATGAATAGTTACTATTCATTTGGTCAGGTTGGTGCAGTGGCAGCCTGCTCTCATTACACTTTGGTCAATTGTTTCACTAAGTTTTGGTCAGTTTTTGGCCATGGTTCCTTAATGAAAATTGTGCTATTTTATATCTATTTTCATCCCCAATTGGTGGCATATCAATTGGGCTTGTAAAATTTGAGTTTTGGTCCTTCAAAGTGGGTTTGGTCATGCTGCCAGCAGCATGACCATTTGACCTACGAATTTGGTTTTCATTCCAACAATTCCCACACATCTCTTTTGGTCATTATTGACCATTTTTCATCTCATAATAGACCAAAGTCATCATTTAAGCACTTCTCCAAAATTTGTTTCACAAACCCTAGCATTCAAACCCTAACTCATACATTTCATGCAATTAACTACATCTAATGGTTTTAATGCTAATCAATCAACTAAGTAAGGTTCCTACACTCATTCAAAACCCTCAAACCATACAAAATCACCCTCCCTCCAAGCTGGACGAAATTTCAATTTAGTCCTCTTCCAATTTTTATTTCATTTTAAGGTTATTTGCAAGCTCATTACAACATCACATATGCATTTAAATGGAAAATAAGAGGTTTAGCATACTAACCTTAGGTGAAATCTTTGATCTTCAATCTTTGTTCCAATTTCTCCCTTTTTCTTCCCTCTATTCTTCCTTTCTATGGTAATTTAGAAGTTTTCTAGGGTTGAAGGTTTAAATTTATGGGAAGGATTCAAGTTATTCAAGCTTGAATAACTTATCAATGGTGGACAAACATGGAGGAGGGAGAGAGTGACGTTTTTTTTTTTAAGAAGACTTGTGTTTTTTTTTTTCTTTTCTTTTCTTTTAATCTTATCCCTTTTTGAAGACCAAAATTCCCAAATTAATCAAATAATTTAATTAATCTTTTATGACATCCTTCATGATGTCATCACTTTTGACTTTTCTAACTTCTTTCTTTCTTTTTTTTTCTATTTATTTTTTTCTATTAGTTCTTTAATTTAATTCTCAATTCCGAAATTTTCTTTTCTCCGATTTTATTTGACAGTTAGGTCAGGAGTCAGCTCTCGTGGTCAATTGACCAAATTGCCCTTCGCCGGTTCATCCCAGTTTGTAAATAATCCAATATTTCTTCTGGCTCCCTGACCTAATTATTTGACTGACTTAACAGTTCTTTTTCGTGATTTTCTCTTTTCTACTATGTTCATGAGGGTCCTAAGGACCGCAGCATCACTTTTTACGGTTCGAAATTTGGGTTTAAAATGACTTCGCAGTCGTTCCCGAGGAGGTCACTCATCGCTGTGACTCTCAGCTCATTTAACCTCTTATGTTCTGTTTTTCTTATTTATAGTTAACTAATTAAACATTACTAATTATTTGTGTTTATGGCTTCTCTAGTTATCTTAAGTGTGGTTCTAATCTCCTTAATTATCCGGACCGACACCGGTCACCGGAACAGTGAAATATACCAGGCTATACAAATGGGGGTGTTACATCTATCTCACATCAGAATAAACATTCTTATTATCTTGAAAATGTGTGGCCAATAAATCTAGCTTGAAGAACTTTAGCCACTATTTTATCCGTACTAAAATGACCTCTATAGTCAGAAGAATGATAATACTCTAAAATGTTTCTAATCTCCTCTTCAGGCACACACCCTCTAACTAGGCCATCATTGCATTAAATAATAATGGCTCCTCCCACGTGTAAAATTTCACATCATGTAGAAATTTCTTCCTCTGTTGATAGCTCAAATCTGGTGGCAGAACTCCATATGATAGAAAATTAACATAATCTACAAACCATGGTAATACATCAATAATAACCAACAACTGCTTATTTGAGAAAAACTCATCAATTGGCAATTCCTCTTTAATTCTATCTTCACTCTCATGCTTAATCCTTGATAGATGGTCTACTATAATATTTTTAGCTTCTTTCTTATCTTTTATCTCCAAATTGAACTCTTGAAGTGATAAGACCCAACCTATCAATCTTAGCTTTGCTTTCTTCTTATTCAATAAGTACCTTATAGCAACATGATTTGCATAAACTATCACTTTCTATCTAGCCAAATATGACATAAACTTATCCATAGCAAACACCATAGCTAAAAATTCCTTTTCTGTAGTAGCATAGTTCACTTGAGCATCATCCAAAGTTTTGCTAGCATAGTATATTGCATAAGATCTCTTATCCTTTTTCTGACCAAGAATAACCCCTATAACAAAGTCACTAGCATTACACATGACCTCAAATGGAAGTGATCTATCTAGAGGTTGCATCACGGATGCTGTTATTAAAACTTTCTTCAACCTATCAAAAGCATCAAGACAAGCTTGGTTAAAATTAAAAGGAACATCGTGATTTAACAAATTAGTAAGAGATTTAGCAATTTTTGAAAAATCCTTAATAAACTGTCAAAAGAAACTAGCATGCCCAAGAAGACTTATGATTCCCTTCATTGAAGTTAGTGAGGGATCTTCTCAATGACTTCTATCTTAGCTTTGTCCATTTTAATTCCTCTATTTGACACAAAATGCCGCTAAACAATTCCTTGTTGCACAATGAAGTGACACTTCTTCCAATTCAGCACCAAATCTATTTTTTTTATATCTTTTAAGCACTTTAGAGAGATTAGATAGACAATCATAAAAAGAAAGACCATATACAGAAAATGGCCATCATACACCGTTAAAAAGTAGTCGATGCATTACATAAGCCAAAAGGCATCCTTTTATACACAAATGTTCCATATGGACATGTGAATGTGGTCTTCTCTTGATCACTAGGGTGTATTGGAATTTGGAAAAACCCAAAATACCCATCCAAATAACAAAAATATGAATGTTTTGCTAACCTCTTTAACATTTGATCAATAAAAGGTAAAGGAAAATGATCTTTCCTAGTGGCACTGTTAAGCTTCCTATAACCCATACCCATCCTCCAACCTATGACTATCCTAGTTGGTATCAACTCATTATTTTCATTTTTCATAGCAGTCACACCTTCTTTTTTAGGGACAACATGAACTGGGCTAACCCAACTACTATTAGAAATGGGATAAATAATCCTAGTATCAAGGAATTTCAAAACTTCTTTCTTCACCACATCCTTCATATTAGGATTTAATCTTCTTTGATGCTCTATGGTGGCCTTAAAATTAAGGATTCTATGCATGCATAATGTAGGGCTTATACCCTTGATGTCATCAATGGTGCAACCAATGATTTTCCTATGTGCCCTCAACTATCTTAACAACTTCTCAACTTTCACATCACTCAAATTTGCACTAATGATGATAGGATAAGTGGAAATAAGTCCAAGAAAAGCATACCTTAGTGTAGATAAAAGTGGTTTAAGATCTACCATTAGTGCTTTCTCCTCATCAAGCAAAGGTGGTTATGTATTTTCATGCTTCAATTCTTCAATTTGCAACAATTGATCATTTGTAACTTCTTGAGTTGATTTCAAAATTTAAGCAAAAGCTGCTACTTTAGGATTGTCATCTTTTGTTGTTTTACTATGTGCCAAACAATTCTCCAAAAGGTCTTTAGGATACCTCTTTTTGAACTCTTCTTCCATAATTTCATCATGACATCCACTCTTAGACAAGAATAAACTTCATGATGTTTCTTCAAAACTTGATTCAGATTGAATTCCACATCTTCATCTCTAGCCCTCAATGTCAATCTGCCATTCTACATATCTATAATAGTACCAACTATGGCTAAAAATGACCTTCTTAGAATGTTAGAAATGTGGACATCCTCTTCCATCTCAATAACTACAAAATCCACAGGAATGAAAAATCTCTCAACTTTCAATGGCACATTCTCCAAAATTTCCACTAGATATTTAATAGATCGAATAACTAGCTGCAAAGAAATGGTTATTGGCTTCAAATATCTAACCTTCAACTTCTCACAAATTGATAGTAGCATCAAACTCAAACTTGCCCTAAGATCACATAATGCTTTGTCAATGCTAGAGTCTCTAATGTGGTAAGGAATAGAAAAACTTCTTGGATTGATAGTAGCATCAAACTCACACTTGCTCTAAAATCACATAATGCTTTGTCAATGCTAGAGTCTCTAATGTGGTAAAGAATAGAAAAACTTCTTGGATCCTTCAATTTTAGTAGGAGTTTGTTTTGCAAGAAAGCACTACCCTCTTCTGTTAATGCCATAGTTTTATAATCTTATAGCTTCCTCTTGTTTGATAAAATCTCCTTCAGAAACTTGGCATTTGAGAAATAGAATCTATAAAAGGAATGTTAATGTATAACTTCTTCAGAACTTTCAAAAACTTCCCAAACTACTTATCTAACTTTTCCTTTTGAAATCCCTGAGGATATAACAATAGTGGCTTATATGGTGGTGGAAGCACATACTTCTCCTCTACTTCTTTTTTAACTTTTTCTCCTTACTCATTTCCTCACTAACTTCTCTTTGAACTAAAGTAAACTCATTTTTATCTTCACTTTCTTTCTTCTTTTCCTTTATTCTCACCTCATCTTTCTTTTTTTCTCCCGCAACTTTTCCACTTCTTAGAATAACTACCTTGCAGTGTTCTCTAGGATTCTCTAGTTGACTTGGAAGTTTCCCTTGTGCTTTACTTAAAGAACTTTCTGATTGAGATATTTGATTCTCTAACATCCTATTATGAGGTGAGTTGGTCTATCCTTGAAGTCAACTGTTGAATCATTTCACCTTATTTCTATTAAGCAGATAAAAAATTCTCCATCATAGACTTTAGAACTGAATCTTGGCCTGAAGAATGGACTAGTGGTCATGGAACAGGTGCATTTGGAATAGGTATATTTTGATTCCTTGGTGGTAGAAATCCAAGTGCCCATCTATTTTGCTGAAAATTTTGCTGTCGTTGAGAATTAGGAGGTTATTGATAATTCTACTGTTGTTGCCTTGTCGACCTCCCTAAGAAAAGCTAGGATGATTCTTCCATACAAGATTATAAATAGCTAAAAATGGGTTACCAACTGGCTTTTAATTGTAATTCTCGATAAAATCAACTTGCTCACTTCCAAACTCTTGCCCATAAGAAGAAAAATCACTAACACAATTCACATTTCCTATATCAACATCTTCTATATGACTAGATTCCCTAACTGAAGCATCAACTTTCATGCTCAATTTATCCATTTTTCTTGTCAAAGCATCATATTTGCCATTAAACATGCTAATTGCATCTAACTCATATATACTAGTAGATGACTTCCTTACTTCATTATTCTCACAACTACATTGATAATTGTTATAGGCAATCTTGTCTAGTGCTAAATAAGTTTCATCTTCTGATATCTCTATAAGATCACCTACAAAGAATGCATCAATTGTACTTTTAATAGCTAGAGAAACACTATTATAGAAATATTGAACAAGCATTTATTTAGGACTTCCATGATGAGGACATCTCCTTTGAAGATCCTTGTATCTCTCCCATGCTTCATAAAAACTATCATCAAGTCTTAGTCTAAATGAAGCCAATTCATTCCTTAATTTTTCAGTCTTACTTAGAGGAAAGTATTAAGCTAAGAAGGCTTATGATAGGTCATCCCAAGTAGTGATAGAACCAGGAGGTAATGAATGCAACCACTCTTTAGCACGATCCTTTAAAGGAAAAGGAAATAACCTCAGCTAAATGGCATCATTTGACACTCTATTAATCTTCAGCATATAATTAATTTTAAGAAAATGTACAAGGGCACATGTGGACTCTTAGTAGGACCTCTTCCAATTTGTGCCTATTAAACCATTTGACAAACAGAAGGCTTCAACTCAAAATTATTTAACCACTCCAGGTCTTGTACTGCTTCATCGAAAATCACCAAAAGTAGGAAAAGCATGATCCTTAACTGATCTGTTGTTATTGTTCTTATTGTTATTGTTAGCCATTGCTTCTATTTCTTATCTTTGATGTTGCTCTTGTTGTTTTTGAACGCTGATTTCAGCTTTCCTTCTTCTAGCTTTTACTCTTAAGGCTTTAGCTATTTTCTCAATCTCAGGATCAAAAATTAAATCAATCTCCTCACTTCTTGTTCATTTCATATAAAAGATAAGTGTCTGAAAAATAAAACAAACAAAATCTCAAAGTAAAATGGTAAAGAAAAATCAAAAATAAAATTCCTAAATTAACCAAATAGTCAACTGTCTAATATCAAACAAAATCAGATCTCCAGCAATGGTGTCAAAAACTTGATTGGTACTTTCTACAAGTAGATTGATCATTCAAGTAGTAAAGAAAAGATATTGTCCCATAGAGAATTGATGTTTGAGTACCAAGCTATAAATGTTATGATTATTTGGGCTATCAATAAAGTGTATATAAATTAAAAGAAGTAAACGCAGCAATTAAAATGCAAATTTAAAGAAATTAAGCAATGAGAGAAGTAATAAAATCTATAAACAATACATAAAATCACTAAATTAGCAATAGGTATGTAAAACTAGAATTAATTAATGGAAAAGGTGATTTCAGAGTTGTTGGATATGTAAAACCCATTTTAAAGAAAGTACAAGTTTGAAGAAAATTGATTCTAAACTTCTTTAATCTCTCTTTCAAGTAAACTAAAGAGTGTTTTAAAGGAAATCAAACCCCATTCTCATGCAATGATCAATTTACCCAAAACCCTTCAAATACTTTAATCATTTTTAAAATTCCTCCTAATCCATTAGTTTATCTCTAACACTAGGTGATTAAGTTCAATATCTTGATTATCTATTAAAGATTTTCATCTCTCGGTTCTTCAATTAAAGATTAAGAACAAAATTCAAAGGGTACCAATAATGGGTATGTAAATAAAGCATACAAGATACGAATAAGAACATATATATATATATATATATATATATATATATATATAAATCAAAATCTAGTTAAAACCAATTCAAATCCACAAAATAGAACTCAAATCATTATACCTAACTCTGAAATCTAAGAAATCTACTCACTCATAGTTGTCTTTCTAAGAAAAAAAGATGAAATAAAGTAAATAGACACGAAAATAGATTGAAAATAAAGAAAACCCAGAAGAAAAGGATCTAAATCTCTGAGAAATAGTAGCCGGAACCATCACTTGTAGAGGTAGGACTTCTCCACAAATTCTAACTTCTTTCTCTAAGAGGACTTTGTCCTTTTTATTTCCTATGAAAAAGAAAAGAAAATGATGAATATATATGTGTTTGGTTTCTTCCCTAAAAATCTAATAGTGAGAAAAGATAAAATGGTACAATAGGTGGTGAGGTATAAAAAGTGGTCCAAGGCAGCTTTAAAATGCGCTAGGAATAAATTCTAGTTCAACATGTCCCATGTTGGTTGAGAGACGAAGAAAACTCATGTTGCTTCAGAAGTCACATGGGGCATGGGATTTCTTCTAAAAATCTTTGTCCAAATTAGCATTTTTGTTCCTAGTGCCAGGCGAAATGACATGTCCATGGGACTTCTCAAGAAAATAGTTGTTTGCTTAGATTTTCTCCTTTGCTAAACTTGAGAAGTAACATGCTCCATGGGACTTCTCAGGAAAATTTTGGCTTTTTCACTCTTCCAAACCTTCAATTAACATCAAAAACCTATTAAAAACATGAAAATTCCAAAAATAAAATGTAAAACACTAAAATTTGAAATTTAACTATATTAAAAGCCAAAATGCTATAAAATACTAAATTTAAGGGGCAAAATGGATGCAAAATGACTCTAGAATATCCATATAAAATACGTACATCAATCTCATCCAATTATGTTGAACTCGAATTCTCTCACTCTTATTAGCATAAGATGCTTTAGATATCCCAACATGCTTATATACAATTCTACCAGGACATGATGTAGATTATCTAGGTCAATCCAACTATCGCTGCACACTTCATGATATTATTCAATTAGGATTATATTGTTTATTTGATGCATAATTTGTATGCTATAAATATGTCTTATGCTAGGTATAAAATTTATCTCAAGCTACCTACAATGACCTAGCCTGGGGGCTATTACTAGCGCTAGGAATCAGGTTAGCTTAAGGTTGCCAAACCTATAGCAAGCCTAAAGACTTATTAGACTTGAACATATTCCTGTATCTTACAATTCAAGCATACTCCAAACCATAACACTTTAGTCTTTTCATCCATACTTAAACATTAATAACATAGAATTGGTTCATAATTTTAACCTTCACATACATAGAAAATCAATAAAGTGTAATTAGCTCAAACCTATTTACTCACATGAGGAGTTAGCTTACATTTTAAAAATACATAATTATATCACTTATACTTAATAAAAAAATATTAATTAAATCCAAAGTACCAGCATAGTAACTATCCATTTACAATTTACATGTTTATCTAATCATACCACATACATATAAACACCCTACATCTACTCTTGCTGCTTAAGCTCCAAGCCTGCACTCCTGCATCTAGGGTTAATGGAAAGGTGTGAACTTACACAAGCTTAGTGAGTAAACTAACCAATATTAATTAATTGTCTCATTCATTTCATACATATGCAATGCAACATTCAAATAGGTTTTCACATCATAAATATTTCACATAGGATGGACTTGTCACTAGTGACTCCCTGAATTCAATGTGCTCAGTTCATACAGTGGCTCCTCAAGACTTTCGCTTAACATATATATCCAATGTGTCTGGCTCATATAGAGCCTCTTCAGGACTTTCACTTAAAATTTGACCTGTATCATGCACTAGGAGCAGCATAAAGATCTCTCCTTGGATTTTTATGGATCCATAACATACGTAACATAACGTAGTCATAACATGGAGGGAGTCAGTGGGTTATCCATCATTCATTAATGCACCAATAACAAATATGCAAATATGCAATATATTCATGTTCTAGATACATATATCCTAAATAAATATGGCATAATACATGAGGATGATTAGAAATTAAATTTAAAAAGTTTACAGTTATTAAGGTTAGAATTACTTACCTCTTGTAGCCTATTAACCATCTTAGTTGAATGGTAGCTATCTTTGAATCCTTAACTTTCTAAGTCACTCAAGCTCGATCCTATAAAATCGTAGGAACCATGAAATTATGTTGTGGAACCTTAAAAAATAAGGGAGAAAAAAAGGTCAAGTAAAACCTATGAAATCCTAGACTTCAACTATCGAAGGCTTCGGATGGCCTTTTTGTCCAGTGCTAACTGTGGCTGTTGAAATCTTGAACTTCGACTGTCAAACTTGAAAATTTTATAGATTTTTTGAGAAACTACGAGCTTCGACTATCGAAACTATAGTTTTTGGTAGCCGAACTCAAGAATTTCTAGAATTTTCGTATTGAAAACCTGCAAATTCAAAATCCCTAAAAGCCCCATACTCATTCTAAAGTTCCAAAACATAAACTAAATACATATACACATTTCTAGGGTCTAAAACAACTTGAAATCATGCTTAATTCCCATATACACTAACCAAAAATCCAAGGGGAACTAACTATTTAAGGCTTATAACACTTAAATATGACTAGACTAACACTAAAAATATGTAATATCAGTATAACTCAGAAAACCCTAACCCTAAACACGTATAAACTTCCCAAATCTCATCTTAAAAACAGTTTTACATGATATTGAAGTTATAGAAACCTAATTCCTCAACAACATGCTTGGATCTACCTTTTAGATTAAGAAGAAAAAAAAGCTACCTTTTTTATTAGAGCTTAGAGGTGAAAGAATTAAGGGTCCAAAGCTTGAATATGCTTTTCCAAGCTCTCTTATGGAGGAATTGACCTCTAGATCTTGAAAAACCCAAGGAAATCTCTTCAAAGAGCTCCTTATATGATCTAGTAGTTGAGAGAGAGGGAAGAAGAGAAAAACCCAAATGTTTTGGCAGAAAAATGAGCATTGGTCCCTTTTTATACCTCACTATTGCGGGATTTTCGGCTGCCAAAAGCCTTAGTTCTGGCTACCAAAGTCCATTCTGTCCAAAAGGGATATAAACAATAAAAAAAGACTTCCACTGCCAAAAGCCTTAGTTCTGGTTGCCAGAGTCCATTCTGTCCAAAAGGGATATAAACAGTAAAAAGGATTTTGACTACCAAAAGTCCATCCTTCGGCTGCCGAAGTTCCTTCTGCCTAAAGCACACTTAAAAACTTTTCTTTTGTCAAAACTATTAAAACATTTTCATTTTTAAAAGCATTTTAAACACATCACGCATACACACACACACACACACACACACACACACACACACAAACACACACACACACATACATACATACATACATACATACATACATACATATATATATATATATATATATATATATATATATATATATATATATATATGTCCCAAATTTTTAAAATAATTATTTTATGTGTAAATTTTAATATTTTAATATATTAAATATTCTAGAATTTTAATTTGAATTTTCTAGGTTTTCAAAATTGAGCTTTTATTTTTCAAGGCAATTAATTTTAATGATTTTTAAAAAATTAATTTAAAGACCACAGGTAAGTTTGAAAATATTTTTAGACTCCATAAATTTTGCTAAGTTTTCTATATATATTTTTTTTTAATTTTTGGGCCTCATTTTGGGTTTTAGGGTAGAATAAAAATCAAATTTCAAGTGTTTTGAATCGAATCAACCAAATTGAACAGATCCGGATCGAATCGAACCCACCCTTTTTTCTTTTTCCCTTTTCCTCATCGTGTCGCATGACCACCCCTTCTCTCCCCCTTTTCTCTCTCCTCACTCCCCACCATAGCCGACCACCACCTCCCTCACCTTCCTCCCTCGCCGGCGGTAACCCCTGTCTAACGCGAAAATGTGTTCCAAACTCCCCTCATGCTTACGTGTGACCCTTTGACTTCCTTCACCATTTTTGGTGATTTCAAGTCTTGTTCCTTTTTTGTTTTAAACCTCATCAGCTTTCCATAGACACCAATTTCACAAATTTTTATCCAGCAGTTTGTGTGAATCGAGCCTAGAAAGTTTTAGCCCTTTTTGACTTTCGAGTTAGATTTCTCCCAAACTGTAAATCCTACCAAAAATTTGAAACCACCAATGCATCCTACACATTGAGAGCTTTGCAATGACATCAATTTAGAATTTTTTTGATACCAAAACATTGGAGGGTCTCACGAGCTTGCCTGTGATTTTTTGAATCTTTAATGAGACTTTTTAATTAAATAAAAATTAGTATTGTGGGCTTTGCATAGATATTTTTGTTTTGAAGAAATTCCACCAGTGATCGGGACTGCAATTTTGGGCCAGACGCATGGGCTACTGGACCCACTTTAGAAGTGGGTCTATATTATAGTACTTTCCATCATTTTCAGATGCCTCAAATGCGTTTCAGGTGTCAGAATTAATGTGGTTAAGCCCAAACTCTGAATTCTCCTTTTTAAATAATGTCGAGTTTAGAATAAAAGTTCATAAAATATTCGTAGGTAGCTAAAAAATTATAATTCTAATTGCAATAGCAGAATAGCGTTGTTAAGGACTGAATGGATTAATTATAAAATTTTTGGAATTAATTTGGATAGTTTTTGGAAAATATCAGTTTAAGCTAAATAGCTTAATTGTGTATTTATGTGGGAATTTACTGGTTTAACAAGCCCAGAAGGGGCATTGTATAGTTGTGTTATGGGCCTGAGGCCTTTTAGATTGAAAAGTGTTAGTTGAGTGTTTTATAGGTTGGGTAAGTCCTCGGTATAAGGGAAACTTTGTTGGATTTCCATCATAAAATTAGGATGTCTTTGACTTTTTAGCTCTATGTTTTGTTTTATTATTGATAAATTTCTTGAATATAATTATTTTGGTGATCTGAGTCAACCTTCCCCTTCTTCTCAGCCGCCCCAGTAACACTTGGATAATCTATGAGTTTGATATTAATTTTATTTGTAATTTTAATATTAATAATATATATTTAAGGCATGCTCATGCATTCACCTTTATGTATATATATAATTAGATAAATGCTAGGCACATTCTTTTGCTGCATATGTTATTGAATTTGTTTATGGATATCGCCTTAAAATAACTTGGAGCTCTGTGTGTGTGTTGGCATAAGTGTGGTGTGGATATGGATATGGGTAAGGTGGGTAGTCACAGCTGGAGCTTGACTCACTGAGACCCAATCCTTATATATGGATAAGTCAGGATAAGCAAGGCTTTGAGTTGATCTCACTGGCCCCCGCACTTGGATTATTAAGCGAAAGTCTAGCTTAAGTTAACCTCGCTGGCAGGTATTGCATTAAGAGAGCTATATAGGGGATCAGTTCCCATATATGTATTGAAGTGATCCTCACTGGCAGGTATTGGATTAAAAGAGTTGTATAGGAGATCAGCTCCCATATATGTATTGATGTGACATATGGGTGCGTGTGTGCTCCAAATTATCTTTTGTGTAAATATTGGTTGAATTATTTTCAACTATGTGAAAGTGTTGCATTTCACACTTAGGAATGCATTAGTTTTAAATAGTTATAGAAATTATATTTAAAATCAATATCTTACTCTCTGAGTCAAATGCTCACCCCTACTCAACTATTTTTCCTCAGGTGACAGGTGACTTTATTTAAGATTAACTTGTTTTCTTTCCCCACAGGTTTAAACAGAAAATATTTTGATTGACCTTTATTGTCTTTTATTTAAATTTAGAACTCTGCATATACTAATAGTTGTATTTTTATTTGGGTTGTACTAACTTAATTTTGAAGTTGTAAAATTAATTGTATGAGATTGCTTGGATGTATGAAATGTTATTATTGATGATGGAGAGAGCTGAGCTCTCAAATGTGGATATTTGTGATTTGAGCATTGTGTGGGTGAGCTGAGCTTCCCATTTTTTTGATTTTATTTGCTATAGATCGGGTGAGTTAATGCTCTCCATTGGATAGTCCAATTTATGGCTGGACTTTGTCTGTTTATTTTATTGAAATTAGGCTACCTTATTGGGCTTTATGAATGGAATAGAAATAGTCAGGTTTACTATGGGCTTCGGTACTCTTCAAGAACTTCCCATAAACACATAGAATGCCAATTTTCATTGAGTAAATTGTGCAAATCAAGCTAGGGAAGTTTTAGCTCATTTCGACTTTTGAGCTAGATTTCTCCCAAACCGTGAAACCCACGAAGATTCCAAGGCCACCAACATGCTCCACTCGACGAGAGCTTCGCAACAAAATAAATTTCAAATTTTTCTAACACTGAAATTTTGGTAGGTCCCACTAGCTTTATAGTATTTTTTTTGGTCTTTAATGAGTCTGTTTAATTAAATAAAAATTATATTCTAACTCCTAGTATTGTGGACTTCACATAGGTATTCTCATTTCACAGAAATTCCACCGGTGACAGGAATAGCATTTTTGGGCCAGACAGGAGAGTTGCTGGACCCATTTCAGAAGTGGGTTAATATTACAGTGCTTCCCACCATTTTTAGACACCTAGGATGGATTTTCGATGTTAAAATTGATGTAGGTAACTCTGAACTCTAAATTGCCCTATTTATCTAATGCCAAGCTTAGGATAAAAATTCATAAAATATTCGTAGACAGCCAAAAAATTATAATTCCTTTTGAAATAGTTTAATCGCATCGTTAAGGACTGCAGGACATGTTTATAGAATTTTTGAAGAAGGTTTAGATGGTTTTTTTTACAAAATGCTAGTTTTAAGCCTATAGCTGAATTATCTAGTTATATAAGTTTCATCTGGTTTGGCAGGCCCAGGAGGGGCCGTATGATGTTATTTTAATGTGGGCTTGAGGCCTTTGGTTTTAGAAGTGCCATTTGGGTTGCCTTGTAAGTTGGGTAGGTCCTAGATACATGGAAAACTCTGTTGGGTTTTTGGTACAAACTAGGATGTCTTTTAATTTTTTGAATTCTTGTTTTGTGTCAATACTGATGAATTCATTAATATAATTATTTAAGTGATCAGAATTAGCTTTCTTCTTCCTCCCAGCTGCTACAGTGATATCTGGCATATTGTGAGTAAATATTGATTTTATTTATAATTTCAATATTATTATATATTCAAGACATACTCATGCATTCACTTATAAATATATTTATATGGTTAAATACTTGACACACCGTGTATTGTATTTTTATTTGATGAAACTATTGTGGATGTCGCTTTAAGGTAATTTAGAGCTGTGTGCATGTGTTGGCGTGCGTGTGGTGTGTTTATAGATATGGGTAGGATGGGTAGTCGTGGTTGGAGCTTGACTTGCTGGGACTCGATCCTTATATGTGGATAAGTCAGAGTGAGTACGATTTTAAGTTGATCTCGCTAACTCTCGCACTTAGATTATTAAGAGAAAGTTAGCTCGAGTTGATATCACTGGCAAGTATTGGAATTAAAAGAGCTGTATAGGGGATCAGCTCCCACAGGTATATATATTGTTGAGACACACGGGTGTGTGCGGGCTCCAAATTATCTTTTGTGTGAATATTGCCTAAATTATTTGATACTATGTTAATATGCTACATTTCATATCCAGACAATGTATTAGTTCTAGATAGTTATAAAAATTATATTTAAAATCAGTATCTTACTCTATGAGTCAAGTGCTCACTCCTGTTCAATTATTTTTCCTCAAGTAACAGGTGAATTCTTTTTATGAATAACCTATTTCTTTTTTTGTAGGTTTACACAGCAGTAACTTATTTGAATTTTATTTCCTTGATTTATAATCTAGAACTCTGCATGTGCTAGTAGTGTTTTTAATCTTGTTGGGATTATAATAATCTATTTCTTTTGAAATTGTAAACCTATTATATGGATATGTTGGAATGTATGAGATGAGTATTCAATTTAGGTGAGGGAGCTGAGCTTCTATTCGATTATTTATTATTTTAAGGATTGTGAAGGTGAGCTGAGCTCCCCAAGATGAATTATTTTTGTGTTACAAGTCGTGTGTTAAGTAGTCCAATTTATAACAGGACTCTGTCCTTTTGATTTTTTGAATTTGGACTATAGTTATGGGCCTTATGGTTGGGCTAGGGATAGTTAGGCTTACTACGGGTTTTAAGGGCCTTATGCTGACTCAAGTCCTAGTGCCGGTCTGGCCTAGAATTTAGGTCATGAAAAAGTTAGTATCAGAGCTTAGACTTCAGATTCATGGGAAAGTGTGCATCTAGGATTTTGAAAAGAGTCTTGTTAGGAGGTCACATGCAGAGTATAGGATCCATGTTCATCCTTGTTTTGTTATCCTCGCATCTAGTTTCTGCCTTGTGTACCTGTGTATGTGTTTAGGAATTTATAGATATGAATAGTATCTTGTTTTGGCTTTGTGGGCTAATACTGCTAAATTTTAGAAAAAAAAATGCATAAAGGTAAGAGAGCCGTCATGGCACCAGAACCGGAAGAGCTAGATGAGATATCGGCACAGGATGAGGCACCAGTCTTAAGAAGGTGTGGTAGGAGACCTAGGGCTACTCAGGAGGAAGAGCAGCCACAACCTCAGGAATAGTCATATATGGCCCAGGGTGTTATGGATCCGATGGCAGCCACCTTGGCAGGTCTGCAGAGGACCATAGACATGATAGCCCAGTATATGGTTCACCCTCCGCAACAGCAGCCCTTAGTTCAGAGAGTTGTGCCATATGAGTAGATAATTAATTTTAAGAAGTTGGCACCTAAAATTTATGATACTACAGAGGATGCATATCAGTTTTTGTGCTCTTGCAAAGAGGTAGGAGTGGAGCTACAATTGACAAATAAGAGACTGATTGAGTGTATCCAGCATGTGTTGGGGCCTATACCGAGGCAATGGATGACTGATTATGTGCTCCCTCGAATTGAGGGGCTATCTTAGGCATAATTTGTAGAGCTGTTTATGAACAAGTTTATACTAGAAAGCTTCAGGGATCAGAAACAGTGGGCCTTCGAAGCTTTAAAATAGAATAGGAGATCAGTGGATGAGTATGCTTCTGAGTTTCTGAAATTGAGCAGGTATGGCCCAACTGTCATGAGCACTGAAAATATGAAGGTGAAGAGATTTTTGAAGGGCCTGGATAGAAGATATGCGAACTTGGCTATGCTATCTGGCCAACCTTTTAATGTGGTGGTAGATAGGGCCCTACAGATAGAGATTAGTTATATGGGTGATGATAGAGGTAGAGTAAAGAAGAACAAAGCTGAAGGTCATCTGGTATGCCCTATATGAGTACCATGGGTGGTGGCAGCCAAAGTCACATAGTGGCAAAATCAAAGGTAATAAGAAAGGTGGCTTAAGACACAGATCTAGGGGGTTCAGATCAGGATATGGTTCTAGCAATGGATAGAGCTCAGGCATAGCAGTTGTAGATCAAATTTAGGTTCTTCTTTTACTCCTTGTGCACAATATGGGAGAGTACATTTAGGACCTTACTTGATGAGTTCAGGAGGATACTTTAGATGTGGCTAGCTCGATCACTTTGGCAAGGAATGCCCTATGTTTAGTGAGTATCAGATGGGATCTCAGGATTCTATTACTAATGTACCCTGCCAGCTACACCCTAATACTTCTAGTATGGCAAGCAGCTAGTTTAGTGGTCAGTAGGGCCATGGTTAGGGAGGACATAGTTTTAGAGGTAGATTTGGTTATAGGGGTCAGTTTTAGGGTTCTGTATCTCATTTTAGAGGTCAGGCTTGGGTTTTCACCTTAACACACTAGGATGCTCTGGCTTCAAATGCAATGGTGGCAGGTATCCTTCCAGTCTATTCTTTTGAGGCTCGTGTTTTAATAGACCTGGGTGCTATGCACTCATTTATTTCCCCTATATTCGCTCTGAGATTGGATAGAAATTCTACTACTTTATAGTGTCCTCTGTTTGTAGCTACCCATCTTAATGATAATATAGATATGGATATGGTTTTTCTGGATAGCCTAGTAGTAATTGACGAAAAGATCCTCCTGGTAGATTTAGTTCCTTTACCGATGATGGATTTTGATGTGATCTTGGGCATGAATTGATTGTCAACTCATTATGCCACTTTAGATTACAGAAATAGAAAGGTGTATTGATACATGCATTTTGCATAGTCATTTAGGTTAGATTTCATGGCCATTTCATTCACTTGTTAGTCACTTTTAGCTAATTTTATTAGTTATTTAGATAGTTTTTCATAATTATCAATTTTTGGGTTAATTTATGATTTTGTTTTGTTTTGTAGGTAAAATGGTGTTTTTGAGGGACTAAAAAGAAATTATGCCAATGAGGAGTGATTCCTATAGCCAAAGATATTAAAAACAAAGCTTGAAAGTTGAAGAATGCAAAGTGGCAAAAAACTACATAACTTATGCAATCTCACACTCTGCTTATGCAGCTTCACTAAGAAAGCCCCTAAACCTGCCAAAAACAGCATAAGCTACTGCATAACTTATGCACTCTCACACATCACTTATGCAACATCATGGGAAGCACCTGAAATCACCAAATTTGTCTGCATAAGAAGCTTGCACAACTTGTGCAAATCTTCATAATGAGCTAGCAGAAGAATTTTTACACATGAATCCCTTCCTTAAACACACCATTTTTAGGGTTATTTGTCAGAAAGTATAAATAGTGCCCTTACCTCATTTTTGGGGATAAGAAGAAAGAGAGGAAGACAAAACAAGGGGCATAAAAACAAAGGAGCTGTCGAATTTCATTCTTGGGAAACAGAATCCAGCTTCTTCTTCTCTTCTTCACCATTTTCTACATTTCTCCAACCGGGTTTCTTTAGTTTTAGTTTATTTTCATGATTTATTTCCTCTTTTACTTAGAATTTCTTGTGTTAAACATGGATTGTGAGTAGTTTTCTTTGATTCTGGAGTAAGGAATGTAATATTTTAGTTATTTTTTGTGGATTTGAACTAGGTTAGTCCCAATTTAATGAAATTTATGAGGTTTAATCCATTTCTTGTGTGCTTATTCACATGCTTAATAAAGGGTCCTATTAAGTTATGTTCTTAGTCCTTGGTTGAAGCACTGAAAGGAGAAAACCAAGTGATAGTTAATCAAGAAATTGGACTTAATTAACTTAGATCTAGAAATAGACTAAGGGTTAAGAGGGTTTAAATAGATTGATTAAAGAACCTAATGGGTCTTGGTTAATTTTAACTCCACGAAAGTAGGATTAAGTTAATTAAGGCACTCTTTGTCTCACTCGAAAGAGTTTTTAAAAGATTTTAGAATTAATGTTTTCAAAAGATTTTAGAATTAATCTCCTTTAAACCCATAAATTTCATGGATTAGGCTAGTTAGAAAAATCCCAAAATGACTTAAATATGAACCCTTAACTCCAGAATCGTCTTTTATCAATTATTGCTTAAAATTTTACTTTTGAGTGTTTAGTTTAATCTCATTTTATTGATTTTTATTATTAATATTATCAATTTCTTTATTTTGTGAATTATTAAATTAGTCATTGTTTGAATTTAGTTTTGCATTTTCATACCTTATGCTTCAAATTCCCAAATTTCTTTTATTTATTTGATTAAAGTACAATTTTAACATATTTTATTTTACATCAAAAATTCAATAGAAAACACAACTCTTCATGGGAATGATATTTTTTTTCCTATACTACTTGAACAACCCGTGCACCTGCGGTTGGGACACATCAAGTTTTTGGCGCCGTTGCCAGGAAGTTGTTTGTTTAAGATTGAATTCTTGATTATTTTAGTCGTTTATAGTTTTTTTTTTTTTTTTTTTTTACTTTTGTTATCTTTTCATTTTTTGTGTTTGTTTGTTCTTTTTAGGTACTCTTAATCTTTTATGAGAAGAGCTAGAAGCACAAGTGACACATCCTTATTGTTTAATCCTAAAATTGAGAAATTTTGTAGAGCCAACAAGAAAGAAACAGAAAAAGGAAAGAAGCCTTGAGAGTAACTAAAATTGAAATAGAAATGGCTGATGAAAGAATTAGAATTAGTGGTGGTAATGCTGGAAATGATTGAAACAATGAAAATACAGCCCAAGGTGAAGAGGTTGTAAATGCTAATGTGCCTAGGGAAAGTATGATAGATCATGCATTTCCTCGTTTGATGACTTGAGAGAGAGTATAACAAGACTAATAATTGATGCAAATAGCTACAAGATAGATTTTAGGGTTCTTCAAATGATTCAAAATTCCCAATTTGGGGGACATCCTTCAAAAAATCCACACACACATCTAAAGAATTTTGCTATGATTTGTGATATGCAAAAACAACCTGGAGTATCTGATGATGTAGCAAGATTGAAGCTATTCCATTCTCTTTAAAAGATAGAGCATTGAATTGGCTTGATTCTTTACCTCACAACTCTATTATAAATTGGGAGCAACTCACTGATGCATTTCTTGCCCAATACTTTCCACCTGGAAAAACTCAAGAGTTGAGGAATCAAATGATTGCTTTTAGACCAAGAGAAGATGAGACTCTTTATGAGTCATGGATGAGATGGAAGGAGTTAGAGAGACAATATCCACATCATGCCATTCCTAAATGGATGATAAACTAGAATTTTTACACAAATGTCACTCCTGCTATCAGAGGAATCATTGATGCTCAAACTGGAGGGAAATTCATCATTAAGCATGAAGATGAAGCTTATGATTTGTTAGAGAAAATTGCAAAAAACACTTATCCATGGAGTAGTCCAAGAGGGTCATCTCCAACTCAAAAGAGGCAAGTTACTGGAATGTATGAGCTTGATCCATTCAACATGATCAATGCCAAATTTGATGCACTCACTAATGTCCTTGCTAAGAAAATGGAGGATTTAAGTATGCTAGTCAATTCATCATAATGCTCTGAAAGTTCTCAACAAGTTGCTTATGCAGAAGGAACAATGAGCTGTAGAGTAGATTATCCTTCATATGCTTGGAGGAATCATCCCAATTTTTCATGGGGGAATCATCAAAATCAAGCTTCAACTCAGAACTTTCCACCACAACAATAAGGGCATTAATACCAACAACCTAGGCAACCACCACCTAGTTTTCAACAAAGGAATGTAAATCCTATACTTTTACCAAAACAGCAAGAACAAAGTTCTACCACAGAGGCTTTATTACAATAAATTCTTGCTAATCAAACTAAGCATGATGAAGAGATGAGAGAGATGAAAGCAAGGCTGGAACAAATACAGACACACAATAGGATGCTGGAAAATCAGATTGCACAACAAGCATGCTCATCAAGTACCAAATCTATGGGGAAACTTCCTAGTCAAACAGAAAATCCAAGGGAGCAATGTCATGCCATCACACTGAGGAGTGGTAAAATAGTGCATAATGAGAACAGTGAAAAAGTTGAGAAGAGAGAAAATAAGGAAGATGTTAAGGGGGATGAAAAACAAGAGAGCGAAAAAGAGAGTGCAAGAAAAGGTAAAGAGGAGGTTGAAGAGAAAGAAGAGAAATACATACCTCCAGAGCCTTACAAGCCATAGCTTCCCTTTCCACAAAGATTTCAAAAAGCCAAGCTTGATAAGTAATTTGGGAAGTTCTTAGAGGTTTTGAAGAAGCTATATATAAATGTGCTTTTCATTGATGCTCTTTCCCAAATGCCTTCATATGCTAAGTTTTTGAAAGAAATTCTCTCAAATAAGAGGAGACTTGAAGATTATGAGACTGTAACCTTAACTGAGGAATGCAGTGTTATCTTCCAAAGGAAACTTCCTCCAAAGCTCAAGGATCCAGGGAGTTTTTTAATTCCATGCCACATTGGGGAATCATGTTCTATAAAAGCTTTATGAGATTTAGGGGCTAGTGTAAGCCTTATGCCCCTCTCCATCTATGAGAAGCTCAACATGGGAGATCTTAAGCCAACCCACATTTCTCTTCAGTTGGCAGACAGATCAATTAAGTATCCAGAAGGGATCTTGGAAAATGTACCACTGAAGGTTGGAAAATTCTACATCCCAGTTGACTTTGTCATTTTGGACATGGAAGAGGATTATCATATGCTAATCATTTTGGAGAGGCCTTTCCTAGCTACAGCTGGTGCTTTGATTGACGTCAAAGGTGAAAAGCTTACTCTCAGATTCAGAGAGGATCATTTAGTCTTCAACATTGGCAATGATAAGAAGAAGCAAGATGAAGATGTAGACTCTTGTTTGAGAATTGATATAGTTAATGAGTTAGTAAAAGAGCACTTTAAAAATAGCTATTAGAAGTTTTCTCTTGAAAGTTGTCTTATCCATAAAGGGAGTATCAATGATGAAAATCCAAAAGGCTGCATTTGCACAACATTTGAATAGTAATCCACCTTGTTCTATGGCACCAATCTTTCAAGTTGAGCAAGTGGAGAAAAGCGAAGTAAAGCAACCATCTCTCAAAGAAAAAGATGCACCAAAGGTTGTCAAGAAAGAAATGGTCGGATTTTTAGAAAAAGCAACAAGAATCTTCTCATGTGATGGAAAGAAAATGAAGTATAGATTCATTGAAGCACCTATTGGAAACAGAGGCAATAAATTCCAATTCCAGCCACCATGAAATATGACAAGAGTCTAGCTAAGAACTATAAATTAGCGCTTTTGGGAGGCACCTCAAGTTCTTTTATTTTGCTTTTGTTGATTTACTTTTATTTGCATTACTTTTGTTTTTGTCTTAAATCTCCCCAAATTCAATTTTTGACATCCTTTATAGATGTATTTCAATGGATGAAGGTTGTTGCACTACTGGAGAGTTACTCTTAATCTGATATTTTATCCATTAACTCTCCCAAGATTGGTTTATTTTCATTACTTCCTGTGCAGGACCCCTTCTTGGCTTATGCAGAAACATTTTTCAGCAAAAAGGGTTTGCAGCATATGTTATTTGCTTCTTTGTTGAGGTTGGGCGTGTATCTTTTACATATTTGTGCTTATCATGTTGATATGATGGTAAGTGGGTCATTTTAGTGCTTTTGAACATTTTAGTGCTTTTGAACTTAATTGGGTTGTGTGATTCAATGTGCACATGCTACATTTTATTGGCATAACTTGGAGAGCCTATTTTCTTTTGTGGATAAATACAACTTTGTGTAAATTTTTATTGAGCTTTAATGTGCTAGAATGTTAATTTGCAGGGTTTAAGTTGAAATGGCATAATTCACAAGTGTCTCTTATGCAGAACTTACTTCTACAAGCTTGTATGGTGCAATTGCGATGGATTCTGCATATATTGATGTGTTTTTTTATGATAATTTCTCATGGTTTATGCTTCACAGGGTTACATTTCTTCATTCTCATGTATTTTTCAAACTTGCAAAGTATTTTTTTATTGTAATCTGAATCTTGTTGAAATGTGCATAAGTAACTACATAACTTATGCAGCTTTCGGGTCTCACTTTGCCTTAATTTTCATTCCTGCCAAAACCTGCATAAGCTCTTGCATAACTTATGCAATCCTGCATAACTAAATTTTTGCCATTTCATTTCTTGTCAAAATATGCATAAGGGCATGCATAACTTATGCAATTCTGCACCGCCACAATTTTTGCCATTTCCATTTCTGCCGAAACTTGCATAAGTGTATGCATAACTTATGCATTCTTGCATAACTTCAAATCCTGAAATTTTCATTTCTGCCGAATTTCGCATAACCAAGTGCATAGCTTATGCACTATTGCATAACCAAATTTACTGGGATTTCCGTTCTTGTTGAAACTTGCACAAGCACCTGCATAAATTATGCACACCTATTTTCCCCTTACGCAAAAATTCGCACGTTCTATGCAAATCAAAATTTTCGCACAACCCACTTTCCCACCTCCCACTTTCCGTCATTACTGTTCACAACCACCCTCCTTCTCATTTTTCTCTACATCAATCCCTCACCCCCCCCCCCTACCTTTTCGCCGACTGATACCCTAACTTTCCCTCTATCTCTTTTATTTTCTTCTTCCCTCCTCCATTCCTACCATTATCGACCACCACTACCATGGAAATGCCTCCCCCTTCCCCTCAAGGCTTTCCTCTCCAAGTCACACCCATCGCTATGCAAGCCCCCAATCTCGATTCTTCTCCACAACAAACCCCTCCACCTCCATCACCCCCTCCAAAACCACCCCTTTAGCAACAGCCAGCTCCATCCAGTCCTCTAGTAGCAGCTTTGGATAAGGGCAAGACCACAGAAATAGATTAGTTTTTATCTTGCTCTTGTTTAACTTCTAAGAGCTTTTCTTTTTAGATGTGCTGGAATAATTTTACTCTGTCTTGAATTCTGTTTTCTTGAAATACAATTGGATGGCTATTCCATTGGTTTTTCATTGCTTCTCTTTGCCTTTGCTGTTCTTTTATGCATACTTGTCAATACATTGTATATATTTACATACCTCTACAGGTGTTTTCAAGTTTTTCCTTGATATATCATTATGTTACAGCTATTTAATATACTGCACAGGCTATGAAACTGCTTATGCAGCTATTTGTCAACTTATATTTCTCCTTATGCAACTGTTTTGCATAACTTATGCAGTCCCTTATGCAACTCATGCTATACTGCACAACTTGTGCAGTCTCTTTATATACCTATTTTGCAAAGCATTTATTCTGCATAACTTGTGCAGCTTTCTTATGTATCACCATCATCTTTTAAATTCACATTTTACATGATAAAACACTGCTCTATACCAGGTAACTCTTTTTTTTTTGCTTTTAAATTTAACTATTCCTGGTTATTCCTCTTTGCTTTGAGTTTTCATGCTGCACTACCTTAGACATGCAGGACGATGTCCAATTTTGAGTTTGGGGGTGTGCATTATGATTTTTGCTACATTTTTCACATTTTGAGTATAGGAACATCTCATCCCATTCCATTTGTGTATATATATTAAAAATATTTTACATGCACATCCATACATACATATACATAACACATTCACATAAACATTATACATCACTTAGAAATTGCACACATTGCATACAAATAGATTTCTTCCATTTAGTTAATGCATTGCTCATTTTAGGAATCATGCATCCATGAAATAAAATCTTTTGCCAAATCCCTTAAGTAATGAGAAGTTGTTTATGAGAGTGATTTGACTTACCTTAAGTTGGGTTTGTGGATTGAAAGTTTCCTAAGGGGTGTAAAGTTTTGAAGTGTTTATCCCTTGCCTATATCTTCTTAGCCAAAAAACCACCCAACTAGTCCTTTAGAGATTTGAGTGTTTAGAGGGAGTTATTGGATAAAAGGTAGTCAAGTGATGTCTCACCAATCATAGAACAAATTTTCTAAACCTTTCAAGACAAAATACCAGCTTGTACTTGAAAAGAGAGATGATTAGGCATTCTTTGATTTAAACCTTCTCATTTTAAAACTTTGGCCTTTTTCCTAATTCCTAATTTTTCTTGAAACCCTTATTGCTACCTAGCCAATGAACCAAATACTCCAACCCTTTTCATGAGAATAATTATTTATAATATTAGGTACACTATAAAAAAAAAAAGAAAAAAAAAGGAGAAAGAAAAAAAAATAATAAAAGGGAGAAGAAATGCTTATCATGATGTAAAAATGCTAGTATGTATGTACTTTTTATTATTGTCATTCAAATTAAAAGAAATATACCCAAAGTAATTAAAGGAAATGAGTTTGGGGGTGGTATTTTTAGGGACAATCATCCAGAGAAGATACAAGATACAAGCTTAAAGTATCAAAGTGTCCCTCCATTTTATGTATTTTGTAAAATATGCTAGCAATTGAAAATTCTCTTTGTGTATTTCTCTCCTCTTTATATATATATATAAAAAAAGAGAAAAAAAAAGAAAAAAAAGAAAAATTATAAAAAAAAAGAGAGAAAAAGAAAAAAAGAGAGGAAAGAAAAAAAATAGGTAATAAGAGGTGTGCCTTGTGTTTTCAAGATTGAAAATATTCTCATGCTTTAAATCCTTTTTACCATTTTTCTTCTTAGCCTCATTTTGAACCCCATAGCCCCATTACATCACTAGAAAGACCTTTGCTCTCTTGATAATACTTGCTACATTAGTGGAGATAGGAGTAGGGAGTTTGCCTATGGGATTAGAAATTTATTCATTCACTCATTAAATTCCATCATTCTATATAGAGACACTTTGGCTATTGATTATTCTAGAATTCCTTTTGAGCATGACTTTCTATTTTGATTGGTTGGTTCGGGAATTTTGGATGATAATTGACTTAATGGCTAAGCGGTGAAAGCTTGGATAAGCATTAGATTCTTTGCATTATGAAGGATGGATATATGGATTATTGGTATGGCTAAAGGTATGTTAAGTTACTTTAATAGGTAATTTTCATAGCTCTTTGGACAAGGCACCCCTAAAAATTGTATTAGATTTTAAAGTTTGCTTGAGGACAAGCAAAGATTTGAGTTTAGGGATATTTGATACATGCATTTTGCATAGTCATTTAGGTTAGATTTCATGGCCATTTCATTCACTTGTTAGTCACTTTTAGCCAATTTTATTAGTTATTTAGATAGTTTTCCATAATTGTCAATTTTTGGGTTAATTTATGATTTTGTTTTGTTTTGTAGGTAAAATGGTGTTTTTGAGTGACTAATGTAACACCCCTATTTGCATAGCCTGGTATATTTCACTGTTCCGGTGACCGGAGTCAGTCTGGATAATTAAGGGGATTGGAACCACACATAAGACAACTAGATAAGCCATAAACACAAATAATTAGTAATTTTCAATTAGTTAAGTATAAATAAGAAAAACAGAACATAAAAAGTTAAACAAGCCGAGAGTCATAGCGATGGGTGACCTTCTCGGGAACGACTTCGAAGTCGATTTAAACTCAAATTTCGAACCGTAAAATGTGACGCTGTTGTCCTTAGGACTATTACGAACACAGTGGAAAAGAGAAAATTATGAAAAAAAACTGTTAAGCCAGTCAAATAATTAGGTCAAGGAGCCGGAAGAAATATTGAATTATTTACAAACCGGTTTGAACCGGCGAGGGGCAATTTGGTCAATTGACCCTAAGAGTTGACTCCTGACCTAGTTGTCAAATAAAATTAGAGAAAAGAAAATTTTGGAGTCGGAAATTAAATTAAAGAATTAATAGAAAAATAAATAGAAAAAAAAAATAAAAAAGGTGTAGGGAGATGACATCATGCATGACATCATGCATGATGCCATAAAGATTATAATTAATAAATTTAATTAAATTGAATTATGGTCTTCTTAAGACATAAAAGGAAAAAGAAAAGAAAAAGAAAAAGCTATCTTCTTCTTGGTTGCCGGCTCACTCTCTCCCTCACCCTCTCCCTCACTTAAACCACCATTAAAGCTCATTTTGAACTTGAAGAACCCTAAATCCCAACCTAGAAAATTTACTTACTAACCTTAAACCTTGTTGATTTCACTTGAAAAGAAGTTTGAGCAAGAAAAGGAAAGGAAAAAAAAAAGAAGAGAATTGAGGAAGAGGAATTTCAAGTGAGATAAGCAATCTAAATTGAAAATTTTAGTTTATTGGTTATGTTTGTGGTTTGAGTAACCTAGAAATTTATTTAAAATTAAAAGAAAACATTTGTAGAGGACCAAAGGGAATTTCAGCCAGCCATGGATGTATGAGAATATAATGTGTTTTGAATGAATTAAATTTGTTAGTAAGCTTGTATGAAAGTGGTAGTAAGATTAAAATGCTTAAATGTGATTAAATGGAACAATTTAGTAAGTTAGGGTTTTGGGACACTTAGGGTTAGAGACAAAAATGTAAAAAAATTGGTAAAAGATGTCTTGGACCTAGTTTGAATTGAGAAATGGTCAATGGTGACCAAATGAAGTGTGTTGAAAGTGTTGGAGTTGAAACCAAATTCGGATTGAGAGTGGTCATGCTACTGGCAGCATGACCAAGTTACCTTTGAAGGACCAAAAATGAAAATTTACAAGTCCAATTGGTATGAGACCAATTGGGAATGAAAATAGACACTAACACAATTTTCATTTAAGAGGCATGCCCAAAAAGTGACCAAAACCTAGTGAACAAATTGACCAAACTTGGAAAATCTCAGTTTGTCCCTATACAAACTGACCAAATGAATAATGTTTGTTCATTTGGCCATAACTTGAGCTAGGCAGGTCTAAATGGCCTAAACTTTTACCAGTGGACAGTTTAGATATAGACCTAAAACTTTCATAAAGAACACAAATCCAAATTATCCATTAACCAAGTCATTTGGCCACCCAAATTTGTTGACCTAAAATTGCCAGAACCAAAATTTGCCCAGAAAACTGGATAGAGTCCAATCTGGTAGCAATGGTTCAAATGGCTATAACTTGAGCTACAAAACTCTAATTGGAGTGATTCAAAAATGAGAATAAACTTAAGACAAAAAGAAACATTTTCTATGAAGAAAGTTTTGCCAAATTCCAACAGTAAGATGACCAATGGAATAGTGCAACCTTAAACACCAAAACTGAAAATTTATAATTTTGCCTAAAAGACCTAAGTTTTGAGAAAACAATCAAAACCAACAAATTTAGTGACCAAAATGTGGTATGTGGGTGAAGTTGAAGTTCTCATACCTATTAAGCCTTAGAAAGTCAACAAATTGACTTGAATAGTACCATGAATAGTAACTCCAAAATGAAAATTTCCAAGAATGTTAGTTTAAGCATGTTTGGGCTAGAATTAAGTATTTATGAATTAATTATTGGATTTACTGTGAAATAAAATCTGAAACACTATAAATATTGTGTTTCAGGTGAAAAAGACCCGGAAGGTATAAGGGACTGAGTCAAGGCCTAGAGGCGACTCACGTTAGGTTTGTGCACAAAAATTTTAAATTATAGTTTTTATAATGGAAATTGATTTGTTATACATTGTGAATGTATTTGTTCATTATGAATTTCGAGAATGTTGTGTTGCCTATTCTATAATGGAAATTTGGAAGGAAAATTAATTATTGATTTGTATGAAATATTTGAACAATATGGTTTTGAATTTAGTTATGGCTTTGAAAATCTTATTTGAAAAATAGTATGTTGCCTACTTTGTAAATGAAAAGTTTAGAGTGAAATATGATTTGTGAATTGTATAAAATATTTGATTAACTTGATTTAAATTGTTTTTAATTCACACTTGGCATAGCAATATTAATATGTTCCTCCTCCATTAGTGGGGTGAGTATGATATTTGATCACTTTCCTCCCTCTCTAGCTTTCTAGTCTGAGGGGCGAGTTTGGATGAGTACTCATTAGCTAGCTAGCCACCTCCCTCATTGATTTTGATTAGTAGGGTGAGTATGCCTTATCGTGATGTACACACGACATGTTCGGAAATTTTGTGTCATGGCCTAAGTTGTGTTATTGTTTGGCAACACTCAACTCAACTCAACTCAACTCAACTAAGCCTTTATCCCAAAAATTTGGGATCGGCTATATGGATTCGCTTTCTCCACTCTGAACGATTTTGGGTTAAATCCTCAGAAATGTGTAATGCTTCTAGGTCATATTGTACTACTCTCCTCCAAGTCAATTTAGGTCTACCCCTTTTTTTCTTTCTATCCTCTAACCTAATGTGCTCTACTTATCTAACTGGAGCCTCCGTATGTCTACGCTTCACATGACCAAACCTCCTCAATCTCCCTTCTCTCAACTTATCTTCAATTGGCACCACTCTTACCTTTTCTCTAATACTCTCATTACGGACTTTTTCTAGTCTAGTATGGTCACTCATCCACCTTAACATTCTCATCTCTGCAACTCTTATCTTAGATGCATACGACTCTTTCAGTGCCCAACACTCACTACCATATAACATAGCCGGTCGTATGGTCAGACAAAGAAAATTTTCCTTTCAATTTATTGGGAATCTTACGATCACATAAAACTCCCGTGGCACGTCTCCACTTCAACCATCCGGCTTTAATCCTATGACTAACATCCTCCTCACATCCCCCATCTACTTGAAGGACTGAGCCTAGATATTTAAAGTGATTACTTTGGGGCAGTATCACTCCATTCAAACTAACTACTTCCCTATCACCAGTTTGGCCTTCACTGAACTTGCAATGCATGTATTCTGTCTTCGTTCTACTTAACTTAAAACCCTTTGACTCTAGAGTACTTCTCCAAAGTTCTAGCTTTCTATTGACTCCTTCTCGTGTCTCATCTATCAGAACAATAACATCCGCAAACATCATGCACCAAGGAATACTCTCTTGTATATGTTTCGTCAGTTCATTTAAAACTAATGTAAAAAGGTAAAGGCTTATGGCTGATCCTTGGTGTAATCCAATTGAGATCGGGAAATCTCTTGTGTCCCCTCCCACTGTGCGCACAATAGTAGTTGTTCCTTCATACATATCTTTCAATACTTGTATGTACCTAATAGATACCCTCTTTTATTCTAACACATTCCATAAGACCTCTCTTGGAACACTATTATAAGCCTTCTCCAAATAAATAAAAACAATGTGCAGATCTTTCTTCACATCTCTATATTTCTCCATCAAGCTTCTAATGAGAAAGATCGCTTCCATAGTTGAACGACCGGGCATGAAACCAAATTGATTGAGAGAGATAGAAGTATCATGACGTAGTCGATGCTCCACAACTCTCTCCCACAACTTCATAGTATGGCTCATGAGTTTAATTCCTCTATAGTTTGAGCAACTCTGTATGTCTCTCTTATTTTTAAAAATAGGTATTAAAATACTCTTCCTCCATTCATCAGGCATTTTCTTTGAGTTTAGAATCTTATTAAATAATTTAGTTAACCATGCCACTCCCATATCTCCCAAATACTTCCACACTTCAATTGGTATTTCATCGGGTCCACAGGCTTTACCCACTTTGATTCTCTTAAGTGCTTCCTTTACTTCTAAAGATCTAATCCTTCTAGTATAATTCACATTCTTTTCTATTGTTCTATAATCTATATTCACGCTATTACCATTTTGACTATTATTAAAGAGGTCATTAAAATAATTTCTCCATCTTTCCTTAATGTCCCCATCTTTCATCAACACTTTTCCTTCTTTATCCTTAATGCACCTAACTTGATTGAGATCTTGACATTTCCTTTCTCTCCTCCTTGCTAATCTATAAATATCTTTCTCCCCTTATTTAGTTCCAAGTTTCTCATATAACTTTTCAAAGGTCTGTGCTCTTGCTTGACTAACTGCCTTTTTTGCCTCTTTCTTTGCTATCTTGTACTGTTCATATGCCTCATTATGATCACATTTAGGTAATTTCTTATACCATTCCCTTTTTCTCTTCACTGCCTTTTGTACTTTCTCATTCCACCACCAGCTCTCTTTTGAGAGTGGTCCATGTCCTTTACTTCTCTAATCTTTGATGCCATCTGTATCCACATATCATTGGCCTCCATATCCAGCTTCCATACTTCGGACTCGAGAAGCTCATTTTTGAACTTCACTTGCTTTACTCCTTTGAACTCCCTCCACTTTGTTCAAGCTACACTATTTCTCCTGACCTTACTTGAATTGTTCCTGAACTTGACATCCAAGACCACCAACCGATGTTGACTTGTTAAAGTTTCTCCTGGAATGATCTTGCAATCCTTGCATAGAGCTCTATTTGTCTTCCTAGTTAAGAGGAAGTCGATTTGGCTTCTATGTTGCCCACTTTTGAAAGTCACTAAATGTGACTCTCTTTTTATAAAGTAGGTATTTGCTAGTATTAGGTCGTATGCCATAGCAAAATCCAAGATGCTTTTTCCTTCCTCATTTCAACTGCCAAAACCAAAACCTCCATAAACATTCTCATAACCTTGTCTATCACTTCCTACATGCCCATTCAAATCTCCACCAATGAAAATATTCTCTTCATTCGGTATGCTTTGCATTAAATCATCCATATCTTCCCAAAACCTTTGTTTACTCTCACTGTCTAGTCCTATTTGTAGGGCATAAGCACTAATTATATTTATTGTTTCTCCTTCTAGTACTAGATTTACTAGTATAATTCTATCTCCTACTCTTTTCATAGCTATTACTGCGTCTTTCAATGTCCTGTTCATGATTTTGCCCACTCCGTTCTTGTTTCTCTCCTTTCCTGTAAACCACAGTTTGTACCCTGAATTACCCACTTCCTTACTTTTCTCTCCTACCCATTTGTTCATAAATGTTTTATATTATGCATTTTATGCTTTATTGTGCACCATTGAGTATTTATATACTCAGTGATAGCTTTAACTTGCTATTACAGATAGAGAAAAGGACATAGCAGCAAAGCGAGCTGCTAAAGTCAGAGAGGAGCATAATTGAAGAATTCTTGTATGGGTATTTGTCTATACCCTAGTAGTTTAGTTTGATATAAATATGATAATATGCATATGTATCTCTGTAATTTGAGCAATTGTACAGATAAAATTGTAATAATATTATTTTTGAGATTTTTCATCTGTAAATTAACTTATGATTGTAAATTAATGATTTAAAATGCAATGTGCATGAGTTATGAAACATTTTGAGATATTAATTCTTGATTTGAAATTTGGATTTTGAATTGAAGTGTTGCTATTGCTGTTGATTTGAAGTATGGTGATTGTAATTGGAGTTGTGATTGAAAAATATATTGGGAGTGTTTCTATTTTCAGATTTTGAAGAACTGTTTTCTCAAAATACAGACGGCACTCTGCCGAAATTTTTTGTAAAAATTGCGGAGATTTTAAATATCCAAAAATTTGATTTATGTTTGGACTCTAAATGAAGGTTTTTAAAATTTGAAAAAAAATTTTACCCACCAATTCCAAAATGAACGAAATTGTTTTAAAATCCCTTGTAGTATATTTAATGGGTTACCGGTAGGTGAAGTACGGTAATTCATTAGTTGTACTACTGGAACATGTTACATCTTACAAGGAGTAGGGTGTGACAACTAAAAAGAAATTATGCCAATGAGGAGTGATTCCTATAGCCAAAGATATCAAAAATAAAGCTTGAAAGTTGAAGAATGCAAAGCGGCCAAAAACTGCATAACTTATGCAGTCTCGCACTCTGCTTATGCAGCTTTATGGAGAAAGCCCCTAAACCTGTCGAAAACTGCATAAGCTACTGCATAACTTATGCAGTCTCACACCTCACTTATGCAACATCACGGGAAGCACCTGGAATCACCAAATTTGCTCAGAATCTGCATAAGAAGCTTGCACAACTTGTGCAAATCTTCATAATGAGCTGGCAAAAGAATTTTTACACATGAATCCCTTCCTTAAACACACCATTTTTAGGGTTATTTGTCAAAAAGTATAAATAATGCCCTTACCTCATTTTTGGAGATAAGAAGAAAGAGAGGAAGACAAAAAAAGGGTCAGAAAAACAAAGGAGCAGTCGACTTTCATTCTTGAAAAGCAAAATCTAGCTTCTTCTTCTCTTCTTCACCATTTTCTACATTTCTCTAACCAGGTTTCTTTAGTTTTAGTTTATTTTCATGATTTATTTCCTTTTTTACTTAGAATTTCTTGTGTTAAATGTCGCAAGGTATTTTGCGATCGTCTGAACGAACCCTTACCGAAGTGGGAAAAAGTGAGGAGTCGCCACTTTAATTTTAAGGGAAATTAAAGAAAACCATTCGTGAAAATAAATTAAGATGAAACAACTTCAAAACAGAGATTCTAGGTTCGGGGTCCGTAAACGAGTGGGGAAGGTGTTAGGCACCCCACCTCGTCCCTCAATGAGGGTAAGCAGATTTAACCTTACGCTTTTTATAAATTAAAATCGATAGTTAGGGGGGTTAAAATGGAGATATTAATCCTTTTGATAAAAGGAACGTTTGATTTTTCACTAATTTGGATTACCCAGATACACAAGTAAATAAGACAACCTTAGTGAATTGATGTCGTGTTGCGATTTTTCATTTTTGGGATTGTTTTGTGTATTTGTTAAAATTTGATTTGAGTATCAGATAAGAACTCTCCTCCGAACTCTTATAGACATTTATTAAGATTCTGATCGGAGATCGGATAAGAACTCTCCTCCGATCTCTTTTTAAATATTTGTTAAAATTTTGGATTGGAAATCAGATAAGAACTCTCCTCCGATCTCTTTTAAATATTTATTAAAATTTTGGATTGAGAATCGGATAAGAACTCTCCTCCGATCTCTATTAAATATTTATTAAAATTTTGAGTTGAGAATCGGATAAGATGTAACACCCCTATGTTCGGTAGTGCGTTCTACTGTTCCGGTGACCAGTGTTGTCTGGACAGCTAGGATGCCTAGAACTACACTTTGATATGAGTGAGGAGACATAAAATAATGAAATACAAGAAAAGAAAATACAAGAAAAACAAAGGAAAAATAATAGCAAAGAAATGTAACCAAGTTAAGCGAGCCGAGAACCCTAGCGATGGGTGACCGCACCGGGAAGTCACGGCATAGACCGTTGACTAGCCCTGGACCATGGGGAACCCTGGAAAATATTTTTAGGACTTAAATAGACACCTATTGAAGTATAAATATCATTAGAAATATCAAAGAAAAATTAAATAATTAGTACAAAGAAAAGTGAGAAATCGAAAAACGGACAAAATCCGGTGTTACCGAAAAATCGGGAATGCAACCCGAACAGGGGCATTGTGGTCATTTGACATCCCGAATTGTCTTTTGACCTAAATGTCCATTAAAAATAAATAATATTACACTTGGAAAATATAATGAAAAATTAAATTGGTGGTACCTAAAGTAAATAGCAAAGATTATGGGTTTAATGTGGAATAAATGAAAGTTAAACATATAATATGATTTAATTTGTGTAAGTGGACCACTATGGAATAAATTAAGAACTAAATGGTAGGTGTACACCCATTATACAATCTGCAACTTCATCTTCCTCATTTGGTTCATCCATGCCGAAATGAAGAACTTGAAAACCTCCATTGCCGTTTTGCTTCAAGCTTCATCCTCTCCTTCATTTCACCTCTAAACATCTAGGTTTCTTCATCAAAGTTTATCCCCACTTCACAAGGAAGAAGTAGATACCAATATTAAGAAGTTTTAGTGAAGATTTAACAAGTCCTAATAATAGGTAAGTTTGTATTTTTGAATATTGCCTTGTTAAACTTTGTAAGCATGTTATGGGTGTTTGCTTTGTGAAGAAGTTTTAAAGTTTTGAGGAGTTATTGACATATCCAATTTTGGACAGCCATGAAGTTGTATATTTGATGAATTATTTTTACATATATTTGGTGGGAATTCATGTTGAGTAGAGTAATTTAATGTCCTAGTAAGTTATTCCACATGTATATGGTGATTGTGCATTTGAAATTGAAGTTGACGAAATTATGGGAAACTTTGGCAATGTGGAGCATTTCGGCAGCCTTGAGACTCCTTGATGAATGTTTGAATTCCTGAAGATATTGGATGAATTGTGATATTGAGGATTGATGAATATGTATGTAAATTGGTTGTGAAAATTGTATGTAATAATTAGGAGTGTTTATGTGTATATATTGTTGTATTTGGACTTTGTGAATTAGAGTTTCATTTGGTGTATTGAGGATATTTGTATTCTGCCCAAAGTGACTTTAATATGAAGTGATAAATGGTTTTGGAAATGTACCAAATCAGAATTGGTAAGAGAAGTGGACTTATAGCAAGGTAAATGTGAAATTGATAGATGTTAAGCAATGTATTTAAGGATAGTATGCATTTTAGCCTATAACTTTAAATGTGTAACTCCAATTGGTATGAGACCAATTGGAGGTGAAACTAGGCACAAAATGTGCCAACTTTCATGGAGGAAGCATACCAAAATTCTGTTTGCAATGTAGCTTGAAAAATGACCAAATCTGGATTAAGTGCAAGTGAGGCCTGAAAACTGACCATTTGGGCAGCAGTTAGTGTTTAGGCCATAACTCACTCAAAAAAGGTCCAATTGACCTGAAATTTTAACCATGAATAGTTAAGACCCATATATACAAGTCTTATGAAGACACCAGAACCCAGAAATGACCATAAGCAAGTCAAACAGCTTGCACAAGTTCGCGTCCAAAAACTGGCCGAACCAAAGTTGACCAAATTGACCTAAATTGACCAAATTTGATGCCATTTGACCAGCAATAGTAAAATGACCATAACTTGGTCTACTTAACTCAGAATGACCTGAAATTTTGCCCCGCGTTCCGTAAGACATAGATCTACAAGTTTGTAGTTTTGACTGAAACCCGAAAATCGAGGGAACTAGGTCGTCCGGCTAGGTCAAACTAGTATCCCGGAATCCAGCAAGTTGCATTAAAATGCACTAAACAAGGAAATGAGTTTGGTAAAATGTACCAACCCTAAAATACTATCGAATGTGACATATTAATAACATTAAAACCTAATTTACCTAGAACGCATCGAGAGTCGATATATTAGGCTGATTAAATAAATAATAGCATTCAATAAACTAATTATCGAGCATTATCGTTAGAGACAGTTTAATTTAGTACTGAAACACTTCAAATTGTGTTTCTCAGTTAGTAAAGACTCAGCAAAAGGGAAGGAAATACTGAGTCAAGACCAGGAGACAAATATCAGAGGTTTGTGCACAACAGCTATTTCTTTTGAATTATTTTTCAATTGAAATAAATTATGACTATTTGGATATTATTGTTTTAAATTGTGAAACTGTGAAAAATTATTTGAATGATATTTGATGGATACTTATTGATTGAAAAGCACTGTAAATGGTTTGAAAGCACAGCTATCATGTACATTGATTATATTCCTCGCTAGCTTGTCTAGTGGGATGAATTGAATTCCCTCTCTGGTTAAAGTGTTGAGGTGTGTGCCTGTTGAGGACGAATAGAATGAGTACTCATATTTTTGCTAGCTAGCTATGTTATCCCTCATTAGCCACCGGATTTTGGGACGAATCGAATACCTCATTAGCTATCGACTTTTGGGATGAATTGAACTTTGGAACATGATTTCAAGATGTGTGTGATTTATTGATGCGTATTGTAAGATTGTGAAATGGAGTTTAAATTCTTATTGACATTCACAGTCTTTTGAATTTAACTATGTTTTGATTACTGAGAATGATTGTGATATTGTGTTAAATTCTTTATGACATTATTGTCTTAAATTTAACTATGGTTTTTAAGTATCCACTATTTATTTAACTTATGAATTGTGATTTAAAGTTGTATTTAGTTAATGTTGTGCACCACTGAGACATTGTCTCAAATGATAGCTTTTATTGTCGCCGCAGTAGAGAGACAGACAGGCGAGACTAGGCTGCTAGTACATCCAGCGAGGGATTACCCGGTATAATGAGTATATCAACATTTTGCATTTTGTACTGTAATGTATGACCACTGTATATACATATTGTTTTTTATTTTGAGCAGTTGTAAATTCAAATTGTACATTGAAGTTGTAAAATAATTATGAGTTATTTTGGCTTGTAAAATTGTATTATATTTCTTGTATCTCAGTATTTGAAAAATCACTGTGGATTTGAGTTGAGAAAAATGTTGTGTTGAGAAAAATGTTGGAGTTGGGATTTGGAAATATATTGAAGTGCTTTTTACAGGTCTTCTGAAGAACTGTTTTATCCAAAATACAGATGGCACTCTGCCAAAATTTTTACAGAAATTCCAAATAATACAAATGAGTTAGTTCTATCACTTCAGCTCAAAAAGATTTTTAACACCTGTAAATAGTGCTCACCACTGTAAAAGAAGTAAGAAAAGTTTTTAAAATCCCTTGTAGTGTATTTAATGGGTTATCAGTAGACGGAGTTGGTAATTCATTAGGTATACTACGGGATCATGTTATGCCTTACAGAGGGGTAGGGTGTGACATAAGAACTCTCCTCCGATCTCTTTTAAATATTTATTAAAATTTTGGGTTGAAAATCGGATAAGAACTCTCCTCCGATCTCTTTTATTTGAATGAGAGCCGGATAATGACTTTTCCGAGCTCTTGAAATCTTACATATCGTGGGAGCCTAAGGCTAAGGATTCTGGCATTCAAAGATGCCGGGGACCAGAAAGAAGGGTCCTTTAAGTCTTTGGCACCTCATAATTAGACAGGGAATACCAGACCGAACTTTACCGACCTCCTATGTGGTCGCCTTACCACTACCTTTTGACAGGTGATACCCGATCTGTTCCGTTTATTTATATGAGATTTGGTTTTATTCCGCCTTATGGCGTCTTACCTAATTGTCTTCTGTGTTAGTCTAGTGATTCAACTTTACTATTTTCCTGACTTATTATTTAGACCTTCTATTATTTTAAAGAAACGCTTAAAATACAGTTACCTACATTTTATCCAACTACTTATACGCTACGCGGGGCTAGAACTCTTTCATTTAGAAGTAATAAAGAATAACCAAAAGAATGGACTGATTAACAAAGAAGTGAACTCGGGAATAACCTTCTTCGCGTTTTTTTAACGCAATATAGACTTGGTGAAAATTACAAACATAAAAATAAAGGAAATACGTAAAATAAAATGAGCACTTGATAAAGCAGCGATATAAGCACTCACCTGTAGGGAGTCGAATCTATTAAACCAACTACGAAATCACAAGACGTAATAGGACTGCGGGCTGAAAGCCTGAGGACTAAGGTTCGCCTTGAAATGAAGGATACTTTGCTAAAATGCAGTCAGATCAAAATAATAACCGAGTTTGAATGAAGTTGGGCTTGAATAACGGGAGTGGGAATAAAGATAACAAAGACAGAAAGTGAGAGTGTCACAGGATAATGAACGACCTGAAAATGGAGAGTTTCAGTATTCAAAAATCCCTTTGCAAAAAAATACTTCAGAAAATTGGTTTCAAAAATTTTTCTTATGAAAGTTCAAAAATAGCAGAGTGACGAACTGAATTAAGTTTCAGAGTCCTTCCGCTATAGTCACTGCCCCTTTTTTTTTTCGTCCGTTCCTTCAACAGTTTTTCATGCAGGTATTTATAGGAACCAGGAGCTTCCCATGAAGAGTCAGGATTTTCCTTGAGGGAGATGGAGGGTTTGGATTTTAAAGGACATTATCGGATGCTTGAGAATTAAAGAGGATCAAAATGAACGGCTGAGATCATTCTCAGAATACTTGACCTTTTCCTCTTCTAATCTGACGGTCTCAAACTTTCTTGACCAGGGCGATCCAAGGGCTGGGAATAAAAGATGCCGGTCTTGTCGTCTTCTTCTTTGATCCAAGGGCTCCAGGCTCGTCCTTACAAGTGAGATCAACGGTGGAGATTGGGATGTACAGGACTGTCATGACATACTCTGGCACCTGTCAGTAATGTGGGCGATTCTCAGGCGTGCGGTGGAGATCTCGTCTGCAACGCTTTAACTACTTCAGCTCTGATTATGATGACAGTTAGTAGAAGTTGTCTTATTCTACTTGCTCCCCGACCCCCCCTCCTTTTCGGTCTTCCTAACACGCTCCTTTTGCGATCTTTCATGCTGGCCTTCCTTGTTCCGATCTCTATCACTCCAGTCATTTCCTGTATCTGGTCTGGCTCAGTCAAAGCCTTTATTCCCTTCGATTTATGAGATGTCCGCTTCATTTTATGCTTAGCAATAAATGCTCGGACCATCCTCTATATATACCTTCAACAGAAAACCCTTCCTCATTTGATTTTCTCCTCTTTCCTTTTCACTTTTCTTGTTCTAGCTGCTCCGGCAACAATTCCGGCCATGATGGCCACTTTTGATCCTTTTTCGATTGTCCTCTTTATTCCCCGACTGAAAATTTACGATCCCGGTGATCGGAGGATAATGATAACCTCATTTGATGATAGTGAGAGAACCGGACTAATTTACCAATCTGGATCGAGGACCTCAATCGTGTCGATCTCGAGTGGTTCGACCGATATAATCGGTGAACTGATTTCGGGCGAGAAAACTGCTAATATTCCCCCGATCTTTGGTGACTGCCCTCCGAAGTTCATTCGGCTTCCCACCACATTGGGTGTCTCGATAGCGGCTCGGTTCCGAGTGATAACACTGATGACTACCTCTCTCATTCTCATGAGAGTCATAGTCCCCCCATCTGAGCTGTACATCTATCTGATGTCGACGGCCGGTCTCCTAGTCAAACACATCTTTTGACTCAGTCACGAGACTAGGCTTTGACATAAGCCTTTTAGATAGGATGTTCCACCATCTCTAAAGATTGTCCCTATGATGTAATCAGACCTTTAATGTAATCCGATCTCTAGGGATCGCCCAAATGATGTAATCTGACCTTTAATGTAATCCGATCTCTAGGGATCGCCCAAATGATGTAATCCGACCTTTTGGAAATAAAATTTTTATTTTGTTAATTATCATTTTTATTATTACTGTATTGGTTATTTTCCGATCTCTGATGTGTTTATCCGATCCAATTCCCAATTGAATGGTCCTTACCCGATCTGTTATTCAAAGTGTCTTAATATGCCGATCTCTAACTAACCGATCTCTTTATGGAATTTCTGGAATATTCATGAGACGTGTCAAAAAAGGCTGGCAGATCTCGTTAACAGATGCGCCGCTTAGGACACCATGAGCATTAAATGCTCGGACGAGTATAAATAGGGGAAGGGTTAGCCAGTTGCTTCCTTATGTCATTTTCAGCCTCTCGCGAACAACTTCAAAAATTCTCTCGTTTTCTTAAGTTTTTTCGGCACCGATCAGAATCTGGTAAGGGTTTTGATCTTTCTTTTAGTTTAAATTTCCTCCCTTCTCTGAAAATGAGCAGCGTCAAGGGTCAGAGAGCGGCAAGTCCCCCTTTCGTTCAGATCTCGTGGTCGTCTGATGAAGTGGAGGTGGTCGGACCAAGCGTGCGACCTGAACCTCCTAGGATTCCCGTTCCAGCTCGGGGGCAAACAGCACCCTCAAGGCATGTACATTCTTCAGGGAGAGAAAATCTTCCCATGGATGAACTGCCATCAATCCTTCAGGAAACTGACCTGCAGTCGTTCAGCCAGGAGTATAATATCCGGCCTGATTCATACGAACTCATTAAGTGTCACGGCGATCTTCAAGCCGATCACTCCTTCGAAGAGAACGATATGATCATGGTATACAAGGAATAATTAGAAGCTGGGCTGCTGTTCCCTCTCGATGACTTCTTCAAGGAAGTCCTAAAATATCACCAAGTGTGCATAGCCCAAGTTCACCCAAACTCCTGGCGGATCTTGGTAGCCTTCAGAGGCCTTTGCCGAGCCAAAGGGATCAGTCCTACAGCTAAGGTGTTCGCTGAACTACATTGGCTGACTCGTCTAAAGGACAATGAGTATTGGTTCTTCCAGGAAAAACCCCATTGTGGGCTTTTTACCGATCTGCCTTCCTCCTTGAAGAATTGGAAGAATCGCTTCTTTATCCTGAGGAGCAAAATTTCGAACGGCTTTGAGGGTTTCCCTTGCAGCTAGCTACACTAGGGCCCCTTACTTCTGATGCGCATCACCCTGAATAAGGAAGAAGGCTTAATAGTGATGGAACTAAAGGATCAGGCGGCCCGAGAGAAGTTCTCTTGTTTGGATGTAGTGACTGCCGAACTGCATCATTGGACCATGCAACTGACCACCGGCCAAGAACGCGGGCTTCAGCACTCTGACCTCGGCCCCGATACTTTCTATATCTCTGATCTTTGGGCCTTAGCGATCTCACTGACCTCTTTTTTGTGCAGGTATGGCAAGCGGTGAAGCTTCCAAGGAGAGCCGAAAGCGGAAGAGGGAGGTCTCCCGGAAAGTGCGGGAGATGAAGCGCTCCGAGCTGCTTCAGACGCCTAGTCACGATCCTGGGGCGATGCAAGGGGGCTCGTCTCAACCCTCGGGATCGCCGGTCACAGAAGTGGTCCGGTCTCCTCCTCGCTAAGAAGAGCCACCTCCACCTCCTCTAGTCGTTTCGAGTGCGAAAGGGGATCCTTCCCAACCACCTGTGAGAACCCTTTCCCGCGGTGCCCAAATCTTGATCCACTCGCTGGAGAAGAACCGCACGGTTCGAGAGAACCCGGGTTTTGCTAAGGTCTTGGGGTCCTCCATCTACCTTTGGGAGGATCGGGATAGGCTGTCCTCGGACAATCTTGATGACATCCTGGCCCGATCTATGAGCCTGAACGTGGAGTGTTTGGTGAACCAACACATTGTCCGGGAGAAGGCTCACCGCCTGGGTAAAGAGGTCGAGAGGATGGGTCATGAAGTGGCTTCCCTCCGATCCCAACTCTCATCCGCTCAGAACTACATATCTGAAATTGAGGGGCGGATGAAGTTCTACGAGGATAAGCTGGCCGAGCAAGCTCATGTTCTGGCCGAGCGAGCTCATGTTCTTGAAGAAGTTCAGGCGCTCCGGGCCGGTGAAGTTGCTCACCTCACTGAGGAGCTCAAAGCGAAAGAAGAAGAGGCCGTGACAAGGGAGGCCGGCGCTTATGTGAATGCTCACAGGGATCTCTTAGCCGAGCTCAAGAAACGCTATCTCGAGGAGGACTTCTCCTGGATGGTGGACCTGGCTCCCCAAGACGAAGAGGATAGCGAGGAGGAGGCCGAAGGTGAGAGAGGGAGCAAACAAAATATAGATCAGGCTGGGGGTGATCCCCCAGCCGAATGACTTGTATAAATTTTAATATGAAATGAAATGAAATCCCCTTTTTATTCAATGAATGGATGGAATTGGAAAGTATCTGAATTGCCTAAGCACTTGTCTGATCATATCACAACAACTAAAAGTGATTATTAATCTAAGTGTAAGAGGTCGAAAAACACTATAAGCATGAGATCGGCTGAGAACAAACACTAAACGGGACCCGATTAAAATTGGAAATTTAATTTGGACACTTAAGATCGGAATCATCATTAAACCGGACTGGAACCTTAACATGATTATTCCTAAACTTTTAAAAGAGAGATCGGTAATAAAACTGGTGACATAAAGATCTAGTGTTTTAACAAGAGAGATCGGGAATGTAATTGGCTGGTCAGGGGATTTGACAATTAGTTTGAGAGATCGGTGAGGCTTTAGATGATATGGGGACTTAGTATTGATTCGATTCCTTCTGAGGAGAGATCAGAAATGTGATTGGCTGGCAAAGGGAGACTATGTGTTGGGGATCGACTTCAAAGTTTATTGATTTCGGGGGATCGGCTAAAATATGGTGTCGACAGCTGCCCCTCTTTACATAATTCCTACTGGAAAGAATTTTCTGTGTAGGGGTTATGTAAAGATTCAGACCCATATTTTGGACGATTGAGCATTGAAATGTTGAGGTTGGTAACAGGAATTTAAATGCTGAAAAATTAAAGTCGACTTGGGTTAAGGAACCAGAGGCTGATTAACAAGGAATTTAAAATGCAGGAAAATTAAAATCAACTTAGATCAAGGAACTAGAGGTTGATTAACAGGAAATTTAGAATGCTGAAAATTAAAATCAACTTAGATCAAGGAACCAGAGGTTGATTGACAGGAAATTTAAAAATGCTGAAAATTGAAATGAACTTCGATCAAGGAACCAGAGATTGATTAACAGTAGATCAAGGAACCAGAGGTTGATTGACAGGAAATTTAAAAATGCTGAAAATTAAAATCAACTTAGATCAATGAACCAGAGGTTAATAACAGGAATTTAAAATGCTGAAAATTAAAATCAACTTAGATCAAGGAACCAGAGGTTGATTGACAGGAAATTTAAAAATGCTGAAAATTAAAATCAACTTAGATTAAGGAACCAGAGGTTGATAACAGGAATTTAAAATGCAGGAAATTAAAATCAACTTAGATCAAAGAACTAGAGGTTGATAACGGGAAATTTAAAAATGCTGAAAATTAAAATCAACTTAGATCAAGGAACCAGAGGTTGATTAACAGGAAATTTAAAATGCTGAAAATTAAAATCAACTTAGATCAAGGAACCAGAGGTTGATTGACAGGAAATTTAAAATGCTGAAAATTAAAATCAACTTAGATCAAGGAACCAGAGGTTGATTGACAGGAAATTTAAAATGCTGAAAATTAAAATCAACTTAGATCAAGGAATCAGAGGTTGATAACAGGAAATTTAAAATGCAGGAAATTAAAATCAACTTACAGAGCAAGTCTAACCTGACACGAGAAGTTCTTCCGCGACGAAGTGTACTTAACAGGGTCACGAAGATAGACGATCAATGAAAGACGAGTTGCAAGACTTAACCCACTATCCTTCTTTACTTACTTATTCCCCACAATTCCCTTTCTGCACTTGACTCCGAAAAGTGCCCTCACGGGTTTTCACTTTCCCTTTTGGCCATCTAACTAGAAGCGCCTTTTCAGGTTTTCACCTCTAGTCCTTTTTTTTTTTTTTTTTTTTGGCATTCCCTGCGAATTTCATAGCAAAGTACTTGAGGTTATCAATATTCAAATCCTAATCTTATGACAAAAATTTCAATAGATTAATAGCGCATTAGGGAAAGAGGTTGAAAAAGGGTAATATTAAAGTGTGAGCATGCGGGAAAGATAAGAGTAAAAGGATAAATGCGAAGAAAATATGACTTTATTAGGGTTTAGAAAATAAAGGTATAATTTCGAAGGAAAAGATACAGTGATAGATCTCACAAATTCCTTATTGTTGACTTTGAAATCTCTTAACTGCCATTACTTTAAATACTCTGGTAACGGAGATTCGTGCAGTGGCAGTTTATTTCCATCCTTGGTCCCATGTCCTCTTCCTTATTTCTCCATCTTCGGGTTCTAAAGGCGCCCTTTCGGGTTTTCACCATTATATATATATATATATATATATATATATATATATATATATATATATATATATATATATATATATATATTATTTTTTTTAGGAATAGTACTTCTTGACGGTGTCGGCATTTACGGGTCTAGGGAATTCTTCACCATCCATATGGGTCAGGATCAAGGCCCCACCAGAAAATGCCTTTTTAACCACATAGGGTCCCTCATAGGTGGGTAACCATTTAACTCGGGGATCGTTTTGATTCGGGGGAACTTTCTTCAGAACTAGGTCCCCGGGTAGAAATTCGCGTGGGCGAACACTTTTGTCAAATGCCCTGGCCATTCTCCTCTGATATAACTGCCCATGACATGCTGCCGCTAGCCTCTTCTCGTCCAGCAAGTTTAATTGGTCCAACCTTGACTGGATCCACTCTGACTCATCAATCCCTGATTCCTTCAGAATCCTTAGGGAAGGAATTTCAACTTCGATAGGCAGTAAAGCCTCCATCCCATAAACCAGTGAGTAAGGAGTTGCCCCAGTTGACGTCCTTACGGAAGTCCGGTATGCGTGAAGGGCGTAAGGAAGCATATCATGCCAATCCCTATAAGTGACCGTCATTTTCCGGATTATTCTCTTGAGATTTTTGTTTGCAGCTTCCACCACTCCATTCATCTGGGGACGGTATGGGGAGGAATTAAGGTGTCAAATCCTGTATTGATCACATAACCTCTGGATCTTTGGACCATTCAAATTCTTGGCGTCGTCAGTGACAATTTCGCTGGGGAGGCCATATCGGCAGATGACATTATTTCTGAGGAATTTGAGGAATGTGTTCTGCGTGATGTGAGCATATGATGTTGTTTCGACCCATTTGGAGAAATAGTCAATTGCTACCAGGATAAATCTGTGCCCATTGGATGCCTTAGGGTTGATAGGACCAATCACATCGATGCCCCACATTGCGAAAGGCCATGGTGAGACGAGGTTGAACAATTGGTGAGGCGAAACATTTATCGGATCCGCATAGATCTGGCACTTATGGCACTTTTGAAAGTATTCGATGCAATCCTTTTCCATAGTAGTCCAAAAATATCCCCGTCACATGATTTGCTTAGCCATCATATGCCCATTGGCATGGGTTGCACAATTTCCCTCATGAGTCTCGAAAAGGATTCTCTTCGCTTCTTTTGCATCCACACATCTCAACAACTCGCCGTTAGAGCTCCTTTTGTACAAAATCTCTCCACTGGGGAAGTATCCCAATGCTAATCTCCGGATCATTCTTCTTTCGTTTCTGCTTGCCCCAGGAGGGAATTCTCTGGTTCTAATGTAGACCAGGATGTCATGATACCAAGGTTTACCATCAGGTTCCTCTTTGATCATGAAGCAGTATGCTGGTTCACTTCTTGCTTTAATCCTCAATACCTAAGTCATCTGTCCTACTTCCATTTGAGCCATAACAGCCAGGGTGGCTAAGGCATCTGCAAATTGATTCTTGTCTCGACTGAGGTGAGTGAAAGAGATTTCTTCAAATTTCTTGATCAACTCCAGCAAGTACTTCTGATATGGGATTAACTTCGGATCCTTAGTTTGCCATTCTCCCTTGACTTGATAAATGATCAGGGCTGAATCTCCATATACCTCTAACTTCCTAACTTTCATGTCGATGGCAGCCTGTAAACCCATCACACAAGCTTCATATTCTGCGATGTTATTGGTACAATCAAACCTCAATTTGATAGCTATCGGGAAGTGTTTCCCCTCCGAAGACACCAACACGGCTCCAATTCCATTACCAGACAAATTGACAGCTCCGTCAAAATACATTTCCCATATGTCAGTGGATTCTTCTTCCTCGCCGTCCACTTCATTGACATTGTTGACACCATATTTTGGCCGATCCCCAGAATCAATAAACTTCGAAATCGATCCCCAGCACTAAGTCTCCCTTTGCCAGCCAATTATATTTCCGATCTCTCTTTTCCATTTAACCACATTTTCGACCTCTCTTCACAGAGAGAGTTGAATCAATGTTAAGCCCTCGTATCCAATGAAGCCTCACCGGTCTATTAAATCACTCACCGACCTCTCGAACTCATTGTCCAATCTCCTGACCAGTCAAGTATGTTCCTGATTTTTTTTGACAAATGAAATTGAACTGACACTAAATCTTTGTTACCAGTTTTATTGCCGATCTCCCATTTCAAAAGTTTAAGAACAATCAAAGGTTCCTTTTCGGTTTAATGATGCCCCGATCTTAAATGTTCAAGCCAGATTTTCAATTTTAATTAAGTTCTGTTTAGCGTTGGTTCTCTACCGATCTCATGCTCATTGTGTTTTCCGATCTCTCACACTTGGGTTAATAATCACTTTCAGTTATTTCAACATACTTAGGCAATTAAGTGTTCCGATCACAACCATTCATCGAACAAAAGGACGTAAGAGAGCAACTGGCTAACCCACCCCTATTTATACTCATCCGAGCATTTAATGCTCACGATATTCCAGGTGGTGCATCGGGTAGCGGGACTCGCCAGCTGTTCTGACACGTCTCACGCATATTCCCAAGATTCCGTGAAGAGATCGGTTAATTATAGAGCGGCAGACTAAGGTGTTTTGAATTACGGATAGGATAAGTGTCATTCAAATGAAGAACCAGATCGGACAAATATATCAGAGATCGAAAAATAATTAATGCAATAATAATAAGATGTTAATCGACAAAATAAAATCTTTATTTCCAAAAGATCGGATTACATCATTTGGGCGATCTCAAGAGATCAGATTACATTTCCAAAAGTCAGATTACATCATTTGGGCGATCTCAAGAGATCGGATTACATTTCCAAAAAGTCAGATTACATCAAAAGGCTGAAGAACATCCTATCTAAAGAGGGCCTATGTCAAAGTCAACATTGTGACTGATCCAAAGGGTGTAACCGATAGCGAACTGAGCCGCTGTCGGAACACCCAATGTGGAGGGAAGCCGCTGTCGGAACACCCAATATGGTGAGAAGCCGAATAAACTTGGAAGAGCAACCACCAAGGGTTGGCGGAACATTAGCAATTTGCTCGGCCAAAATCGGTTCGCCGATTATGCCAGTCGAACGACTCGAGATCGGCAAGATCGAGGTCCGCAATCTAGATCGGTTAATTGGTCCAGTTCTCTCACCATCATCGGACAAGGTTATCGCGATTATTCGATCACCGGGATCGTAAATTTTCAGTGGGGGAATAAAGAAATCCATCGGAAAGGGATCAAAAGCCACAGTCGTAGCCGGAGCTATTGCCGGAACAGTTAGAACAAGAAAGTAAAAAGGAAGAGAGAAAAATCGAATAAGGGAAGTTTCTTCTGTCAGGGGTATATATAGGGAGAAACCAGGCATTTATTACTAAGCAGAAAACGAAGCGGACGCTTCGGGAATCAAGGGGAAATTAATGCTTTGACCGGACCAGGCCTGAGTAAGGAAAGGATCGGAATGATAGAGATCGGAAGAGGGGAGACCAGTATGAAAGATCGGAAAAGGAGCGTGTCAAGGAGATCAGAAAGAGGGAAGATCGAAAGGCAAAGAGGATAAGACAAATCCCAATAACCGTCGTCTGAATCAGAGCCAAGGTAGTTAAAGCGTTGCAGACGAAATCTCCACCGCACGCTTGAGAATCACCCACAATGCTGACAGGTGCCAGAGTATGTCATGACAGTCCTGTACATCCCAATCTCCACCGTTGGTCTCACTTGCAAAGACGAGTCCAGAGCCTTTGGATTAAAGAGGAAGACGACAATACCGGTGCCTTTTATTCCCAGCCCTTGGATCGCCCAGGTCAACGAAGTTTTGGACCGTCAGATTAGAAGAAGAAAAGGATAAGTATCCTGAGAATGATCTCGGCCGTTCATTTTGATTCGCCTTAATTCTCAAGCATCCGATCATGTCCTTTGAAATCCTGACCCTCCGTCCCCCTCAAAATAAATCTTGACCCTTCATGGGAGGCACCCGGTCCCTATAAATACCTGCATGAAAAACTGTTCAGGGGACGGACGAAAAATATTGAAGAGGTGGTAATTATAGTGGAAGAACTCTGAAAATTAATTCAGCTCATTACTCTGCTATTGGAAAGACTTTTGAAACTAGTTTTCGGAAGTATTTTCTTGCAAAAGGGGATTTTTGAATACTGAAACTCCATTTTCAGGCCGTTCATTATCCTATGATACTCTCGCTGTCTATCTTTGTCATCTCTATTTTCCCTCCATTTTAGCAAAGTGTCCTTCATTTCACGGCAAACTTTAGTCATCAGGCCATCAGCTCGCCGTCCTATCACGTCTGGTGATTTCGTTGTCGGTTCAGTAGATTTGGCTCCCTACAGGTAAGTGTTTATATCGTAGCTTTATCGAGTGTTCTTTTCATTTCACGTACTTCTATTGCTTTTACGTTTATAATTTTTACCAAGTTTACATTTCACGAAGAAAGTTATTCCCAAGTTCATTCTTGAGTTGATCAGTTCGTTCTTTTATCATTCCTTGTTACCTCTAAATGCAAGAGTTCTAGCCCCGAGCAGCATGCAAGTAGTTGGATAAACTGTAAACAACTGTATCTTAAGCGCTCCTTTAAAATAATAAAATGTCTGAGCAATAAGTCAGGGAAATGGATAAGTTGAACTACTAGGCTAGTACGAAATGTGATTGGGTTAAACGCCATAAAGCGAAATAAAACCGAATCTCAGTTAAATAAAGAAAATAGATCGAGTATTGCCCGTCGAAAGGTATTGGCACGGCGACCACATAGGAGGTCTGTAGAGTTCGGTTTAATGTCCCCTGTCTAATCCTGAGGTGTCAAAGGGTTAAAAAGAATCTTCTTTCTGGTCCTCGGAATCTTTGAATGCCAAAACCCTTGACCTTAGGCTCCCACGATATGTAAAATTTTAGGAGGTCGGAAAAGTCCTTATCCGATCCCCATCAAAGTGTTAAAAGATCAGAGGAGAGTTCTTATCCGGTCTTAACTCAAAATTTTAATAAATATTTAATAGAGATCGGAGGAGAGTTCTTATCCGGTCTCAACTCAAAATTTTAATAAATATTTAACAGAGATCGGAGGAGAGTTCTTATCCGGTCTCAACTCAAAATTTTAATAAATATTAAAGAGTTCGGAGAAGAGTTCTTATCCGATTCTTAAATTGAATTTTAATAAAATATCCCTTTCAAATAAAATTAACATACAACAGTAACTCACTAAGGTTGTCTCATTTACTTATGTATCTGGGTGATCCGAATTTAGTGAAAAATTAAAATTTCCTTTTGTCAAAAGGATTAACATTTCCATCCAAGCCCTCCTAACTAATTTATGAAGAACGCGAAGTTAAATCTACTTACCCTTATTGAGGGACGAGGTGGGGTGCCTAACACCTTCCCCACCCGTTTACGGACCCCGAACCTAGAATCTCTGTCTTGAAGTGGTTTCATTTCAATTTATCTTCTCAAATGGTTTTCTTTAGTTTCCCTCAAAACTAAGGTGGCGACTCCTCACTCTTTCCCACTTCGGTGAGGGTTCGTTCAGGCGACCGCAAAATCCCTTGCGACAGCTTGGCGACTCCGCTGGGGACATACTGACTTAACCCTGGTCTAGAGGTCCAAAAGTAGATTTAATTTTTTCCTATCAAATTATAGTTAGGTGGGCTCATTCGGCGATATTTTATACGTTAATTATTGTTAGTCCTGCTAACTGTTTTACTTGTTTTGCTTGTTTTATTCCCTACAGCGCTTATTGTTTGAAAAAAAAAAAGGAAAAGAAAAAAGAAAAGAAAGAAAATCCCCCTATATTGGGAAGAGGTAAATGTGTCCCTTCACACACTTAACACTCACACGATGTCCTCACACACTTTGGCCCTATATCCGGGCTTTCTTACTCTTTTAGGGAAGTAGGAGGGGGTCATGTAGCGGTACCCGTGGGTTCTACCCCGTTAGTATCCGTAAAGGCTTCTACTCAAATTGAAACTCGTTCTATTCACTGTGATACCCGTGGAATTTTCTCGATAATATCATGGTTATAGAATGGGGCTCTACTGTTTACAGTAGGGGCAATTTGGGAACCTGTGGCTTTTAGAAAATTAGATCCTGAGCTAAACTATCACGATAGCCGAAAGCCGTAGTAAGCTACCTTATAAGATAGAACTATCCAAATAGGTAGCGCTCATCCGGTATCAGGAGTCTCCCTATTATAGGACAAAAGGGGCATACTTACTCTTACCCTGTTATGTTTTAATTTCCTTTTGTTCATTTTTGTGAGGGTAATCTTGAATTCTACTGAAACACCTACACATTTTCCTACTTTGATAAATGTGTATGTGTCACCGTGTCAACAGTATGATTCAAAGTTACCCAAATTTATCTTGCTAACAAGTCTTTCCGCAGGCATCTTCAAACCAATAGTCTGTGAAAAGGATAGGCATCATTTTTATCATGGCATCCTCGAGTCAGTCGGCAGAAGAGGTTCAGAATGCTAAACTTTGGTCCAAATCAGCTCATAGTCCAGTATTCCCACAAAATGATGTTTCCAAAGCACACGCTAGCTTACTACCTTCATTGGATCTGAATAAAATAGAGGTCAGAATGAACGGCCTCGAGGGTCTGTCTAATGGATGGAAGTCGCTTCCCGATCAGGTCTAGGCACGATTTGAAGAGAAGTACGGGAGGATTGCAACCTTAATGCGAGTCAAAGTCCAAATCTCGGCATTAAAGGCCATGCTGTCGATTTGGAATCCTAAGTATGGGGTATTCTCTTTCAATGATATTGATACGGTTCCCACTATGGAAGAATATCAGGCATTACTAGGGATTCCTTACTCATTGCAGAATCGGATCTACCTACACCTCGAGCATAGGCAGACCTGGAAACGATTGGCACATATATTGGGTACTTCCCCAGAAGAAGTAAAGTCAAAAGAAATTGTCAAAGGAAACACGCGTGGTTGGTATTGGACACATCTCAAGAAGTGGTTAGATTAATACCTCTAAGAGAAACAGTGGGATCGAGCTTCAGTGGCACTCGCCTTAGGAATTTATGGTCTGATTTTGTTCCTGGGACCATTGGGAATCATAACCTGCAGCACGGTGGAAGTATTCTGGGCAGTAGAAAGGCAGGAGGTCAATCCAATACCGGTAATTCTTGCGGAGACCTTATTAACCCTGACCTACTGCAGATGACAGGGGAAGGGGTCCATTAAGTGTTGTTCTCAATTGTTATACCTCTGGATTATCAGTCATATGTGTCCTGTGGAGACAAAGGGATTGACTTGGTACCTTGACCAACCTCCCATCGAGAAGATGACCTGGTTAGCAATCAGTCCGAAGAATGAACAGCAATGGCGGGAACGGATTTTGAGTTTCAATAGCCATGATTACTGTTGGAGGAAACTGTGGACGTTAGGCCAATCCGTTTTGATCAGCACGGGAGGTAATCAGTCAGTATCCCTAATCGGAGTAACCGGATACACAAGTTACACTCCGGCATTAGTAATGAGGCAGTTTGGCTCAACACAGTCCAGAATCAACATTGAAGAATACCACCAAGGTCATTTCTACCATGAGCTCAAGGAAGAGGAAGGGTTGAAAGTGGCTCGCAGATCCTGGGAAAACATCTCTCTGATGGAAAGGTCGCCTAAAGGTCCAAGTGCCACACGCGATTATCTTGAATGGAGGGCTGACAGGGACCGAGAACACTCAACTACAGAATTCAAAGATAGCGACCCTCGCCGAAACATCCTATTAAAAGAAGCTGATAATCATCTGGCTGACTCACTACAAAAGGCAAATACCGAAAATTCACAACTGCAAGAACAAATAAAACAGTTGGAGGACCAACGGCAGAACCTTAAAAGAAAGGTGAGAAGACTCAGGGAAGAAGCAAGGGCCGAAAAGATGGGGTTCGAAGGACAAGAGGAACGGTGGGAAGAGGAAAAAGACTCTCTCCAAGCTGTGGTGAAAGAAGTGGAAGCACAGAATAGTAAGCTTCAGGAAAAAATGAAATACCAGGAAATACTCATTGAAGAGTATAAACAAGAAAATAAAAAGAAGAAGCTCGAATTGAAAGAACAGGCACTACTCATCAACGATATCTTGAAAGAGTGTGCTAAGGAAAGGAAAGAGAAAGAAAAACAAGCTGCTCTCTATCAAGAACTGAAAGAGAATGTTGACCAACTGGAGAGAACGATAGCGCAGGGAAGACAAGAACTAAACCTGAATCCGAATATGCTCTGAAAGCATTTGACCCTGCCAAGCAAGAAGAAAGGCTATATGAGTATCTCAGGAAATGTCATCTCATTATAAAGAATCTCCCAGAGCCTAGGCCGATGTAAAGAATACGGTGTACAAATTATTCAGTTAATGAAATGATTTTTGGACCTTTGTTTAGTAAATTTGTGAATGAATAATATGACTCCCGTAGGAACTCCCTCGCTAGGGTTATGTGAAAAATTGAGTGCGCTATATGGACAGGTATCATAAATGCACATTCAATCCAGTCATTCACGGTCAGACTATCGAACGATGCCATGATAAAGTTGATGCAATCATCCTTCCGCAGATTTCATTCTGGATCCCAAATGCCACTGTATCCTTCGTCCGGACCAGGACTTTTTAGTTTTTTTTTGCAAAATTCGAAATTCATTAAAAACCTTTTTTTACTCCTTACAGGAAATCAACATTGAACAAGGCAAGTCTGACCAAGCACACGGTTCAACCCAAGCGAGTGTACTTAACAAGATCTCGAACAAAGAAGATAATGGAAGATCAGGAACAAGTACAGAACCTACAAGGGCAGGTTTCCGAATTGAAGGATCAGGTCTCAGAACTTATGAGACTAATGAGGGAAATGTCCCAGAATAAACCCGCTTCAGAGCCTAGCCTACCACTACCTCCTCCACCACCTACAACAATGGATCCCCATCAAGCATCAACTTCTTTTACCTTTCAGTCACCTATTCCGGACCCGACAATCACTGTCAATCCAGCTACCATAAATAATGACTTACCTTACTCTCATTACCCAGCTGTTTCAAACACCGATCCATACCTTTCAATCCTAATCCCACCAGTACATTCCGCCCCTCATCTCCCAACTGGGGGAGTATTCCATGCAGCGGGAGGGGAAAATAAGACAAAAGAAAGCGAGAAACTATCTGCTCTAAAGGAGAGATTAAGGGCAATTGAAGGACTGAATATGTATGGTTCAGTCGATGTGGCATCGCTTAGATTGGTTCCTGATGTGGCTGTGTCGCCTAAGTTCAAGGTCCCTGATTTCGACAAGTATACTGGGAATTCAGACCCTCGCATTCACTTGGCCACCTATATCGCCAAGATGTCCGCTCTGACGGATGATGATAGGCTGTTAGTCCACTTCTTTCATGAGAGCCTCTCCGGGGCGGCCCTGAGGTGGTGCATTCAGTTGGACAGGAGCAAACTACGCTCCTGGAAAGATTTGGCAGATGCTTTCCTCAAGCAGTACAAGTTTAATTGTGAAGTGGCTCCCACAAGGAGGGACCTCCAGAACCTGGTACAGAGGGACAGGGAAAGCTTTAAGGAGTATGCCCAGAGATGGAGAGAAAAGGTGGCAGAAGTGCACCCCCCGGTGACCGACAATGAGCTATGCTCTCTGTTCATCGAGACTTTAAAAGCTCCTTACTTCAACTTGATGATTGGGAACACTTCCAACAGCTTCCCAGACATCATCCAGGCTGGTGAAAGAATTGAAGCCAATTTAAGAATGGGACGACTGCAGGAGTTGGCTGAGAACCCTGCAAAGAAAGCTGCCAATTTTGGCAAGAAAAAGGAGGGTGATGTGCATTCTGTCACCCGGCAGAATAATTACCCCCCACTACCTCAAAATAACTACCGGCCATATCCTCCCCCCCATGGCCAAACAGTCGCAAGCATTCCACCTCCTTTCCCAAACTACCCACACCCGCGCCCGCAGTATCCCCCACCAACTAGTTACCAACCTAGACCACCTCCTCCTCCTGCTCAACCAAGACCACCACAAAACAACCCAAGGCCCCCAAGAAACCCTGATCCACCTCTTCCCCTCCCGCTCAGTGAAATATACAGATATCTTGTCGGTATAAACCAGATAGTACCAGTTCCCCTAGACCCAATTCAGCCTCCATACCCCAGGTGGTATGATGCCACTGCCCGTTGTGAGTATCATGGAGGGGCACAAGGGCACTCAACTGATAACTACGGAGCACTCAGGGGAAGAGTGCACGCCCTAATCCAGAACGGGTGGCTAAAAATTGAGGGAAATGGTTCCCTCCCCAATGTTACCTCGAACCCATTGCCCAACCATAATACGGGCAATGGTGTAAATATGATAGAGTCTGATGGAGAAAGACCAACACCGAAAGTAGACAAGCTGGTTCCTCACTTTGAGGAAATTTTTGCTGTGGCAATAAGGGAAGGCTACCTTTGCCCTCAGGTAGCGGGATTGGAAGAAGGTACAGGGTGTCCTTACCATGGAGGGGCAGCTGATTATGAGCTGCGGGACTGTGAGGGATTCAGGCAAGAGGTTCAGAACTTGTTATCTCTCAAAGTTCTGAGATGTCAAACAAGGTCGAAGACAGAAGGGGAAGTGAACACAACTAGATACGGCCAAGATGCTTCTACCTCCAAACCCAGAATCACTTTCTCACCCCCAGTAGCGTCACCGCCAGTAACGGTTATCCGAACTCCGCCTCAGCTCCCTGTCACAAATACTCATACTGTCCCTTGGAACTATAATTTCTAAGTTTTCACATGAGGGGCATTAAGCAGTACATCAGCTCCTAATCTCGCCTCACCTCTGGCACCACCAAAACCATGTTTCACTCCTCATGAACATTTTAAAATGACTTATGCCGGACCTGCCACCAGTGCTACTCCCCAAGTTGATCCCCAACCCGTCGCTGCCACAAAACCCTCCTCCCTTGAGCAAGAGGTCGAGTTCATAACTCGAAGTGGGAGGTGTTACGGGAAAGAAGAAAAAGAAAAGAGAAAAGGGAAAGTAAAGATGGGAGAGTCATTGAAGAATGCTGAAGAGGAGGTTGAGAAGACAGAGGAAGTAGAGCCTGCTGAGCATAAAGAAGAGGAGGAACTACTGCTCCAAATAATGAAACAGAGTGAGTATGATGTGGTGGAGCAGTTAAGAAAGACACCTGCCCGAATTTCGCTGTTGTCGCTGATCTTGAGTTCGGAAATGCACCGACAAGCCTTGCAGAGGATCCTGGATCAGGCCTTCGTGAACCCCGACATCACTCCGGGACAGTTTAAGAAGATAGTGGGACAAATCCAGGCATCCAGTTTTGTTACTTTCTCGGAGGACGAGATAGATCTGGCGGGTTTAAGGCACACTAAAGCTCTGCATGTGACAGTGAAATGTAAGGGTTGTATAGTAGCCAAGGTACTTATTGATAACGGATCAGCTCTCAATGTACTCCCTAGTGCTACCTTGGCTAGATTGCCAGTTGACCAATCAGATATACGTCAAAGTGCTATGGTGGTAAAAGCCTTTGACGGTACCAGAAGAGAAGTATTGGGAGATATTGATTTGCCACTTCAAATTGGCGCATGCACTTTCCACGTCACATTCCAGGTGATGAATATTGAGCCGGCCTACACTATGTTGCTGGGAAGGCCTTGGATCCATTCTGCGAACGCCGTTCCCTCAACTCTGCACCAGAGGATAAAGTACATCATGGACGGCAAAATCATCACGGTGAGAGGAGAAGAAGCCATATTAGTCACCAAGCCACAATCACTCCCTTATGTGGAAGCGGCTGAGGAGTCGTTGGAAAGTTCTTTCCAGGCCCTTGAGTTACAAGACACCGAAAATGATAGGGCTATGGCTATGGTGGCCAAAGTAATGTCAAAGAATGGATATCAGGAGGGTAAAGGCTTGGGCACCGCATTGCAAGGGATCGTTGAACCTATACCGGCTATTCAGAAGATAGGTCGCTGTGGTTTGGGTTATGAGGAAGATGCCCTTATGGATGGGCGATTCTGGATGAGGAAAATACTTCGGGATCAAAGATTCGATCAGAAAATGGGAAAGATGAAAGTAGTCCCGAGAATCACAGAAGTCTTCACTAAACCGGTCATTGAAAATCCAGCAGATGTGGAAGAATCACCTGATGAACCATCCATCGATGTCATCTATCTGGATTCCTTGTATGGAGCCCTGGTCTCGCCAATAGCTGAGGGGTAGGAACTAGACAACTGGACGGCAGAGGACATCCCTGTACTCAATTTCGAGTAAAGTACCTTTGGTTATCAACACTTGATCATTTTGTCCATGGTGACAAGTGTAATACTGTAAATGGACCTTTTTCTTATGGCATAAACGTTAATGAATTAATAGTGCATTTTAAATCCAATTCTCTCTTTCTTTCCTTTTGAATTCCATCCTTATAATACGTTCTATTTTTATTCATTCAGGACCATTCATCAATTAACACCTAATAATCCAATAGACTCAGAAATTCCTCTGGTTAATTTCGAAATCCCCATAACTGCCATTACTTCAAGTGATTCTGAGGAAGACCTTACAGAAGAAAGCAATGAAAAGGATGAGCCCTCCCTAGTGCCTTGTGGAGACGAAACGCACACCATAAATTTAGGCACAGAAGAAGTAAAAAGGGAACTTAAGGTAGTGGAGAGTGAAGAATTGGGAGATATGATCAGTCTGCTTAAAGAATTCCTCGACGTATTTTCCTGGAGCTATGATGATATGGTTGGTTTGGACCCCCAGATAGTGACAAACAAAATTCCCCTAATTCCGGGGACAGTCCCGGTAAAGCAGAAGTTAAGGAGAATGAATCCCGACACACTGCTCAAAGTTCGGGATGAAGTCAAGAAACAGTATGACGCTGGGTTCCTGGAAGTGGTCAAATATCCCTAATGGGTGGCTAACGTCGTCCCGGTAATGAAGAAGGATGGGAGAGTCAGGGTGTGCGTTGACTACAGGGATCTTAATAAAGCAAGCTTAAAAGATGATTTCCCTCTCCCCCACATTGATGTGTTAGTTGATAATGCTGCGGGATTGGGCAGGTGTTCATGTATTGATGGGGCATCAGGGTACAATCAGATCCCAATGGACGAGGAAGACAAGGATAAAACTGCTTTCATCACTCAATGGGGAGTATTTTGCTATCGGGTCATGCCTTTCGGGTTGAAGAATGCTGGTGCTACCTACCAGCGTGCAATGGTCACATTATTCCACAATATGATGCATAAAGAGGTGGAAGTGTATGTGGATGATATGATCATTAAATCCAGGGGAAAAGAGAGCCACGTACAGGTGATGAGGAGGGTATTCGAAAGGCTCAGGAAATACCAGTTGAAACTGAACCCTGCCAAATGCATATTCGGAGCTAGATCTGGAAAGTTGTTGGGATTCATAGTAAGTGAGAAAGGAACAGAAGTAGATCCAGACAAAGTTCGAGCTATTCAAGAAATGCCATCCCCAAAAACAGAAAGGGAGGTGCGCAGTTTCCTGGGAAAATTGAACTACATATCAAGGTTTATTTCCAACCTCACTGCCAAAGCTGAGCCTATTTTCAGACTACTCCGGAAGAACAACTCCACCCAATGGGATTCAGTTTGTCAAGAGGCTTTTGAGAAAATCAAGCAATACTTGTCAAGCCCACCAATATTGGTTCCACCCGTGGCAGGGAGGCCTCTTATCCTGTATATGGCGGTCCAACAGAACTCGATGGGATGCGTTTTGGGACAACATGATGATACCAGCCGAAAGGAGAGGGCTATTTATTACCTGAGAAAGAAGTTCAATGATTGTGAGTCAATGTACTCTTTCTTAGAAAAGACTTGTCGCGTTAGCTCGACAAAGAAATCGCCTCAAGCACTACATGTTGAATCACAAGACATGGCTCATCTCCAGGATGGATCCTATCAAATATGTATTCGAAAGCCCATTCGTGCCAGGTAGGATAGCCAAGTGGCAGGTTATACTCTCCCAATATGACATAGTCTATATGACCCGGAAAGCGGTGAAAGGTAGCGTAATCGCTGACCTCCTAGCAGAAAATCCTATCCAGGATTATGAAGCTCTGGATTTTGAGTTCCCTGATGAGCATATTAATGAAGTAGATCATAAGAAGAGGGGCCACCGATATATGGGAAATGTATTTTGACGGTTGCCAATTTGTCCGTAATGGAATTGAGTCGTATTGATATCCCCGGATGGAAAACACTTTCCGATAGCCATTAAGTTGAGATTTGACTGCACCAACAACGTCGCAGAATACGAAGCTTGTGTGATGGGTCTACAGGCTGCCATCAAAATGGAAATCAGGAAGTTGGAGGTATATGGAGACTCAGCCCTGATTATTTATCAAGTCAAGGGAGAATGGCAAACCAAGGATCCGAAGCTAATCCCATATCAGAAGTACTTACTGGAGCTGATTAAGAAATTCGAAGAAATCTCTTTCACTCACCTTAGTAGAGACAAGAATGAATTTGCTGATGCCTTAGCTACTCTAGCTGTTATGGCCCAAATGGAAGAAGGGCAGACAACTCAAGTATTGAGGATTAAAGCAAGGGATAAGCCAGCTTATTGCTTCATGATTGAAGAAGAGCCCGATGGTAAGCCTTGGTATCATGACATCCTGATCTACTGCAAAACCAGAGAATTCCCTTCGGGGGCAAGCAAAAACGAAAAAAGGATGATTCAGAAATTAGCACTGGGATACTTCCCCAGTGGAGAAGTCCTTTACAAGAGGAGCTCCAACGGCGAATTGTTGAGATGTGTGGATGCAAAAGAGGCGAAGAAGATCCTTTTTGAGACTCATGAGGGAAATTGTGCAACCCATGCCAATGGGCACATGATGGCTAAACAAATTATGCGACGGGGGTATTTTTGGACCACAATGGAAAAGGATTGCATCGAGTATTTCCAGAAGTGCCATAAGTGTCAGATCTATGCTGATCCGATAAATGTGCCACCTCACAAGTTGTTCAACCTCGTCTCACCATGGCCTTTCGCAATGTGGGGCATCGATGTAATTGGTCCCATCAATCCCAAGGCATCCAATGGGCACAGATTTATCCTTGTAGCCATCGACTATTTCTCCAAGTGGGTCGAGGCGACATCCTATGCTCACGTCACACAGAACACGTTTCTCAAATTCCTCAGAAGCAATATCATCTGCCGGCATGGTCTCCCCAATGAAATCGTCACTGACAACGCCAAGAATCTCAATGGTCCAAAGATTCAAAAATTGTGTGATCAATACAAAATCCGACATCTCAATTCCTCCCCATACCGTCCCCAGATGAATGGAGCGGTGGAAGCCGCAAATAAAAATCTCAAGAGGATAATCCGGAAAATGACGGTCACATATAGGGATTGGCATGATATGCTTCCCTACGCTCTTCACGCATACCGGACTTCTGTGAGAACCTCAATCGGGGCAACTCCATACTCACTGGTTTACGGGATGGAAGCAGTATTACCTATTGAAGTTGAAATTCCTTCCCTAAGGATTCTGAGGGAATCGGGGATTGATGAGTCAGAATGGATCCAGTCGAGGTTGGATCAGTTAAACTTGCTGGATGAAAAAAGGTTAACAGCGGCATGTCATGGGCAATTATACCAGAGGAGAATGGCTAGGGCATTTGACAAAAGCGTTCGCCCACGCGAATTCCAACCCGGGGACCTAGTTCTGAAGAAAGTGCTACCGAATCAAAACGATCCCCGGGGCAAATGGTCACCAACCTACGAGGGACCCTATGTGGTTAAAAAGGCATTTTCTGGAGGAGCCTTGATCTTAACCCACATGGATGGAAAAGAATTTCCAAGACTGGTGAATGCTGACACTGTCAAGAGATACTATGCCTAAAAAAAAAAAAAAAAAAGAGGTAGGAGTGAAAACCTGAAAGGGCGCTCCTAGCAAAATGTGTGAAAGAAGGCGAAAACCCCGAAGGGGCGCTTTCTGAAAAATGAGTGAAGGATGAAAACCCGAAAGAGCGTCCTGAAAGAGCGAAAAAAAAATAATAAAAAAAGGGGGCTTAGGGGTGAAAACCCAAAAGGGCATACCAAGAACAAAAAGGGAGAAATAAGGAATGGGGGGCATGAAACCAGGATGAAGAGGAAACCGTCATGGCATGAGACTTCAGAGTACTTGAAATAATGGCAGTTAAGGAACTTCAAAGCTAACCATAAGGAATGTGTGAGGTCTAACCTTGGACCCATTTCTTTGATACTCTATCTTTGCTCTTATTAAAACCGTAATAAAGTCATACTTCATTCCCAATGCTTTTATCCTTTCTTTAACATTATCCTTCTGCAATCTTGTTATTTAATGCGCTATTAATCAATTAAAATTTTGCTATAGGATTAGGATTTAACAATTGATAACCTCACGTACTTTACTATGAGATTTGCAGGGAATGACCAGGAAAAGGGTAAAAAAAAAAAAAAAAAAACTGGAGGTGAAAACCCAGAAGGGCGCTTCTAGACAAAGGAGAAGTGAAAACCCGTAAGGGCGCATCTCGGGAGAAAGTTGAAAAACAGAAGAGGGGCATTTGAAAATGGGGTCATAGGTCAAGTCTTGTAACTCGTCCTCCATTCATCATTGACCTTCGAGATTCTGTTAAGTACACTTCATTGGGAAAGAACTTCCTGTGTCCGGATTAGGCTTGCCATGTAAGTGCGATTTAATTTCCTGCAATTTACATTTCATCAACCTCTGGTTCCTTGATCTAAGTTGATTTTAATTTCCTGCAATTTAATTTTCCTGCTATCAACCTCTGGTTCCTTGATCTAAGTTGATTTTAATTTCCAGCAATTTGCATTTCCTGCTATCAACCTCTGGTTCCTTGATCTAAGTTGATTTTAATTTCCTGCAATTTAATTTTCCTGCTATCAACCTCTGGTTCCTTGATCTAAGTTGATTTTAATTTCCAGCAATTTGCATTTCCTGCTATCAACCTCTGGTTCCTTGATCTAAGTTGATTTTAATTTCCAGCAATTTACATTTCCTGTTATCAACCTCTGGTTCCTTGATCTAAGTTGATTTTAATTTACATTTCCTGCTATCAACCTCTGGTTCCTTGATCTAAGTTGATTTTAATTTTCAGCAATTTAAATTTCCTGCTATCAACCTCTGGTTCCTTGATCCAAGTTCATTTTAATTTTCAGCAATTTACATTTCCCATTATCAACCTCTGGTTCCTTGATCTAAGTTGATTTTAATTACCTGCAATTGGATTTTAATTCCTGTTGCCAACCTACAGGTCACTAACATAGGTGTGCTTTAGTTCCCTAACTTCGAACACCTAATCGTCCAAAATATGAGTCTGAATCTTTACATAATTCCTACACAGGAAATTTTTCCCTTTAATAGAAATTATGTAAAGAGGGGCAGCTGTCGACACCATATTTTGGCCGATCCCCAGAATCAATAAACTTCGAAACCGATTCCCAGCACTAAGTCTCCCTTTGCCAGCCAATTATATTTCCGATCTCTCTTTGCCATTTAACCACATTTCTGACCTCTCTTCACAGAGAGAGTTGAATCAATGTTAAGCCCTCGTATCCAATGAAGCCTTACCGGTCTATTAAATCACTCACCGACCTCTCGAACTCATTGTCCAATCTCCTGACCAGTCAAGTATGTTCCTGATTTTTTTTTACAAATGAAATCGAACTGACACTAAATCTTTGTTACCAGTTTTATTGCCGATCTCCCATTTCAAAAGTTTAAGAACAATCAAAGGTTCCGTTTTGGTTTAATGATGCCCCGATCTTAAATGTTCAAGCCAGATTTTCAATTTTAATTAAGTTCTGTTTAGCGTTGGTTCTCTACCGATCTCATGCTCATTGTGTTTTCCGATCTCTCACACTTGGGTTAATAATCACTTTCACTTATTTCAACATACTCAGGCAATTAAGTGTTCCGATCACAACCATTCATCGAACAAAAGAGGCATTCCATTTCATTTCATTTCAAAATTTGTACAAGTTACTCAGCTGGGGGATCACCCCTAGCCTGATCTACATTTTGTCCGTTCCCCCTCTCACCCTCAGCCACCTCCTCACTCTCCTCACCTTCATCCTCGGGAGCCAGGTTGGCCATCCAGGAGAAGTCCTCCTCAGGGTAACGCTTCTTGAGCTCAGCCAGGAGATCTCTGTGGGCGTTCACATAAGCGCCGGCCACTCCAGTCACTATCTCTTCTTCTTTCGCCTTGAGCTCCTCAGTGAGGTGAGCGATGTGAGCGGCTTCATCGGCCCGAAGTGCTTGAACTTCTTCCAGAACACGAGTCTGCTCGTCTAGCTTATCCTCATAAAGTTTCATCTGCCCCTTGATATCCGATATATAGTTTTGAGCGGATAAAATCTGGGATCGAAGGGAAGACACTTCATGACTCTTCAGCTCGACCTCCTTACTCAGGCGGTGAGCCTTTTCTCGCACTATGTGCTGGTTCACCAAACACTCCACATTCAGGCTTATGGATCTGGTCAAAATGTTATCAAGAGAATCCAGAGACAGCCTATCTCGGTCTTCCCTGAGGCAGATAGATGACCCCAGGACCTTAGCGAAGCCTGGATTTTCTCGAACCGTCCGGTTCTTCTCCAGTGAAGTGAACAGGACATGGGCGCCTCAGGAAAGAGGCCTCGCAGGAGGCTGAGAAGGACCCCCTTCGGTGCTCGGAACAGCTGGGGGAGGTGGAGGCGGCTCTTCTTGGTGAGGAGGAGACCGGATCGCTTCAACATCAGGGATCGGCTGTACTGAAGGTTGAGAAGAACCCCCTTGCATCTCCTCAGCTTCATGCCCGGGGGTCTGGAGCAGTTCAGATCGCTTCATCTCCCGTACTTTCCAAGAGATCTCTCTTTTTCGCTTCCGGTTCTCTTTGGAAGCTTCGTCTCTTGCCATACCTGCACGGATAATAGGTCAGTGAGATCGATGAGGCCTAAGATCAGAGATTATAGAAAATACCTAGGCCTAGGTCAGAGAGTTGGAGCCCGCGATCTTCACCGGTGATCAGCTGCATCGTCCAATGATGCAGTTCGGCTGTCACTGCATCCAAACAAGAAAACTTCTCCCTAGCCGCTTGATCTTTCAATTCCATCACCACGGCTCCCTCTTCCCTATTCAGGGCGAGATGCTTCGGACGCGAAGGGCCCAGATGTAGCCAGCTTCGAGGGAAGCCCTTGAAGCCATTCGGAATTTTGCTCCTCAGAATAAAGAAGCGGTTCTTCCAATTCTTCAGGGAGGAGGGCAGATCGGTGAAGAGCCTGCAATGTGGCTTCGCCTGAAAGAACCAGTACTCGTCTTCCTTTCGGCGGGTCAGTCTATGTAGTTCAGAAAATACTTTGGCTGTAGGATGGAGTCCCTTGGCACGGCAGAGCCCCCTGAAAGCCACCAGGATCTGCCACGAGTTTGGGTGAACTTGGGCAATGCACACTTGGTGAAATTTTAAGACCTCCTTGAAGAAATCGTCTAGAGGGAACCGCAGACCGGCTTTTAATTGTTCTTCGTAGACCATGATCATATCATTCTCTTTGAAGAAGTAATCGGCACGAAGATCGCCGTGGCACTTAATTAGCTCGTACGAATCAGGCCGAATGTTATATTCTTGGCTAAACAATTGTAGGTCGATTTCTTGAAGGATCGACGGTAGCTCGTCTATAGGAAGACTTTCCCTCCCTGAAGAATGTGCATGCCTTGAAGGTTCTGCTCAAACTGGAACAGAGGCCCTAGGAGGTTCAGGTTGCGCGCTTGGTCCGACCACCTCTGCTTCGTCGGATGACCAGGAAACGTGAACGAAAAGGGGGCTTGCCGCTCTCTGACCTTCGGCGCCGCTCATTTTCAAAGGAAGTAAAAAAATTTAAAGTAAAAGAAGGATCAAAACCCTTACCGGAGCTTGATCGGTGTCGGAAGAGCTTGAAAATCGAGAGAATTTTGAAGTCGTTCGCAAGGTGTTGAAAAGGACGTAAGAGAGCAACTGGCTAACCCACCCCTATTTATACTCGTCCGAGCATTTAATGCTCACGATATTCCAGGTGGTGCATCGGGTAGCGGGACTCGCCAGCTGTTCTGACACGCCTCACGCATATTCCCAAGATTCCGTGAAGAGATCGGTTAATTATAGAGCGGCAGACTAAGGTGTTTTGAATTACGGATCGGATAAGTGTCATTCAAATGAAGAACCAGATCGGACAAATATATCAGAGATCGGAAAATAATTAATGCAATAATAATAAGATGTTAATCGACAAAATAAAATCTTTATTTCCAAAAGATCGGATTACATCATTTGGGCGATCTCAAGAGATCAGATTACATTTCCAAAAGTCAGATTACATCATTTGGGCGATCTCAAGAGATCGGATTACATTTCCAAAAAGTCAGATTACATCAAAAGGCCGAAGAACATACTATCTAAAGAGGGCCTATGTCAAAGTCAACATTGTGACTGATCCAAAGGGTGTATGGCAAACGTGGCCCGAGCGCCGGAACACCCAATGTGGAGGGAAGCTGCTGTCGGAACACCCAATGTGGTGAGAAGCCGAATAAACTTGGAAGAGCAACCGCCAAGGGTCGGCGGAACATTAGCAATTTGCTCGGCCAAAATCGGTTCGCCGATTATGCCAGTCGAACGACTCGAGATCGGCACGATCGAGGTCCGCAATCTAGATCGGTTAATTGGTCCAGTTCTCTCACCATCATCAGACAAGGTTATCGCAATTATTCGATCACCGGGATCGTAAATTTTCAGTGGGGGAATAAAGAAATCCATCGGAAAGGGATCAAAAGCCACAGTCGTAGCCGGAGCTACTGCCGGAACAGTTAGAACAAGAAAGTAAAAAGGAAGAGAGGAAAATCGAATGAGGGAAGTTTCTTCTGTCAGGGGTATATATAGGGAGAAACCAGGCATTTATTGCTAAGCAGAAAACGAAGCGGACGCTTCGGGAATCAAGGGGAAATTAATGCTTTGACCGGACCAGGCCTGAGTAAGGAAAGGATCGGAATGATAGAGATCGGAAGAGGGGAGACCAGTATGAAAGATCGGAAAAGGAGCATGTCAAGGAGATCAGAAAGAGGGAAGATCGAAAGGCAAAGAGGATAAGACAAATTCCAATAACCGTAGTCAGAATCAGAGCCAAGGTAGTTAAAGCGTTGCAGACGAAATCTCCACCGCACGCCTGAGAATCGCCCACAATGCTGACAGGTGCCAGAGTATGTCATGACAGTCCTGTACATCCCAATCTCTACCGTTGGTCTCACTTGCAAAGACGAGTCCAAAGCCTTTGGATTAAAGAGGAAGACGACAAGACCGGCGCCTTTTATTCCCAGCCCTTGGATCGCCCAGGTCAACGAAGTTTTGGACCGTCAGATTAGAAGAAGAAAAGGACAAGTATCCTGAGAATGATCTCGGCCGTTCATTTTGATTCGCCTTAATTCTCAAGCATCCGATCATGTCCTTTGAAATCCTGACCCTCCGTCCCCCTCAAAATAGATCTTGACCCTTCATGGGAGGCACCCGGTCCCTATAAATACCTGCATTAAAAACTGTTCAGGGGACGGACGAAAAATATTGAAGAGGTGGTAATTATAGTGGAAGAACTCTGAAAAATTAATTCAGCTCGTTACTCTGCTATTGGAAAGACTTTTGAAACTAGTTTTCGGAAGTATTTTCTTGCAAAAGGGGATTTTTGAATACTGAAACTCCATTTTCAGGCTGTTCATTATCCTGTGATACTCTCACTGTCTATCTTTGTCATCTCTATTTTCCCTCCATTTTAGCAAAGTGTCCTTCATTTCACGGCAAACTTTAGTCATCGGGCCATCAGCTCGCCGTCCTATCACGTCTGGTGATTTCGTTGTCGGTTCAGTAGATTTGGCTCCCTACAGGTAAGTGTTTATATCGTAGCTTTATCGAGTGTTCTTTTCATCTCACGTACTTCTATTGCTTTTACGTTTATAATTTTTACCAAGTTTACAATTCACGAAGAAAGTTATTCCCGAGTTCATTCTTGAGTTGATCAGTTAGTTCTTTTATCATTCCTTGTTACCTCTAAATGCAAGAGTTCTAGCCCCGAGCAGCATGCAAGTAGTTGGATAAACTGTAAACAACTGTATCTTAAGCGCTCCTTTAAAATAATAAAATGTCTGAGCAATAAGTCATGGAAATGGATAAGTTGAACTACTAGGCTAGTATGAAATGTGATTGGGTTAAACGCCATAAAGCGAAATAAAATCGAATCTCAGTTAAATAAAGAAAATAGATCGAGTATTGCCCGTCGAAAGGTATTGGCACGGCGACCACATAGGAGGTCTGTAGAGTTCGGTTTAATGTCCCCTGTCTAATCCTGAGGTGTCAAAGGGTTAAAAAGAATCTTCTTTCTGGTCCTCGGAATCTTTGAATGCCAAAACCCTTGACCTTAGGCTCCCACGATATGTAAAATTTTAGGAGGTCGGAAAAGTCCTTATCCGATCCCCATCAAAGTGTTAAAAGATCGGAGGAGAGTTCTTATCCGGTCTCAACTCAAAATTTTAATAAATATTTAATAGAGATCGGAGGAGAGTTCTTATCCGGTCTCAACTCAAAATTTTAATAAATATTTAACAGAGATCGGAGGAGAGTTCTTATCCGGTCTCAACTCAAAATTTTAATAAATATTAAAGAGTTCGGAGAAGAGTTCTTATCCGATTCTTAAATTGAATTTTAATAAAATATCCCTTTCAAATAAAATTAACATACAACAGTAACTCACTAAGGTTGTCTCATTTACTTATGTATCTGGGTGATCCGAATTTAGTGAAAAATTAAAATTTCCTTTTGTCAAAAGGATTAACAACGCAAAGTTAAATCTACTTACCCTTATTGAGGGATGAGGTGGGGTGCCTAACACCTTCTCCACCCGTTTACGGACCCCGAACCTAGAATCTCTGTCTTGAAGTGGTTTCATTTCAATTTATCTTCTCAAACGGTTTTCTTTAGTTTCCCTCAAAACTAAGGTGGCGACTCCTCACTCTTTCCCACTTCGGTGAGGGTTCGTTCAGGCGACCGCAAAATCCCTTGCGACAGACATGCTCATCTGGGAATTCAAAATCCAAGGCTTCATAATCTTGGATAGGGTTCTCAGCCAAGAGATCAGCGATTACGCTACCTTTTACTGCCTTCCGGGTCATGTAGACAATGTCATATTGGGAGAGTATGACCTGCCATTTGGTTATCCTTCCCGGCATAAACGGGCTTTTGAACACATACTTAATAGGATCCATCCTAGAGATGAGCCATGTCTTATGATTCAGCATGTAGTGTTTGAGCCAATTTGCCGTCCAGGCCAACGCGCAACAAGTTTTCTCCAGGGAAGAGTATCTTGACTCACAATCGTTGAACTTCTTGCTCAGATAGTATATGGCTCTTTCCTTTCGACCAGTATCATCGTGTTGCCCCAAAACACATCCCATCGAGCTCTGTTGGACTGCCATATACAAGATCAACGGCCTTCCTTCCACCAGAGGAACCAATACTGGTGGATTTGACAGGTACTGCTTGATTTTTTTGAAAGCCTCTTGATAAACGGAATCCCATTGAGCGGTGTTGTTCTTTCGGAGTAGTCTAAAGATAGGCTCAGCTCTAGCAGTGAGGTTGGAAATAAATCTTGATATGTAGTTCAACTTCCCTAGGAAACTGCGCACCTCCCTTTCTGTTTTTGGTGATGGCATTTCTTGAATAGCTCGAACTTTATCTGGATCTACTTCTATTCCTTTCTCGCTCACTATGAATCCCAACAACTTCCCTGATCTAGCCCTAAATATGCATTTGGCAGGGTTCAGTTTTAGCTGATACTTTCTGAGCCTCTCAAACACTTTCCTCAGCACCTGCACGTGGCTTTCTCCTCCCCTGGACTTGATGATCATATCATCCACATACACCTACACTTCTTTATGCATCATATCGTGGAATAATGTGACCATAGCACGTTGGTAGGTGGCGCCAGCATTTTTCAACCCGAAAGGCATGACCCGATAGCAAAATACTCCCCATTGAGTGATAAAAGTAGTTTTCTCCTTGTCTTCCTCATCCATTGGGATTTGGTTGTACCCAGATGCCCCATCAATACATGAACATCTACCCAGTCCTGCAGCATTGTCTACTAACACATCTATGTACGGGAGAGGGAAGTCATCTTTCAAGCTTGCCTTGTTAAGATCCCTGTAATCAACGCACACCCTGACTCTCCCATCCTTCTTCATCACTAGGACAACGTTAGCTATCCATTGTGGGTATTTGACCTCTTCCAGGAACCCAGCATCATATTGCTTCTTGACTTCGTCCTAACCTTAAGTAGAGTGTCAGGGTTCATTCTTCTTAGTTTCTGCTTTACCGGGATTGTCCCTGGAATTAGGGGAATTCTGTGCGTCACTATATGAGGGTCCAAACCAACCATATCGTCATAGCTCCATGAAAACACATCTAGGAATTCCTTGAGCAAACTGATCATATCTTCTAATTCTTCACTCTCCACAACCTTAAGTTCCCTTCTTACTTCTTCCGTGCTTAAGTTTATGGTGTGCGTTTCGTCCCCACAAGGCACCAGGGAAGGTTCATCTCTCTCATCCCTTTCTTCTGCGAGTTCCACCTCAGAATCAATTGAAGTAATGGCAGTTATGGGGATTTCAAAATTAACTAGGGGAATCTCTGAGTCTATTGAATTATTAGGTGTTAATTGATAAATGGTCTCGAAATTGAGTACACGGATGTCCTCTGCAGTCCAGTTGTCCAGTTCTTGCCCCTCAACTATTGGCGAGACTAGAGCTTCATACAAGGAATCAAGATGGATGACGTCGATGGACGGTTCATCCGGTGATTCTTGAACTTCTGTCGGATTTTCAATAACCGGCTTGGTGAAGACTTCTGTGATTTTCGGGACTACCTTCATTTTCCTGAGTTTCTGATCAAATCTTTGATCTCGAAGTCTATTCCTCATCCAGAATCGCCCATCCATGAGGGCATCCTCCTCATAACCCAAACCGCAACGTCCTACCTTCTGGATAGCCGATATAGGTTCGACAATCCCTTGCAATGCGGTGCCTAACCCCTTGCCCTCTTCGTACCCATTCCTCGACATCACCTTGGCTACCATAGCCATAGCCCCTTCATTTCTTGAGACGGTTTCTTGTAATTCGAGGGCTTGGAAGGAGCTTTCCAACGACTCCTCAGCAGCTTCCACATAAGGAAGTGATTGTGGCTTGGTGACCAATAGGGCTTCTTCCCCTCTCATGGTGATGATTTTGCCGTCCACAATGTACTTAATCTTCTGGTGCAAAGTTGAAGGAACGGCATTCGCTGAATGGATCCAAGGCCTCCTTAGCAGCATAGTGTACGCCGGCTCAATGTTCATCACTTGGAACGTGACGTTGAAAGTGCATGCACCAATTTGGAGAGGCAAGTCTATGTCTCCCAGCACCTCTCTCCTTGTGCCGTCAAAAGCTCTTACCACCATAGCACTTTGACGAATGTTCGACCGGTCAACCGGCAGCTTGGCCAAGGTGGCACTAGGCAGTACATTAAGCGCTGATCCATTGTCAATAAGGACCTTGGCAACTATACTACCTTTACATTTCACTGTCACATGGAGGGCTTTAGTGTGTGCTAAGCCTGCAGGGTCTATCTCTTCTTCAGAAAAAGTGACAAAACTGGATGCCTGAATTTGTCCTACTATCTTCTCGAACTGCCCCGGTGTGATGTTGGGGTTTACAAAGGCCTGATCCAGAATTTTCTGCAAGGCTTGACGGTGCACCTCAGAGCTCAGAATTAGTGACAGTAGTGAAATTCGGGCAGGTGTCTTTCTTAACTGTTCCACCACATCGTACTCAGTTTGCTTCATTATTTGAAGCAACAGCTCCTCCTCTTTTTTAGGCCCAGTAGGTTCTTCTCTCTCTGCTTTCTCAACCTCCTCTTCCGTACTCTTCTGTGACTCTCCCATTTTTACTTTCCCTTTCTTCTTTTCTTTCTCTTCATTCCCGTAACATCTCCCACTTCGAGTTATAAACTCAACTTCTTGCTCAGGTGGGGAGGATTTTGTGGCAGTGACGGGCTGAGGATTAGCTTGGGGAGTAGTACTGCTGGTAGGTCCGGCATAAGTCATTTTGAAATACTCATGAGGAGTAAAGCACGGTTTTGGAGGTGCCGAAGGTGAAGCAAGATCAGGAGCCGATGTACTACTTGACTCTCCTTGGGTGAAAACTTAGAAGTTATAATTCCAAGGTATGGCATGGGTGTTTGTGACAGGGAGCTAAGGCGGGGTTCGTATGATTGTCACTGGAGGTGAGGATACTGGGGGTGAGAAAGTGATTCTGTGATTAGGGATGGAGGGGTTTTGGCCGAGTCGGGCCGTATTTACTCCGCCCCCCATTTTTAACTTTGCCGGGCATCTCAAAACTTTGAGGGACTGTAAGTTCTGAACCTCTTGTTTGAACTCTTCACAATTTTACAGCTCGTGGTTAGCTGCATTTCCATGATAGGGGCATCCCGCCTTATTTTCAGATTCTGTTATTTGGGGGTGGAGGTAACCTTCCCTTACTGCCATTGTGAAAATTTCCGCAAAGTGAGGAATCAGTTGATCTACTTCCGGTGTTGACCCTTCTCCTTCTGATTCTATCATGTTTACGCCACTGCCCGTATTATGATTGGTCAATGGGTTTGAGGTAACATTGGGGAGAGCACCATTTCCTTCTATCTTCAACCACCCATTCCTGATTAGGGCGTGCACCCTTCCCCTGAGTGCCCCGCAGTTATCGGTTGAATGCCTTTTTGCCCCTCCATGATACTCACATCGGGCAGTGGCATCATACCACCTGGGGTATGGTGGCTGAATTGGGTCAAGGGGAATTGGTACTATCTGGTTAATACCGACGAGGTATCGGTATATTTTGCTGAGTGGGAGGGGAAGGGGTGGATCAGGATTTTTTGGTGGTCTCGGGTTATTTTGAGGTGGTCTGGGTTGGGTAGGTGGAGGAGGCGGTCTGGGTTGGTAATTCGTAGGTGGTGGATACTGTGGGCACGGGTGTGGATAATTTGGGAAAGGGGGTGGAATGTTTGTAATGGTTTGGCCATGAGGGGGAGGATATGGCCGGTAGTTATTTTGAGGAAGTGGGAAGTAATTGTTCTGCCGGGTGATGGAATGCACATCACCCTCCTTCTTTTTGCCAAAACTGGCAGTTTTCTTCGCAGGATTCTCAGTCACCTCCTGCAGTCGTCCCATCCTTAAATTAGCTTCTATCCTTTCACTAGCTTGGATAATATCCGAGAAGCTGTTGAAAGTGTTTCCAATCATCAAATTGAAGTAAGGAGCCTTCAATGTCTCGATGAACAGGGAGCATAGTTCATTGTCAGTCACTGGAGGATATACTTCTGCCGCCTTCTCTCTCCATCTCTGGGCATATTCCTTGAAGCTTTCCCTGTCTCTCTGCACCAGGTTTTGGAGGTCCCTCTTTGTGGGGGCCACATCGCAGTTAAATTTATACTGCTTCAAGAAGGCATCAGCTAAATCCTTCCAGGAGCGCAGTTTGCTCCTGTCCAACTGAATGCACCATCTCAGGGCTACTCCGGAGAGGCTCTCATGAAAGAAGTGGACGAGAAGTCTGTCATCTTCTGTCAAGGCAGACATTTTGGCAATGTAGGTTGCCAGGTGAATGCGGGGGTCTGAGTTCCCGGTGTACTTATCGAAGTCCGGGATTTTGAACTTGGGCGGTACCACCACGTCTAGCACCAATCTCAGTGACGCCACGTCGACTGAACTGTACATGTTTAGCCCCTTTATTGCTCTCAATCTCTCCTCTAGAGAAGACAGCTTCTCATTTTCTTTGGTCTTATTTTCTCCTCCTACTGCATTAAATGCTCCCCCAGTTGGGAGATGAGGGGTGGAGTGAACTGGAGGGATTAGTATTGAAGGGTATGGGTAGGCATTTGAGACGGCTGGGTAATGGGAGGAAGGTATGTCATTATTTATGGTAGCCGGATTGACAGTGATTGTCGGATATGGGATAGGTGACTGAAAGGTGAAAGAGGTTGAAGCCTGAGGAGGATCAATTGTTGTAGGTGGTGGGGGAGGTAGTGGTAAGTTGGGTTCTGAAGCAGGTTTATTTTGGGACATCTCCCTCATTAGTCTCATGAGTTCTGAGACCTGGTCTTTCAGCTCGGACACTTGCCCTTGTAGGTTCTGTACTTGTTCCTGGTCTTCCATTAGCCTTCTTGTTCGTGATCTTATTAAGTACACTCGTCTGGGTTGAACTGCGTATCTGGTCAGGCTTGCTCTGTTCGAAGCAATATTGATTTTCTATAGGGGATAAAAGAAAAAAAAAATTAGTGAATTTTGATCAAAATTAAAAGGGTCCTGATGTGGACAAAGGATACGGTGGCATCTGAGAGCTAGAAATGAAATCTGCAGAAAGATAATTGCATCACTTTTATCATGGCATCGTTCGATAGTCTGACGGTGAATGACTGGATTGAACACGCCTCTATGGTACTTGTCCATATGGCACTTCCAACTTTTCGCATAACCCTAGTGTGGGAGTTCCTACGGGAGTCATACTATTCATTCACAAATTTGCTAAATAGTGGCCCAAAGTCATTCCATTAATTGAATAGTTCATACATGGCATTCTTTACATTGGCCTAGGCTCAGGAAGGCTCTTTATAATGAGATGACATTTTCTGAGATATTCGTAAAGTCTCTCTTCTTGTCTGGCGGGGTTGAACATCCGCAGAGCGTACTCGGATTCAGGTAAGAGTTCTTATTTCCCCTGTGCTATCATTTTCTCCAGCTGGTCAACATTCTCTTTCAGTTCCTGATAGAGAGCGGCTTGTTTTTCTTTTTCCTTTCTCTTTTTAGCACATTCCTTCATAATGTCGTTGATAAGCTGTGCCTGTTCCTTCAGTTCAAGCTTCTTCTTTTTGTTTTCTTGTTTATACTCTTCTATGAGTATATCTTGATATTTCATTTTCTCCTGAAGCTTGCTATTCGATACTTCTGCTTCTTTTATGACAGCTTGGAGGGAGCTTCTTTCCTTTTCCCACTGTGTCTCTTGTTCTTCGAACCCCATCTTTTCGGTCTTTGCCTCTTCTTTGAGCCTCCTTACTTTTCTTTTGAGGATTTGCTGTTGGTCCTCCAACCGTTTTATTCGTTCTTGTAGTTGCGAGTTTTCGGTATTTGCCTTTTGTAGAGAGTCAGCTAAACGATCACCATCTTCTTCTGAAAGGACGTTTCGGTAAGGATTGCTGTCTTTGAATTTTGTCAGATCTGCAGTCAAGTGTTCTTGATCCCTGTCAGCCCTCCATTTAAGATAATCGCCCGTGGCACTTGAGCCTTTAGGTGACCTCTCCATCAGAGTGATGTTTTCCCAAGATCTGCGAGCTACTTTCAACCCTTCCTCTTCCTTGAGCTCATGGTAGAAATGACCTTGGTGGTATTCTTCAATGTTGATTCTGAACTGTGTCGAGCCGAACTGTCTCATTATTAATGCCGGAGTGTAACTTGTGTATCCAGTCACTCTGATTAGGGATACTAATTGATTACCCCCTGTGCTGACCAAAATTGATTGACCCGACGTCCACAATTTCCTCCAGCAATAGTCATGGCTGTTGAAGCTCAAAATCCGTTTTTGCCACTGCGGCTCATCCTTTGGGCTGATTACTAATCTGGTCATCTTCTCGATGAGAGGCTGGTCAAGGTACCAAGTTAATCCCTTCATCTCCACAGGACACATATGACTGATGATCCAGAGGTGCAACAATTGAGAACAGTATTTAATGGATCCCTTGCCTTATTGTCTGCAGTAAGTAAGGGTTAAGAAAGTCTCGACAAGAATTGCCAGTACTGGATTGACCTTTTGTTTCTCTACTGCCCAGAACATTTCCACAACGCCACAGGTTATGATTCCGGAAGGTCCAAGGAATAAGATCAGGCCGTAGATTGCTAAAGCGAGCATCAATGAAGCTTGATCCCACTGTTCATCTTGGATGCATTTATCCAACCACTTCTGGAGGTAGGTCCAATACCATCCTTGCGTGTTCCCTTTCACAGTTTCTTTTGCCTTTGCTTCTTCCGGGGGAATACCCAACATATGTGTCAATCGTTTCCAGGTCTGCCTATGCTCGAGGTGTCGGTAAATCCGATTCTGCGTCGAGTAAGGAATCTCTAGTAATGCCTGATATTCTTCCATAGTGGGAATAGTATCAATATCATTGAAAGAGAACACTCCATACTTAGGATTTCAAACCGACAGCATAGCCTTTAATGCCGGGACTTGGACCTTGACTCGTATTAAGGTTGCAATCCTCCCATACTTCTCCTCAAACCGTGCCTTGACCTGATCAGGAAGTGATCTCCAACCATTAGACAGACCCTCGAGACTGTTCATTCTGACCTCAACTTTGCTCAGATCCAGTGAAGGCAGTGAGCTAGCATGTGCCTTGGTGACATCATTCTATGGGGGTACTGAGCTATGAGCTGATTTGGACCACGGTTTAGCATTCTGAACTTCTTCTACCGACTGACTCGAGGATGCCATGTTAAAAATGATGCTTATCCTTTTACAGACCCTAATTTGGTGATGCCTGCAGGAAAAATTTGTTAGCAAGGGAAGTTCGGGTAATTTTGAATTATACTGTTGACAAAGTGACACCTACACATTTATCAAAGTAGGAAAGTGTGTAGGTCTTTCCAACAGTATGATTCAAGATTACCCTCAAAATAAGAACAAAAGAAAACACAAGCAGAGTAGGGTAAGGGTAAGTATGCCTCTTTTGTCCTAAAATAGGGAGAGTCCTGATACCGGATGGGTGCTACCTAATTGGATAGTTCTATCTTATAAGGGAGCTTACTACTGCTTCCAGCTATCGTCATAGTTTAGCTCAAGGTCTAATTTGCTAAAAGCCACAGGTTCCCAAATTGCCCCTACTATAAATAGTAGAGCCCCATTCTATCCCCATGATACGGTCGGGAAAGTTCCACGGGTATCACAGTAAATAGAACGAGTTTCAATCTGAGCAGAAGCCTTCACGGATACTAACAGGGTAAAACCCACAGGTACCGCTACATGACCCCCACCTATTTTCCTAAAAGGATAAGAAAGCCTGGGTATAGGGCTGAAGTGTGTGAGGACATCGTGTGAGTGTTCAGTGTGTGAGGGGACACCTTTACCTCTTCCCAGTATGGGGGAATTTTTCCTTTTTTTTTTTCTTTTTTAAACGAAGAGCGCTATAGGAAGTAAAACAATCAAAACAAGCAAAACGGTTAGCAGGAATGACAATGATTAACATATAAAATTTTACGGACTGAGCCTACCTAACTATGGTTGGATTGTAAAATTAAATCTGCTTTTGGACCTCTGAATCAGGGTTAAGTGTTGGTACCGTCCCCAGTGGAGTCGCCAAGCTGTCGCAAGGTATTTTGCAGTCGCCTGAACAAACCCTCACCGAAGTGGGAAAGAGTGAGGAGTCGCCACTTTAATTTTAAGGGAAATTAAAGAAAACCATTCGTGAAAATAAATTAAGATGAAACCACTTCAAAATAGAGATTCTAGGTTCGGGGTCCGTAAACGAGTGGGGAAGGTGTTAGGCACCCCACCTCATTCCTCAATGAGGGTAGCAGATTTAACCTTATGCTTTTTATAAATTAAAATCGATAGTTAGGAGGGTTAGAATGGAGATGTTAATCCTTTTAATAAAAGGAACGTTTGATTTTTCACTAATTTGGATTACCCAAATACACAAGTAAATGAGACAACCTTAGTGAATTGATGTCGTGTTGCGGTTTTTCATTTTTGGGATTGTTTTGTGTATTTGTTAAAATTTGATTTGAGTATCGGATAAGAACTCTCCTCCGAACTCTTATAGACATTTATTAAGATTCTGATTGGAGATCGGATAAGAACTCTCCTCCGATCTCTTTTTAAATATTTGTTAAAATTTTGGATTGAAATCGGATAAGAATTCTCCTCTGATCTCTTTTAAATATTTATTAAAATTTTGGATTGAGAATCGGATAAGAACTCTCCTCCGATCTCTATTAAATATTTATTAAAATTTTGAGTTAAGAATCGGATATGAACTCTCCTCCGATCTCTTTTAAATATTTATTAAAATTTTGGGTTGAAAATCGGATAAGAACTCTCCTCCAATCTCTTTTATTTGAATGAGAGACGGATAAGGACTTTTCTGACCTCTTGAAATCTTACATATCGTGGGAGCCTAAGGCTAAGGGTTCTGGCATTCAAAGATGTTGGGGACCAGAAAGAAGGGTCCTTTAACTCTTTGGCACCTCGTGATTAGACAGGGAATACCAGACCGAACTTTACCGACCTCCTATGTGGTCGCCTTACCAGTACCTTTTGACAGGCGATACCCGATCTCTTCCGTTTATTTATATGAGATTTGGTTTTATTCCGCCTTATGGCGTCTAACCCAATTGTCTTCTGTGTTAGTCTAGTGATTCAACTTTACTATTTTCCTGACTTATTATTCAGACCTTCTATTATTTTAAAGAAACACTTAAAATACAGTTACCTACATTTTATCCAACTACTTATACGCTACTCGGGGCTAGAACTCTTGCATTTAGAAGTAACAAAGAATAACCAAAAGAATGGACTGATTAACAAAGAAGTGAACTCGGGAATAACCTTCTTCGCATTTTTTTAACGCAATATAGACTTGGTGAAAATTACAAACATAAAAATAAAGGAAATACGTAAAATAAAACGAGCACTTGATAAAGCAGCGATATAAGCACTCACCTGTCGGGAGCCGAATCTATTGAACCAACTACGGAATCACAAGATGTAATAGGACTGCGAGCTGATAGCCTGAGGACTAAGGTTCGCCTTGAAATGAAGGATACTTTGTTAAAATGCAGTCAGATCAAAATAATAACCGAGTTTGAATGAAGTTGGGCTTGAATAACGGGAGTGGGAATAAAGATAAAAAAAGACAGAAAGTGAGAGTGTCACAGGATAATGAACGACCTGAAAATGGAGAGTTTCAGTATTCAAAAATCCCTTTGCAAGAAAATACTTCAGAAAACTGGTTTCAAAAATTTTTCTTATGAAAGTTCAAAAATAGCAGAGTGACAAACTGAATTAAGTTTCAGAGTCCTTCCGCTATAGTCACTGCCCCCTTTTTTTTTGTCCGTTCCTTCAACAGTTTTTCATGCAGGTATTCATAGGAACCGGGAGCTTCCCATGAAGGGTCAGGATTTTCCTTGAGGGAGATGGAGGGTTTGGATTTTAAAGGACATGATCGGATGCTTGAGAATTAAAGAGGATTAAAATGAACGGCTGAGAACATTCTCAGAATACTTGTCCTTTTCCTCTTCTAATCTGACGGTCCCAAACTTTCTTGACCAGGGCGATCCAAGGGCTGGGAATAAAAGACGCCGATCTTGTCATCTTCTTCTTTGATCCAAGGGCTCCGGGCTCGTCCCTACAAGTGAGATCAACGGTGGAGATTGGGATGAACTCTCCTCCGATCTCTTTTTAAATATTTGTTAAAATTTTGGATTGAAATCGGATAAGAATTCTCCTCTGATCTCTTTTAAATATTTATTAAAATTTTGGATTGAGAATCGGATAAGAACTCTCCTCCGATCTCTATTAAATATTTATTAAAATTTTGAGTTAAGAATCGGATATGAACTCTCCTCCGATCTCTTTTAAATATTTATTAAAATTTTGGGTTGAAAATCGGATAAGAACTCTCCTCCAATCTCTTTTATTTGAATGAGAGACGGATAAGGACTTTTCTGACCTCTTGAAATCTTACATATCGTGGGAGCCTAAGGCTAAGGGTTCTGGCATTCAAAGATGTTGGGGACCAGAAAGAAGGGTCCTTTAACTCTTTGGCACCTCGTGATTAGACAGGGAATACCAGACCGAACTTTACCGACCTCCTATGTGGTCGCCTTACCAGTACCTTTTGACAGGCGATACCCGATCTCTTTCGTTTATTTATATGAGATTTGGTTTTATTCCGCCTTATGGCGTCTTACCCAATTGTCTTCTGTGTTAGTCTAGTGATTCAACTTTACTATTTTCCTGACTTATTATTCAGACCTTCTATTATTTTAAAGAAACACTTAAAATACAGTTACCTACATTTTATCCAACTACTTATACGCTACTCGGGGCTAGAACTCTTGCATTTAGAAGTAACAAAGAATAACCAAAAGAATGGACTGATTAACAAAGAAGTGAACTCGGGAATAACCTTCTTCGCGTTTTTTTAACGCAATATAGACTTGGTGAAAATTACAAACATAAAAATAAAGGAAATACGTAAAATAAAACGAGCACTTGATAAAGCAGCGATATAAGCACTCACCTGTCGGGAGCCGAATCTATTGAACCAACTACAGAATCACAAGATGTAATAGGACTGCGAGCTGATAGCCTGAGGACTAAGGTTCGCCTTGAAATGAAGGATACTTTGTTAAAATGCAGTCAGATCAAAATAATAACCGAGTTTGAATGAAGTTGGGCTTGAATAACGGGAGTGGGAATAAAGATAACAAAGACAGAAAGTGAGAGTGTCACAGGATAATGAACGACCTGAAAATGGAGAGTTTCAGTATTCAAAAATCCCTTTGCAAGAAAATACTTCAGAAAACTGGTTTCAAAAATTTTTCTTATGAAAGTTCAAAAATAGCAGAGTGACAAACTGAATTAATTTTCAGAGTCCTTCCGCTATAGTCACTGCCCCCTTTTTTTTTGTCCGTTCCTTCAACAGTTTTTCATGCAGGTATTCATAGGAACCGGGAGCTTCCCATGAAGGGTCAGGATTTTCCTTGAGGGAGATGGAGGGTTTGGATTTTAAAGGACATGATCGGATGCTTGAGAATTAAAGAGGATTAAAATGAACGGCTGAGAACATTCTCAGAATACTTGTCCTTTTCCTCTTCTAATCTGACGGTCCCAAACTTTCTTGACCAGGGCGATCCAAGGGCTGGGAATAAAAGACGCCGATCTTGTCATCTTCTTCTTTGATCCAAGGGCTCCGGGCTCGTCCCTACAAGTGAGATCAACGGTGGAGATTGGGATGTATAGGACTGTCATGACATACTCTGGCACCTGTCAGTAATGTTGGCGATTCTCAGGCGTGCGGTGGAGATCTCGTCTGCAACGCTTTAACTACCTCGGCTCTGATTATGATGACAGTTAGCGAAAGTTATCTTATTCTCCTTGCTCCCCGACCTCCCCTCCTTTCCGGTCTTCTTAAAACGCTCCTTTTTCAATCTTTCATGCTGGCCTCCCTTGTTCCGATCTCTATCACTCCAGTCTTTTCCTGTATCTGGTCCTGCTCAGTAATAGCATTTATTCCCTTCAATTTATGAGATGTCCGCTTCGTTTTCTGCTTAGCAATAAATGGTCGGACCATCCTCTATATATACCTTCAACAGGAAACCCTTCCTCATTTGATTTTCTCCTCTTTCCTTTTCACTTTTCTTGTTCTAGCTGCTCCGGCAACAATTCCGGCCATGATGGCCACTTTTGATCCTTTTTCGATTGTCCTATTTATTCCTCGACTGAAAATTTATGATCCCGGTGATCGGAGGATAATGATAACCTCATTTGATGACAGTGAGAGAATCGGACTAATTTACCGATCTGGATCAAGGACCTCGATCGTGTCGATCTCGAGTCGTTCGACTGATATAATTGGTGAACTGATTTCGAGCGAGAAAACTGCTAATATTCCCCCGATCTTTGGTGACTGCCCTCCGAAGTTCATTCGGCTTCCCACCACATTGGGTGTCCCGACAGCGGCTCGGTTCCTAGCGATAACACTGATGACGACCTCTCTCATTCTCATGAGAGTCATAGTCCCCCCCATCTGAGCTGTACATCTATCCGATGTCGACGGCCAGTCTCCTGGTCAAACACATTTTTTGACTCAGCCATGAGACTAGGCTTTGACATAGGCCTTTTAGATAGGATGTTCCACCGGTCTCTAAAGATCGCCCATATGATGTAATTAGACCTTTAATGTAATCCGATCTCTAGGGATCGCCAAATGATGTAATCTGACCTTTACTGTAATCCGATCTTTTGGAAATAAAATTTTTATTTTGTTAATTATCATTTTTATTATTACTGTATTGGTTATTTTCCGATCTCTGATGTGTTTATCCGATCCAATTCCCAATTGAATGGTCCTTACCCGATCTGTTATTCAAAGCGTCTTAATCTGCCGATCTCTAACTAGCTGATCTCTTTATGGAATTTCTGGAATATTTGTGAGACGTGTCAAAAAAGGCTGGCAGATCTCGTTAACCGATGCGCTGCATGGGACACCGTGAGTATTAAATGCTCGTACGAGTATAAATAGGGGAAGGGTTAGCCAGTTGCTCCCTTATGTCATTTTCAGCCTCTCGCGAACAACTTCAAAAATTCTCTCGTTTTCTCAAGTTCTTCCGACACCGATCAGACTCCGGTAAGGGTTTTGATCTTTCTTTTAGTTTAAATTTCCTCCCTTCTCTGAAAATGAGCGGCGCCGAGGGTCAGAGAGTGGCAAGCCCCCCTTCCGTTCAGATCTCATGGTCGTCTGATGAAGTGGAGGTGGTCGGACCAAGCGTGCGACCTGAACCTCCTAGGATTCCCGTTCCAGCTCGGGGGCAAACAATACCCTCAAGGCATGTACATTCTTCAGGGAGAGAAAATCTTCCCATGGATGAACTGCCATCAATCCTTTAGGAAACTGACCTGCAGTCGTTCAGCCAGGAGTATAATATCCGGCCTGATTCATACGAACTCATTAAGTGTCATGGTGATCTTCGAGCCGATCACTCCTTCGAAGAGAACGATATGATCATGGTATACGAGGAACAATTAAAAGCCGGGCTGCGGTTCCCTCTCGATGACTTCTTCAAGGAAGTCCTAAAATATCACCAAGTGTGCATAGCCCATGTTCACCCAAACTCCTGACGGATCCTGGTAGCCTTCAGAGGCCTTTGCCGAGCCAAAGGGATCAGTCCTATAGCTAAGGTGTTCGCCGAACTACATCGGCTGACTCTTCAAAAGGATGACGAGTATTGGTTCTTCCAGGCGAAACCCCATTGTGGGCTTTTTAGCGATCTGCCTTCCTCCCTGAAGAATTGGAAGAATCGCTTCTTTATCCTGAGGAGCAAAATTTCGAACGGCTTTGAGGGTTTCCCTCGCAGCTGGCTACACTAGGGCCCCTTACTTCCGAAGCGCATCACCCTGAATAGGGAAGAAGGCTTAATAGTGATGGAACTGAAGGATCAGGCGGCCCGAGAGAAGTTCTCTTGTTTGGATGCAGTGACTGCCAAACTGCATCATTGGACCATGCAACTGATCACCGGCCAAGAACGCGGGCTTCAACTCTCTGACCTCGACCTCGGTACTTTCTATATCTCTGATCTTTGGGCCTTAGTGATCTCACTGACCTCTTCTTTGTGCAGGTATGGCAAGCAGCGAAGCTTCCAAGGAGAGCTGAAAGCGGAAGAGGGAGGTCTCCCGGAAAGTGCGGGAGATGAAGCGCTCCGAGCTACTTCAGACGCCTAGTCACGATCCTGGGGCGATGCAAGGGGGCTCATCTCAACCCTCGGTACCGCCGGTCATAGAAGTGGTCTGGTCTCCTCCTCGCCAAGAAGAGTCGCCTCCACCTCCTCCAGTGGTTTCGAGTGCGGAAAGGGGTCCTTCCCAACCACCTGTGAGAACCCTTTCCCGTGGTGCCCAAATCTTGATCCACTCGCTGGAGAAGAACTGCAGGGTTCGAGAGAACCTGGGTTTTGCTAAGGTCTTGGGGTCCTCCATCTGCCTTCAGAAGGATCGGGATAGGCTATCCCCGGACAATCTTGATGACATCCTGACCCGATCTATGAGCCTGAACGTGGAGTGTTTGGTGAACCAACACATTGTCCGGGAGAAGGCTTACCGCCTGGGTAAAGAGATCGAGAGGATGGGTCATGAAGTGGCTTCCCTCCGATCCCAACTCTCATCCGTTCGGAACTACATATCTGAAATTGAGGGGCGGATGAAGTTCTATGAGGATAAGCTGGCCGAGCGAGCTCATGTTCTTGAAGAAGTTCAGGCGCTCCGGGCCAGTGAAGTTGCTCACCTCACTGAGAAGCTCAAAGCGAAAGAAGAAGAGGCAGTGACAAGGGAGGCCGGCGCTTATGTAAATGCTCACAGGGATCTCTTAGCCGAGCTCAAGAAACGCTATCCCGAGGAGGACTTCTCCTGGATGGCGGACCTGGCTCCCCAAAACAAAGAGGATAGCGAGGAGGAGGCCAAAGGTGAGAGAGGGAGCAAACAAAATGTAGATCAGGCTGGGGGTGATCCCCCAGCCGAATGACTTGTATAAATTTTAATATGAAATGAAATGAAATCCCTTTTTTGTTCAATGAATGGATGGAATTGGAAAGTATCTGAATTGCCTAAGCACTTGTCTGATCATATCACAACAACTAAAAGTGATTATTAATCTAAGTGTAAGAGGTCAGAAAACACTATAAGCATGAGATCGGCTGAGAACAAACACTAAATGGGACCCGATTAAAATTGGAAATTTAATTTGGACACTTAAGATCGGAATCATCATTAAACCGGACTGGAACCTTAACTTGATTATTCCTAAACTTTTAAAAGAGAGATCAGTAATAAAACTGGTGACATAAAGATCTAGTGTTTTGACAAGAGAGATCGGGAATGTAATTGGCTGGTCAGTGGATTTGATAATTAGTTTGAGAGATCGGTGAGGCTTTAGATGATATGGGGACTTAGTATTGATTCGATTCCTTCTGAGGAGAGATCGGAAATGTGATTGGCTGGCAAAGGGAGACTATGTGTTGGGGATCGGCTTCAAAGTTTATTGATTTCGAGGGATCGGCCAAAATATGGTGTCGACATTAAACATGGATTGTGAGTAGTTTTATTTGATTTTGGAGTAAGGGATGTAATATTTTAGTTATTTTTGTGGATTTGAACTGGGTTAGTCCCAATTTAATGAAATTTATGAGGTTTAATCCATTTCTTGTGTGCTTATTCACATGCTTAATGAAGGGCCCCATTAAGTTATGTTCTTAATCCTTGATTGAAGCACCGAAAGGAGAAAACCAAGTGATGGTTAATCAAGAAATTGGACTTAATTAACTTAGATCTAGAAATAGACTAATGGTTAAGAGGGTTTTAATAGATTGATTAAAGAACCTAATGAGTATTGGTTAATTTTAACTCCACGAAAGTAGGATTAAGTTAATTAAGGCACTCTTTGTCTCACTCGAAAGAGTTTTGAAAAGATTTTAGAATTAATCTCCTTTAAACCCATAAATTTCATGGATTGAGCTAGCTAGAAAAATCCCAAAATGACTTAAATATGAACCCTTAACTCCAGAATCATCTTTTATCAATTATTGCTTAGAATTTTACTTTTGAGTGTTTAGTTTAATCTCATTTTATTAATTTTCATTATTAATATTATCAATTTCTTTATTTTGTGAATTATTAAATCAGTCATTGTTTGAATTTAGTTTTGCATTTTTATACTTTATGCTTCAAATTCCCAAATTTCTTTTATTTATTTGATTAAAATAAAATTTTAACATATTTTATTTTACATCAAAAATTCAATTGAAAACACAACTCTCCGTGGGAATGATATTTTTTTTCTATACTACTTGAATGATCCGTGCACTTGCGGTTGGGACACATCAAGTTTTTTATGCTTATCAAGATAAGCATTTCTTCTTCCTTTTATTATTTTTTTTTCTTTCTCCTTTTTTTGTTTTTTTCTCTTTTTTTTTATAGTGTACCTAATATTATAAACAATTATTCTCATGAAAAGGGTTGGAGTGTTTGGTTCATTGGCTAGGTAGCAATAAAGGTTTCAAGAAAAATTAGGAATATAAAGGCTCAAAGGGGTTTGCAAGGGCTAATTTTAATTAGGGAAAAGGCCAATAGTTTAAAATGAGAACATTTAAATCAAAGAATGCCTAATCATCTCTCTTTTCAAGTATAAACTGGTATTTTGCCTCGAAAGGTTTAGAAAATTTGTTCTAGGATTGGTAAGACATCACTTGACTACCTTTTATCCAATAACTCCCTCTAAACACTCCAATCTCTAAAGCACTAGTTGGGTGGCTTTTTGGCTAAGAAGATATAGGCAAGGGATAAACACTTCAAAACTTTACACCTCTTAGGAAACTTTCAATCTACAAACCCAACTTAAGGTAAGTCAAATCACTTCATAGACAACTTCTCATTCCTCAAGGGATTTGGTAAAAGATTTTATTTCATGGATGCATGATTCCTAAAAATGAGCAATGCATTAACAAAATGGAAGAAATCTATTTGTATGCAATGTGTACAAATTCTAAGTGATGTATAATGTGTATGTGAATGTGTTATGTATATGTATGTATGGATGTGTATGTAAAATATTTACAATATATATACACAAATGGAATGGGATGAGATGTTCCTATACTCAAAATGTGAAAAATGTAGCAAAAATCATTTATTTTCATATTCTGGGGTTGGAAGAATTTAGTTTTGATGGCAATAAAAGTGTGGCTTCATACAACTTAGTGTCAGCCATTAGTACTAGAAAGATGTTGAGGCATGGATGTCAGGGTTATTTGGCACTAGTGAGAGACAGATCTGTTGAAGGTACTAATGTGGAGAATGTATCTGTTGTCAGGCAATTTGTGGATGTATTTCCCGAGGAGCTTCCTAGATTACCACCAGATAGGGAGATAGAGTTTTGCATAGATGTTGTGCCAGGTACAAATTCCATTTATATGCCACCCTACAGGATGGCACCAGCAGAGCTAAAAGAACTGAAGGAGTAACTGCATGAGCTTTTGGACAAGGGATTCATCCAGCCAAATACTTCACCTTGGGGTGCCCCTGTCTTACTAACGAGGAAGAAAGACGAATCAATTAGGCTACGTATTGATTATAGCCAACTGAATAAATTGACAATTAAGAATAAATATTTGCTTCTTCGGATTAATGATCTATTTGATCAGTTGCAAGAAGCTAGATATTTCTCAAAAATATATTTACAGTCAAGCTATCTCCAGTTGAGGATCAGGAGTGAAGATGTGCCAAAAACACCATTCAGGATGAGGTATGGTCATTATGAATTCCTGGTGATGTCTTTTGGACTCACTAATGCACCAGTAGCCTTTATGAATTTAATGAACAGGGTGTTTAGGCCATTCCTGGATCACTTTGTCATTGTGTTCATAGATGACATTTTGGTGTATTCCTGAACCGAGGAGGAACATGTTTAGCACTTAAGGATTTTGTTGCAGACCTTGAGGGAGCATCAATTATATGCTAAGTTTTCTAAGTGTGAGTTCTGGCTGGAGAGTATTTCATTCTTAAGACATGTGGTCTCTAGTGAAGGTATTTAAAAGGATCCCAAGAAAATTAAAGCAGTAATTGATTGGTTTAGGCCTACTATAGTCATTGAAGTGCAGAGTTTTCTAGGCCTAGCAGTTTACTACAGGCGTTTTATACAAAATTTCTCTAGAATAATAGCTCCTCTGACACGGTTGACTCAAAAGCATGTCCCATTCTTTAGGTCAGATGAATGTGAGGAAAGCTTCCAGAAGCTTAAGAATTATTTAACTACAACTCCTGCGTTGACTTTACCTATGAGTGAAAAAGGATATATCGTATACTGTGATGCTTCCAGAGTTAGGTTGGGGTGTGTCTTAATGCAACATAGTAAAGTAGTGGCTTATGCTTCGAGGTAGTTAAAGAAGCATGAAAAAAACTACCCCACCCATGATCTAGAGCTTAACTCACTGGGACTCGATCCTTAGATGTGGATAAGTCAGTGTGACATCCTCACTTTAGGCAGTCCGTACGTTCTACTGTTCTGGTGACCAATATCTGTCCGGACAGCCAAAATGTCTGGAACTATATTCAAACTAGAGTGAGGAGACATAAATTGATTGAATAAAGACCAAGTAAAATTAAGGAAAGATAAAAGAAATGAAATAGAGATAGGTTAAAGGAGCCAAAGCGACGGCGATGGGTAACCTAACGGGAAGTGACTGTGAAGACAGTTGGCAACCCTAGACCAGTGGGGAACCCTATGAAATAATTATTGGGGCTTAAGTGAAGGATTTCTAAGGTTTAGATGACAACAAAATGTCAAAAAAATACAAGAAAAATTATATAAATCGATACAGACAATTTTAACTCGTTAAGTATAATGAAGGGCATTTTCATCATTTCACCTTCAAAAATGATTTTTGACCAACATGTCCATTTAAGTAGGTGAGATTTATGCCATAAAATAAGAATAAATATTAATAAAAATTTAATTAAAAATGAGTAAAAGAAAGAAGAAAATAAAATAAAATTAAATTAAATTAAATTAAAAAGCAAATTATTACATAAGCATGATGAAAGAATGATGCAATTAAAAATTTTTAGCCATTCACAATTAGACAAGCCAAAGTATAAAAGGAAAAAAGGGAATTATTAAACCAAAAAAATCACTCATCTTCTTCCTCTACCCATGATGGCTGAACCACTCCCATGGATGCTCCACCATTTTTACACCTCTTAAGCTCAAATTTCCCTAGTTCCCTTCCATAATTTCCCCAAGTCCCAACACAAAATTTTATCCCTAGACCTTGACTAACAATTTGGGAGCAAAAAGAAGAGGAGGAGTGAAGGTTTAACAAGTGGGGAAATTCATCAATTCAAGGTTAGTGCTTAATCTTGTCTTTTCTCTTCTTAAATTCTTAAATTTAAGATGAATTGAGATGAAATTATGTGAGAAGTGTTGAAAAAGAAGTGTGTGTGTGAAAGTGGAATTTTGGCCAGCCATGGTAGGAAGAGGAATTGAGGTGTTTAATTGAATTTAAATTTGAATCCTAACTTAGGTAAGGCGAAAAATAAGATTTGTATGTGGAATTGCATGTGTAATATGAAATTATAACTTGTGGTGGTTAGGGTTTGTGATAAGTTGGGGGTTTTGTGCCTTGAGGCTAAATTGAGATTGTTAAGGTCAATTATTGACCATTTTATGAGAATTGATTGTGATTTAAAATGAATTTTTGAATTGAAATGTGAATTGAATGAGTTGCCTTTGTACTGGAAATTCTGGACTTTGAGTCTAATGGTTTGGGCAGCCATAAATTGAATTGTGTAGCTTCAATTGGTATAAGGCTAATTGGAGGTGAAATTAGGGTCATAATACCACATTTCTCATAAAGAGACCCTACCCATAAAACCAACACAAAGTGACCTAAAATTAGCTTGAATCTAGGTAACCAAAATCTGGACCTGGAAAAATGACCATATAAACAGTGATTGTTCAAATGGCCATAACTCACTCTAGGAAGGTCAGAATGACCTGAGTTTTGAACCCATGCAAAGCTTAGACATAGTAGAACAACTTTCATGAAGAATATAAATCTAAATTTTGACCATAACCTAATCAAATTATTAATCAAATTTAGCTCATCAAAACTGTTAGAACCAAAATTGCCCAAAAATTCTGGACATAGACCAATCCAGCCAGTTATGGTAAAAATGCTATAACTTGAGCTAAAAAACTCCAAATGGAGTTATTCAAAAAGAGAATTAAAATAGAGACATTAAGGAACAACTTTGATGAAGAAAAGTTAGCTAAAATCCCACTGTAGACTAGTCCAATGAAATAGTGAACTTGAGTGACAAAAACTATAATTTTGGAAATGCTTCTAGGAAGCCTTGAATTATAATTGGCAACTAATGCCAATAAATTTAGAACTCAAAATGTGGTATGATCATGTGTTTAGGATTTGTATACCTATTATTTATGAAATAGTAAAAAATTTGCATGAATAGTAATGTGAATAGTAATCATAATGACATTAAATGCAAAGAATCAACATTGACTTGAAATTCTAGACTTGGACCTATCTGACCAGTTTTGGCAAAAATATCATAACTTGGTCCAAAAAACTACAAATGTAGTGAAACCAAAGCTAAAATCTCTATAAGACCTAGAAATTCAAATTTAGTGTTTTAACTAAAACCCAAAACCTAATGGAACATAGACAATTTGTTAGGACAAATTAATACTTTTAATTCTTAATTTCTGAATTTGAGGTATTTGGTCATTTGACCTCCGGATGGTTAAAAAACCATAACTTTCTCTAGAAAACTTCAATTGACATGATTCAAAATAATCCGAAATGCTAAGATGAAGACCTATAACCTTATTTTAGGGACCTAAACCCAATTCTAAGCCTAAGTACTTGGAAATGTACAACAAAAAAGATGAAAAATCCTGAAACTAGTAGTCTTACAGGATTCAGCACCCTGTACAATCATTAATCAATTAACTATAACTAGAGTTATACCACTTCAAATTGAATGATTCAAAATGGAAATTAAAGTTAACACATAAAGAAACAACTTTCATGAAGGAAGTATGGCCAAATGGACCATACATCTTGGCCAAATTGCTAGAGGAAATTAGGATATAAAATCTGAAATCCATGAAATTTTCATGGATAACTTGGGATTTAATGAACACCTAAATCATGTGAGTAGGTAGTTGGAACTTGTATTTCCATCACAAATAAAACTTATGAGACATTTCCAACATAACTTGAAATGTGAATTGTAATTACCATAAATGAAATGTTAAAGGTGCAAATGATGTGCAAATGTTATTTGGGACTCAGGTTCCCATTATGAGTAAAAATGAAAATGCTTGAACCTAAGTGACATGTGAGATGATGTGATTGATAAATTGTGATCCATATAAATGAAATTTATGAATACATGCATTAGGTGAAAATGAGTTTAGACATTGTATTTCCACTAGGAATAGAATTAAAATTAAAATATAAATAGAAAACATAATGAAATAATAAAATATATTAACACTTAATGGTACTAATGTGCCTATGTATTACTTAGACACGTGTGTCAGATTGGATAGATTGACATGTCAATAGGGGATTGATTAAGCAATACTGCGTAAGGCTTTATGCCCGTTATTATGGCTTTATGCCCGCATTTATGGCTTGTATGTCCAATTATGTGTTACCATGGCTTTTTAGCCATATTGATTGTATACGTGGTTGACGTTCTGCGTCCCATAGTATGACGGCCCGAGGCACTGCGGTGCCCTATGCTAGCTATATTGATTACATACGTGGTTGACGTTATGCGTCCAATAGTATGACGGCCCGAGACACCGCGGTGTCCAGTGCTAGTTTACTCGTTTATCCAGTTTAGTCAGCTTGTCATAGGTTACTTGGGCAGTAGAATAAGTTAAGAATATATATATTGGAAATTAAATAATGAGTGAGAAAAATCTGAAAAGAACTAGATTAGTTTAAAAATTTTATTTATTACGAAATGATCCAAAACACATAAAAATTGTTAAGTAAAGTGATGAAAGATTAGCAAAATAGGTATAACTTAACTAATTATTACAAATGCATATCCCATAATAATATGAACATAAATTCAATATCTTTATTAATTTTTTTATACTGTATATATTATTGTAAACTTATGGAATAAGTGCTTCCAAAGAACAATATAATATGACTAAAAATAATTACTATTAGAAATTTCAAATGAAATCAATATAATTTTTAATTATACAAATTTTGCTCCATTCTTAGCTTTATTTATGTATATTATTCCTTTGTTATATTATTACACCACTAAGCAGAAATGCTTAGCGTGATGGATTATTTCCTCGCGTAGGTACTGAAGATAAAGCCCAATGCACATTAGACTGGGATTTTGGAGTTTGGATCTGCAGAAGTATCCAGGTTGTCACCTGCTCAACAATGCATATAGATAGGGCCCATATAAGATATACTAATGTATTTTGTATATTATAAATATTTATTATGTTCTAATGTAAATTATGAAAATGTATTTATTATGTATGTGATGTAAATTAATAAATTGACTCTTTCATATATAATTAATTTGTATATCATGTAAATTATGAATTTAGGTAATTAGTTTGTAAATCATATAAATTAATGAAATTTGAGAATTTTTATATATGAATTGAGCGTGAATAGATATGCATGGAAATGAATGCAGAATTGAAATGATGAGATGGTTATGATGGCAATGAATGAGAATATTATTGAAAATGTTGTTTGACATTTTTTAATAGGTGAATAGTGAAACAAGCCAAACAGTAATAGAATAGGGGAAACTCCATTAGTTTCTTCTTTAGAAATATAATTTATTTTAAAATATAATGAGATCAAAATTATTGAAGAAATAAAGTAAAATAAGATAGGGTGCTTCGGCACCGAATGTGGCACGCTTTACTTGGCTATACTGTAGACCGGGTAAGGGGTGTTACAGTCGGGGTGAGTACAACTTTGAGTTGATCTTGCTGACCCCCACACTTAGATTATTAAGAGAAAGTCCAGCTCGAGTTAATATCGCTGGCAGGTATTGGAATTAAGAGAACTGTATAAAGAATCAGCTCCCATATATATATATATATATGTTATTGAGACACATGGGTCTGTGCATGCTCCAAATTATCTTTTGTGTAAATATTACTTGAATTGTTTAATACTATGTGACTATGCTACATTTCATATCCAGGCAATGCATTAGTTCTAGATAGTTATAGAAATTGTATTTAAAATCAATATCGTACTCTATGAGTCAAACGCTCACTCCTGTTTAACTATTTTTTCGCAGGTGACAGGTGGACTCTTTTTGTGAATAGCCTACTTCTTTTCTCACAGGTTTACACAGCAGCAACTTATTTGTATTTTATTTTCTTGATTTATAATCTAGAACTCCGCATATACTAGTAGTGTTCCAATCTTGTTGGGATTGTAATAATCTATTTCTTTTGAAATTGCAAACCTATTATATGAATATGTTGGAATGTATTCACTTTGGATGAGGGAGCCGAGCTCCCATTTGATTATTTATTGTTTTAAGGACTATGAGGGTGAGCTGAGCTCTCTAAGATGAGTTATTTTTGTGTTACAGGTCGGGTGTTGGGTAGTCCAATTTATGGCCAGACTCTGTCCGTTTGATTTCTTGAATTTGGACTACAGTTATGGGCCTTATGGTTGGGCTAGGGATAGTTAGGCTTACTATGGGTTTTGGGAGCCTTATACTGACCCAAGTCCTAGTGCCGGTCCGGCCCAGAATTTGCGTCGTGACATTATAATTCCATTCTCATCATATTATATATTTTTTTAAAAAAATCTATTTTATTAAATTTTTTGTTAAATTAGAAAAAGGTGAATTATTTTTTAAAAATTATATTAATATATATATCTAAATAATTATTCACTAAAAAGTTATTTACAAAATTTAAACATTTATTTTCAAAACATGTCTTGTATTTAAAATATAAGAATCTTAATAATGATTCTTAAAAAATTGCCACATTGCATGTCTTTTTCTTTTTCTATTATGTTTATCCTTTTATTGATATACGTTAAATAATTTTAAAAATAAAAAAAAAATCTACTAATCAACATGTTTAATTAGTAACACTTGAAATAAAATTATAATTAATTTAAAAAATTTATCATTAACAAAATTTTATAATATAGTTAAAAAATATAAAAATATAAAATGAAGTGCATATTAAATTATATTATTAAAATAAAATAATAAATAATTTATGTAATGCGCATTTGATCCTAGAGATTAAATCTGACTCCGCCACGATATAAAAGTATCTTTCACGAATCATTTTACAGCGAGAAGCAAATTTGTTCCAAGATATATAGCCCATCTCTTGATTAAATTTTTCATTTTTGATGGCTCTCGGATTTTATGCTGAAGGGGGATCTTATTGGACAAATTGCTTTTAGTAGTACTAATAACTCTAAATTTTAGTAAGTGTTTTATAAAATTATGAGGTCTTCAGTTTGAGTGTCACTCAAACTCTAATACTAAAAAAATAAATAAATAAAAAATAAAAAATAATGGAGATCCACTTTAATGTTGAGGTTAGACATACATCTCGTTCTATACTATGAGATTGAAAATGTCACAACCCAAACTCGCGGGCTGGACCGGCACTAGAACTTCGGTCAGCATAAAGCCCCTGAAGCCCGTAGTAAGTCCAATTATCTTTCAACTCAAACATAAACCCATATTTGGCCCAATTTCAAGAAAACAACCGGACAAAGTTCGGCCATAATATAGATTATCTAACAGGGAGTTCTTGGCTCACTCGACCTATAAACACAAAAATCCAATCCATTGGGAAGCTCAACTCCCTCACAATCATCTACAAATCACAATAAGATCAAATGGGAGCTCAGTTCCCTCAAACCAAGCCATATACCCAATCCATTCAACATCACATGCATCATAAGAAGTTTACAAATGTTCAAAAAAAAAAAAGACATAATCTTTTACAGCCCAAATCAAATTAAATAACCCCTACACATGCGAAGTTCTAAATCTTCCCTTGATTACATAAATTATACAAAATGAACATAAGTAGACCTATGAGGAAGGGAACTGGTCATTTACAATAAGGCTCTCATGTATCCTGAAAAAATAATAAACAGGAGTGAGCATTCGACTTAAAGAGTAAATATTTATTTTACCTACAATTTCTATAACTATCTAATTCTAATGCATCCTTAGAAATGAAATGCATCATCTTCATACAAGTCATGCAAACAAGTCAGGTCACATCAAAGATAATCTGGAGCACTCACACACCCAAGTTATATTCATACTCACGCATACATATATGGGGACCTGATCCCCCTACCCAGCTCTCTTAATCCAAGGCCTGCCAGCGAGATCAACTCGAGCGCGAACTTTTGCTTAATAATCCATATGCGGAGGCCAACGAGATCAATTCAAAGCCGTGCCTACCCCGACTTATTCATAATAAGGATCGAGTCTTAGCGAGTCAAGCTCCAGCCGCGTCTACCCATCCTACTCATATCCATATACTCCACATACACACCAACTCACACACACACAACTCTAGATTATCAAAACACAACAACCAAAGTAATATCATCAAGTATAAATGCAAAGTAGTGTATGCCTAATATTTAACTACATAAATATAAGTAATAGTAATGCATGAGCATGCTAGAAATATAATAATATTGAAATTGTAAATAAAATAAATATCTACTCACGGATTAGTCGACTGGACTATAGCTAGTTCAGCTGAAAGGAGAAGATGGCTGGTACCAATCACCTAAACATACACACTGACTTCTATCAAAAGACTGACAAAACTAAATAATTGATTTAAACCATAAAATAAAAATAGTTTCTAAGATCTTGCCGAAATTTTTACAAAATTTCCCCTGCACCTAGTACCTACCCAATCTACATAATAGTTCAAATAACACTTCTAGAATCACACATCTCAACCCATATCTCATCAATATCATATGGCTCCTCTTGGGCCCTCCAAACCAGGCAATAGTCACAAACTTTAAAAAGTACGTTTTAGCCCCTAAAATGGATATTCTGCAAAAATCAGTCAAATAAGCTCTAAAAATTCTAAAATTTTGCCCCGCGATCCTCAACAATATTATAAAGCTATTGCAAAAAGAATTATAATTTTCTAATAACCCCTGAATATTTTATGGATTTTTATTCTAAACCCGACACTAAATAACTGAAGAAACTTTGGATTCAGATTTACCTATGCCAATTCTAATGCTTGAAATGCGTCTGGGGCTTCTGTAAATGGTGGGGTAGCCTATAACTTTGACCCGATTTCGAAATGCTTTTAACAGCATATCTGCTCAGCCCGAAATTGCAAATTCGGGCGACGATCAAATTTCTACGAAACGAAAGTATCTACGCAAAGTCCACAATGCCAGGATTAGAATAAAATATTTACATATAAAATAATTATTTGAAAATTAGGGATGTTACATTCTTCTTCCCTTATAGAAAATTCGTCCTCGAATTTTATACAAGGCAGAATAAAATTACAGGATTACATATTGAACAAGTATGGGTATTTACTGTGCATATTCCATTCTGACTCCCAGGTGCATTCTTTCACTGACTGGCTCCTCCATAAAACCTTAACCATAGGGATCTGCTTTGAACTTAGTTGCCTCATCTGATAGTCCACTATGGTTATAGGCTGCTCCTCGAAGGTCAGGTTCTCATTCAACTCTACTACATCTGGTTGCAGCACATGTGAAGGGTCAGGAACATACTTCCTCAGCATGGAGATATGGAATATTGGGTGGACATGAGAAAGGCTTGATGGTAACTCCAACTGGTCAGCAACTTTTCCAACTCTATCAATGACCTCAAAAGGTCCTATGTATCTAGGTGGCAGCTTGCCTTCCTTCCCAAACCACTCCTTTCATCAGGGAGACCTTTAGGAATACATAGTCACCCATTGCAAATTTTACATCTTTCCGCCTTGGACCTGTATGGATGGTTAAAAATGTTTTACATCTATTTGCCCCTGTTGTGGTACGCAAGCTACCATCCTCCTTCTGAGACTAAATCATTACATCTGACTACTCGTTTACCTTTTTTTTGATGTCTCCAGTACTCACTATAACTCCACTGCGCTTGACTTGATATCTCATAACTTCAATCAACTTTGGCACTTACCTCACTTTCATTATGCCCTAACATGTCTCTCAGTGACTTCAGTCCTCATACCTCTGTTTCAACAATCTTTACTTCCTATAGACATGACTTATGTTCCTTATCCTATAGTATCCTATGAGATGCTTTTCTATAGCACCTATCATAGGCATCTTGTTCGACATCTTTACTTGTCCTATGACCTCAATAGTCAACACTTGTGCATCTTTTCACTCCCATGACACTTCTAATTTCCAATCTACCTTGTGTCATTAGTAAGATCCTTTAGCCAACTCCTGTCCATCTTATGCATCTAGTCCTATAGAGCTCCATCCAAGTGCTAAGTGTACCCTACACCATCTATCAATATTAAAAAGTGAACTGGGTCTCTTCTCTTATATGACAAAAGTGTTTGTATTCCTTGACAACCCAGTTCATGTGACTTTATCATTTCTCACTCCTCCTCTGGAAAGGAAATATCTTGACTTCTTCCTAAAACTTCATATTATGTGACGTACTTCCTGACACATTAACACTTAAATTGTGATTCTACTACTCCTTGAATTTATCATCTCACCATATCTTGTTTTAAACATGCCTTAGTGTGTCCCTAGTATACTTATTCTTCTTATTCTCATTATTGTAACTAACTCTACCGAGCTTTTCTCTTGTCTTTTGAATCTTATCCACTTCATTTTCCTATTTTGCTATTGTTAACATTTTTCCAACCTGCTGTACTTATTTTTTTTAACCTTTGGTCTCTCTCACCCTTATACCTTTTCCTTCAAGGATATCCATCCCATCATCAACTTTAACTTTCTTTTTATTTCTTAATCCTATCTTGATTACTAGTTCCATTACTTCTGGAATTCTAACCTTACGATTGGCTCCTACCAGCACATCTTTCACATTATGTATCACTTGTAATTGACCATAAAAAATTCCTTTTGTGTCTTCTTTCCCAACTTTATCATTAGAACATTATCATTCCCTACTACCCTTTGTAGGAAATTGTTCATCATAGTTAGATAAGAGCCCTTGAAACTATAAGTTCCACCTGAACTAACATGACTGTGGGAAATGTGTGTTATGCCATAATTCCAGATAAGATACTTCACATGTCCATTCTCCTTAATATAACCACATATACTGCCTACAGCTCTCCTAACTTCAGCCTCAAATTTTCCCATCAACAACAATTTCATTCACTATAACTCATTAGCAAATAATACTTCCTCTAGCTTATAGTTCAGAAGGGTTGTAAGCCCTGGTAACTAGCTCGATTTAACTTCTATCACCTCTCTGATCGTCCTTTCATACTTAACATTAGGTACACACTTATCGTTATTTCCTTTTTAAAGAGAATGCATATGGACTAGTGCCTACCAACTTCTTAAATACCGGGTTACCTCAACATAATTTCCCTTGCTTATGTAGTCTTTTTGAGCCAAAAGCACGAGCTAAACTTGAAGAGAATGAGAAATCTCCTCCTAAAATCATCAGCACACTATTGTCTGTAGAATAATATTCAACCCATGTTTCTTAGTCTTTTTCTTGAAATTTCATCATCTCTTCCTATAAGATATAAGCTGCAACAATCCTTCTGCTGTACCACCGATTTGCCTAACATATCATCTTGAGATTTACTATCTTTACTTATACTCCATTTTTACCTTTTATGCTTACTCTCGTTCTTTTACATCCTTACATCTTACTGTATTTTAGAAGATACCCCTCACTAACAAACTCTTCCAAAATTGATTCTAATCATATTTACTACCATAACTCTTATTCTAGTACTTCTCAGTGACTTGTGACTATTACTCATATATATTTCTTCCAACTCTATCTCCTACTATTGTTCTATCACTTATTTTTATTCATGTTTTCTTATAAAGTGACCCTATTGGTCATACTAAAAATGCTTACCTAACCCTTGATCACAGACCCCATAAATGCTATATCAACATCTCTTCTCAGGACCTAGGCCTATGTGCCATTTTTCACCATCCGTTTTGTTCGTCATGCCTATTTGAACCATTAGGTTTACTTTTATTTAACTTACCACTTATTAATTCACTCCTTTGCCTAATAGGTCAATTTAAGATACCATTGCACATCCCATAACTTTTGTTTACTCTGATTGCAT